>NC_046971.1:5153233-5528233 GCF_009769545.1 Cyclopterus lumpus | reverse complement strand
TTTTTTTCCCCATTCTTTATATGATGTCATCCCCACCACTTTGGTCTAATAATGAGGCGGATGGGTTGAAATCGCGGTTGCTTGAAAGCCCGCTGCGTCACACACACACACACACACACACACACACTGAAGGGGCCCTGGTGTGTCGGTCTCAGGCGTGGAGCGGCGTGACAGAGTGTCGACACGTGACTCTCCCTGGGAAAATGAGAAGGGAGCTGAATTGTTTGTTGCTCGGTCTCCCGGGGGTGCTCCCGGACAAACTATCAGTTCCTGCTCTCCGAGATGTAAACTTGCCTGGAGGAAAGTAGGGATTTCTCCCAAGGCCTGATATCACAGGTTCTATAAGAAAAAAAATAAAGAAAAAATGCTCCCCTGTTTGTTAGCGTAGGCTGGCGTCACGCTGCTGTCATTTCTTCCGTAAAAAAATATATATATATATCCCTCATAACCCTATCGGCGATGCGGTAGGACGATGTGATTCTCTTCCATTTTTGAAGGTAAAACGGCAGCCCATAATCCCGCCCCCCCACCCCAATCTGTCATGGCACATGAAAAGGTTATTGTCCCCCCCCCCCCCCGCAGAGGAAACGAGTCTCTGCGGGTGTCTTTGTGTGCAGCGGTCCCCAGAGGAACCACGAGGTGAGCCGCTGACATCCGGGGACATCTTTCACAGACTCCAGTGAAACCTCTTTTAGATACAGGCGATGCCCCCTCGGAGGCCGGCGCTGGGTTCCCAGACAGCAGGGGGGGGGGGGGGGGGGGGGGGGGGGGGGGGGGGGGGGGGGGGGGGGGGGGGGGGGGGTACTGCTTACCTCCAAACATCAGCGCCTCTGCTCTCCACACACACACACACACACACACACACACACACACCTCACCGCCCAGTAAGCATTTACGGTAAATGACTACAGTCAGTGTGAATCTGGGCGAAAGACACATTTGATTACAGTCGTTTAAAATCAGGATGAAACAACGGATACGTGTAATTAAGGCGTCTAAAAATGTACCTTTCCAACCAGACTTAGTCTGGTTAACTTAGACGTCTTGACACACCTGTGAAGCTCCCACACAATAGTAATAATAGGCATATTTCATGTTACTTATGTGTCTTTTGCATGCAAACACATGAGAGTCAAGACTTTCAGATACCTTTTTCAAATGACCTCTGCAGGCGCAATACAGGAACAGTCCTGTTCATCTCACTAGAACTGGAAACCCCGACTGGTCCTTGAAAGCATCACCAGACGAGTTGGTCAAACTGAATGAAACCAGAGTATACAGGTGTGTTGTATTGGAGCAGTCTGGAGGGGTTTAAGAGAGAATAAGAATAAAGAATAAAGTCCCAGAGAGTTGAAATTACTTTTTGGTCTAGAATGGAATACCTCACCAACTATCCACATGGACTTTTCCCTTGTTTCCACCATAAAATTAGATTTCGATAACTTGGTAATATTTTTGCGTTCAGCTAAATCATCAGTTTCTAGATCTATGTTTAGATTACAAAGCCGTAAATACTAAATCAGGTATTTAGGCTGTTATTACAGCAAAACATTTTTTTTAGAAAGAAAGAAAGCTCTTCCTGAAGCGCTTAATCTGGGTAGAAAAAGCAGCCTTAATGCACCATGTGTGTGTTCTGGCTCGCTTTTATTATCTGCTGGTGCGTTTTCAAAATTCCCATGGAAAACTGAATATGTCGGCAATGTGACGCCACACAAAAAGGTGGAGCGCACAAAATGGCAGCGGCATTCTTTACACAATTTAACACAGCGTTTTACATTTGGTTTTGTTTTTTTTAAGCAGCTTAACTCGTGCAGCAGCATCGATCTGTGGAGAAATAAAAGAGGGAGAGATAGATATTTCTCAAGGGGTAATATCCTCAGTAAAACAGCTGTAAAACATCTGGCTCTCGTGCTTCATCATGACCACTCTCTAAGGTCATTAAAGAGAGTTTAGAGGATTAATAGGTCACCAAATAAGTCACTTAAACATGGGTGATGTGTGCAGCTCATACGTAGCATCAAACTAACTTCTCCGTGATTGACACCTGAAGCTTTAATATCCACAACTGAAGCCTCTGCTCCCCCTCATCCTCCCTGCTGGAAGGCTTTTCCCTCTCTTCATCCCTGAGTCTTGAGAAAGAGAGGAGGTATCAGAGGGCGGACGGCTTTTTTTTCCGGATCAATATGTGCGCCTCTTACTGCGGAGGGGGGGGGAGGGGCAGCTCAGCCTCCCAACTGATTCCAGCTATTTAAGGATGTCCTTCTGGGGATCTGGCCCCATTTCTTTCAATTAATGCTCCCTTTTCAGCCAGCCGACCATTAGAAGTCCATTATAGCCCATCCGCCCAGGGAGAGTCATTCAGCATGCTCCGCCGTGCTCCATCTTCTGATAGGCAGGAGCCACGGGGAGGAAATAATTAACCTTTTTTTTTTTATTGTGTCTTTTGTAGGTGACGGATTTTTGTACTTATCTCCTTTTTTAAATGTCATCATTTTGGGGGTTTTTTGCTTCCTTTTTGGCTGTTTTTCTTCCTGTTTGTGTCTGTTTTTCTCCTGAAATGACTTCAGAGAAAACATAAATGCATGAAAGCAATCTCAAACGATTTTCTAATAAAGTCCCGACTCTTTTTGTCTCTTCACCTCGCATAACCTTGATTTACCTTCCATCCAAACAGACGGGGTAACATCTCTCTCTCTCTCTCTCTCTCTCTCTCTCTCTCTCTCTCTCAGGTTCTCGCTGGAGAGGAAGCTGACATCACCTCCAGCATGCTGAACACCGACGACGACGACACCCTCGCGGAGGAACTGGTTTACCACGTCGAGGCGCCGACCGGCGGCACGGTGGCGTTGAAGGAGGCGCCCGAAGAGGCCATCTTGAATTTCACACAGGCTCACATAAACAACGGCGAGGTCATCTTCATTCACGAGGGTGAGGACAACTTTACAAGCTTGTATAACGAATAATATATAATAAAGTAGTCACACATAAGCATTATTATATAAGAGGAATGACCAGTGTGACCAGTATGAGCCAACATCCACAAACTCTTCTGCTCTTGCAGGCGAGGAGTCTGGGGGTTTCAGCTTCACAGTGACAGACGGCGAGCACACATCCCCTCTCTACCAATTTGTCGTCACGGCCAGGCCTCTCACCATCACCATGGTAACGCAGGAGGAGCTCATGGTATTTCCAGGTAAAATGTCAAATATCCTTCAGATTTTGGAGCCCCCGGGAGACGGCAGTGATTGGAGGATTGTGGCGGATTAGCGGTCAATAATTCAACCCGGGTCTCTGCTGCGATGTAATAACAAGGTCCTTTTTTTTTCTATTCCAGACCTGCAAAACGTGGTCATAGATAATAAAAAAAATTAAACTAAACATTATGTACATTTTGTCCCAATGTTTTAAGACATTTATCTAAAATATCATGCTACAATTAGCCGCTGCAAGCTACTGGCCATAACGGACAAAGGAAGGGTGGAAAACCTGAAGTGTATTGAATTCAACGAGGCTGCATCGAGGGGGATTTGTCGCGATTTTTAATTTTTTTTTTTTTGTAAATGCAACATTTAGGAGTTGCGTGACCATCTTGAAAGCACACTTACGATATGACACTCGGTCGTCATGTTTTTCATAGAATATGACGCCCCGGAAACTACCCCTGAATATCAAAATGCAGGCAGCGTTATTATGAAAGACACACACACATAATGTTTTTAGGAAAATCCTACTCGGTGTGCCTTTTTCTTTTACTTTTTTTACTTTTTATGTTTTATTTTTTATTTATTTTTCAGTTTCACTAAACAAAAAAACGCGACAAAAACATTGTAAATTACAAAAAGACAAAAAGAGGTAAAAAAAAAAAAGAAGAAGAAAAAGACAGACATATGTAGAAAATATATAGTAAAGTAAATTAATAACAATTAATGCTTTTTAGCTTACTTTTCCTTTTACAGTTCAAGCTCCATCTAAAATGTTCCAATGCACCAACGGGAAGTCGTATTCTGTATTTTTAGGGTTTAACTTCTCCGGATGAAGTGAAACGACTTCTCGAGCGTCGGCACAGACAATAACCACAAAAAATCTTTTACTTTTACGCATGACAAAGGAGATATAAACTCTCTCCCCATCAGGGAAAACTCTTCTGCACACTAATGTGCATGAATTACTGGAACCGCTAAAGTTTTAAATATTTTACCAGCTCAACAACACTTCCAAAGAGGCCATTTTCCACAGCACTCAGTGTGTGTGTGTGTGTGTGTGTGTGTGTGTGTTTTCACAGGAACGAGGCAGTCTATCACGAGTGCCAATCTGGGGGCTGTGACCAATGAGGACGGCAATGAGATAAGCTACTCTCTCCTCCGCCCACCTCGTTTGGGAAGACTGATACTGGCCAACGACAGGAACCAGGATGAGGAAATTACTCGCTTCTCACAAACACAGGTAATTACTTTCGGGGCGGGGGGGGGCACTAAATGTGTGTATTTTCCAGGGTGTATTTCCTTCTGAATGCATTTACCTAATTTCCCGTCCACCTCTCTTTAAAAATGAATATTCTACATTCGCTTTTAATGATTGTGGTTCAATTATTTGTCGCGGTAAAAAAAAATTGAAAGGAAGAAAATAAGGAAAAATAAATTCCAGCAAGAGCAAAGGAAAAAAAATATATTTTGATGGATTTCTTTTTTTTTAAATTATTATTACTTGCATTAAGGGGGAGGGGGGGGGGGGCACTGTAAGTGCAACTATTACTCATATTCTTAAAAATAAATCCTCTCCTCTTTCAGCCTCGGCGTTCCTATTAATGGCCGGTTTCTTTTACTAAGCGCTCGTAGCTGTTCAAGGCACTCCGGTTGTCTTCTGCAGAGAAGAGAAGACATAATTCCACTTTTAGCCATACAAGTGCAGCTAATCCTCCTTTCAACACAGACTGAAAAGCTCACTGCTCTCCTAGTGGTGCAAATTAAGTCATTTAAATTCCTGAGGTTGCAGTTCTCGACTTCTTGACTTGAATTATACCCTTATTTTATTACCCTTATTTACAGTGTTGCCTTTTATTCAAGGGAGGTCAATTCAATAATTGATATTAAAGATCACTCAATCTGCACTACACAGTTGAGTGTTTGTTGACCTTTGGTTTCACAGACACTGTGATAGTCCTCCATAAGACGGCGTGTTCCTTAAATTAATCTTCAGAGCGTCTACAGCTGCAGTCCATGTTGTTTGTTCATGAGGCATCGACGTGTTCCTCTTCTTCACCAGCAGGGGGCCTCATTGCATAGGACTCTGTGGCATTGTGACTGCAGTCTTGATGTTAAATAAATAAATCTCTCTTTCTAAACTACTGGGGGGTATAGTGGACAAGGATGGAGAAGATTTAAATATACACATGCAAGAAAAATAAAATAATATTCCAGGCACTCTGAATCCTGCAATATGTTCAAAGGCCTTAAGTTTTTTCATGGTTTTGCTCTCTTATTTTTTTTTAAACTTATTGTATGTAAATTAAAGAGGCACTTCTATTTCAGTTTACTCAAATTACATAACCAAATATAAAGATTATGTTTAAAAAAAAAAGATATGTCAATCAAAACCATTCATGGTTTTTGATTATGAACCACACGATCTTGTAGCAGTTCCCATTGTACTGTGGTTCTTACAAACGTCAGAGGAGAAAGAAAAACATATTTAATCAAACTAAAACTTCTTTGTCTTCCAAAACAAATACAATGCAATTGACAAGTGACAGCGGGAGGTACAAAATCAAGCCGATATTGACAAGATATCGATGGACAACTGTCCACTCCATTAGGTCAAACTTGCACATTGAGCGGCTCATCATCTTCTGGTTTCGTTTCCTCCGACACACAGCTGGAGTCGGGGGCGGTCTACTACGAGCACCAGATACCCGAGGAGCCTTTTTGGGTGGTGAGGGACTCCGTAGAGCTGACTCTGTCCTCCCAACCAGCTCCCGATGTCCGTCACATCCTGCCCATCACCGTCTCTTACGGCGCTGCTCACAGCAACGTCTCCTCACAGCTGTGGAAGAACAAAGGTATACAAGCAAATATGGAATTTTTAAAAACTAAATAAATGAACACACTATCTCTAAATTAACTTTTTTTTATTTACCAGTAAGTCCCTTGAGATGGAAATCTATTTCAGAAAGGAAAGAAACTCACCAAACACACAAGGAAGAGACTGAATCCAGCTCAAATGAAGCAGTTGCATAACAGCATGCTTTAACACAATTTTATTGTATAAAGATTTCCACAGATTTTGACACGCAGAGATGAGTTGAAAGCCCCATTAGCGGGCTCCGCCTAAAATAATAGGCGTTGAGTTGCAATGGGGAGATACTATATAGTTTGTAAGATCACAACGAGGCTGTAAAATCTGTAGTATTGTGATAATAATACACTTTTGTACATTATTTGAACAATCATTTCTTATGGCCCGATATAGCCTTATTGCTGCCTAAACAGGGTGCCCCCTGCTCTGTCGGTTTCTTCTAAGGTGCCAACACTATGCGCTGAATTATTAAATATTGACAAGAAACAGCCAAAACTAAAAGAAAACTGAATTGTTCTTGTTCCCGCTTAGGTTTGGAAATTGTGCAAGGCCAGAGGAAAATCCTGGATGAGTCCATTCTTGATGCCTCCAATCTTCTGGCTAGCTTAGCTGAGGTTGAGCGTAGCGATGTGGATGTGGTTTTTGAGATCAGGCGTTTCCCGGACCACGGTCGCATCACCCTGGGTGGTCAGGACCTGCCCCGTAATGCCCCATCTTTCATGCAAGAGGATGTTACCCAAGGAATGCTGGAGTATCTCCATGATGACTCTGGGGCTCCCTCCGACAGCTTTTCTTTCAGAGCCCGTCTAAAGTCTGAGGGTCGGGCTTTGCCCCAACCCTCCAAAGCCGTGGTCCTGGAGGAGATATTTAACATCGCAATCAAGCGGCGCGGCTCTGACTCCCCCGAACTTGTCACCATAGACATGCTCTTGGAGGTCCTTCAGGGCTCCATGACCCTTTTGACTCAGAAGCATCTGAACACTCAAGACGAGGACAGTCCGCCAGACGAGGTGCACTTCAAAGTGACCAAAGCGCCCAGCAACGGCCGGCTGGTGGACTCCCTCACAATGGAGCCCATCGCTGGGTTCACGCAGGAGATGGTCAATCGTGGGCAGGTGGGCTTCTTCAGCGATGGCAGCCTTGCCGATGGCTTTATAGAATTCATTGTGTCAGATGGAGAACATCAAACCGAGCCGCACACGCTCCACGTCGGCATCCTTGCTCGCACCTTGTTTCTCGACAAAGCCCCTGAGATCAAGGTGAAGCAAGGTGATGATGAGACCCTGGTGACTGAGGAGATGTTGAGAGCCACTACCGGGGGCCCGGTTGAGGAGGACATCCTCTACAAGATTACAAGTGTGCCTAAGTATGCAGCTGTCATGGTGGATCGGCAGCCCACATCCGCCTTCACTCAGAAGCAGATCAAAGAAGGCCGAGTCAGTGTCCGCTTTGTTAAGTCCACTTCACCTCGAGACAGTGTCGCCTTTGTAGCCCGTAGCAGGGCCGCCAATGTCTCCTCAGTCCTCAACATCACAGTCCAGCCTCTGGCCAACATCGCTCAGGATCCTCTCTTACCCCAAGGTGCTCTCGTCCAATTGGACCGGAAGCTTCTGGATGCGACACCCCTGGCAAACAAAACCAGAACCTCCCCCACGTTCACTGTCATCCAACAGCCCCGCGGGGCTCGCTTTGTGAGGTCTGGAGGTCCTGGTGCGGGTCAGCCGGTGGACACATTCAGCCAGAAGGAGCTGGATGAGGGCCGTGTTGCTATGGAGATCCTGAATAGCCCCTCTGGGTCCCGAGGTAGTGTCAGTCAGGACGAGGCCCGCTTCCTGCTCAAAGCCCATGGGGTCCCTCCAGCAGAATGTGTGCTTTCCTTCCAGACAGGCCCCTACAACGAATCTGGGGTCTACCCTGCCACTCTGTTGAGGATTCCCTCAGAAGCCCCATCAAAGGACAGTAATGAACTCCCTGGCGCTGGGTCCCCTCGGTCCACTTCGGCTAGCCCCCGCTGGAGGGGCAACATTGACTGGCCCCACGGAGATGCCCCCACAACAACATCTCCCGACTCTAGCTCCAACGGGAAACCACACGTTTCCAGACGCAGCAACTTCTGGTCCATTCTCATTCCGATCCTGGTGACCCTCCTCCTCTTGCTGCTGGCGGCCATCTTGGCCTACTACCTGATCCGTAAAAACAAGACGGGCAAGCACGACGTCCAGACCGCAGCGTCCAAGCCTAAAAACGGAGAGGTGGCCAGCGCCGAAACCTTTCGCAAAACCGACCCAGCCAATAACATCCCCATGTCCAATATGGACGCCAAAGACGCAGACCCGGAGTTGTTGCAGCACTGTCGGACAACGAACCCGGCCTTGAAAAAGAACCAGTACTGGGTCTGAGACACTTTGAAATAAGACACAGAGGGAGGTGATCCTTAAGTGTTTGGAAGTCTCCTCAAATCATTCCTCTCAGTATTAAAGACCTCTTGCCTCACCAGTTCAAATGAAAATTATGTTTTGACACAATTTGTTATTTACTTATCTCAACATAACTGTGGACAAATTCTCAGGCAATGAAACACTGAATACTTATTGGCAAAGAAAGGCACTTGCGTTTCTAAGGAGGCTCAGGCCATGTCTATTTATTTTAGTTTTATCATTCCTCTTTGTCAAAGGGCACACATAAAGACATAAACATGCCATGTGTTTGCAAAAAGTATTGTGGGTGTGCTCTGTCATTGTATTCCATATGATATCATAGGCCAATATTATTCATTTCAGTGGATAGGTGATATAAAGTCGTTGTGATGTTTCGAAGTTAGTTTTTGATTCATCGGGAGAGTTGATAAGTCTTGTACATAGACGATGAGGTATGCTGTATTATCGAGAAGTTGAAAAACTGCCTCTTTGTATTTTCTCTTTTATTTTTCAATATTTTTAAGGTACCGTTGTGTTGTGTTTTTGTTTCTCAGGGCTAAATTCAGTTTTAAAGGAATAGTGCAACATCTTGGAAAATACGTAAATTCACTTCCTTTTCGTTCACGAACTTACTGCAGATTAGAAGATTGATTCCACTCCAATGTTTGTCTGTTACACACAAAGTTACAGCGAGGAGACGTTAATTTAGCTCAAATCCAAGGGGGAAACATTTAGGCTGCGGCTCGGACAGTACGCGTCAAAGTCGTAGTTTCGTAGTTATGGCGGGAGCAAATGAGGAAGTCAGGTCATGTCGTATGAAAAGCAACCAACTCCGCATGGGAAAGAAAAATGGATGGGTCAAACGAACCCCCAGGACCCTGTTTACTTTAACGGGTTTACCCACACAAGGCAAAGTATTATGGAAGTAAAAGTTTATTTTGTATTTCTTTATTTTTATTGAACGCTCTTAAGCTGGCTACTTGATTACTAAGAGGGAATTGTTTGTTTCCATTGTACTTTTGTTTGCCTAAAAACTATAACCACGTTGTGGAAACCGGAAGTTTATTTTGAAAGGGACAATGAGAGGAAGTTGACGTGCTGAAAACTGGCGCTTAGCGACGTAACCTAGCGCGTCGTAGTTTAACGCGAAGGTCACCGATGAAACGTGTCCGCAATAGACGAGTTGGGAGCGAGAAGGTGTTGCAAAAGTTTTTATGGCGGGAGGTGCAGTGACTTCTTGAACCTAGCTAGCTGAAACAAGCTAGCTCAAACAAGCTAGCTGCCTTTCTGCTCTCCTAAGCTCGCCGTCTCTTGGCCGCGGCTTCATATTTAACAGACAGGATACGACAGCGCCATCTTTCCTCTCCGTTAACTCCCAGCGAGAGAGTGAATAACCCCAAAAGTGTCAAACTATTACTTTTAACGTCGTCGCGCGATAACATTTCAGTAGCTTTGCTTGGAAAGAGGAGCAGTTAATACAACAAACAACAAAAAAAACTATTTTAAAATGAAAAACTTGAATTTAGCTCGGAGTTATGTCGTCCTCCGTCATAGGTTATTATTTCTGCACGCTTCCAGAGTGCTTGTAAATATCCACTGGACTTAAAACTACACCGTACACAGCTTGCAGACCACAGGCAGGAGGTTATTCTGGTGGCGTTGGGTCTTTTAACACGTCCGTGTTGGCTGACGGGCCAAGTGAGGTCAGGCGAGGTCACCTCACACTGGGATGTTTCCAGTTTCCAAGTCTGCAATTAAGAATTTATACAAGCTGGTTGGTGCTGGGACGAGGATAATGAATAAAATGCTCCACCGTTTAGGTACATTTTTTTATTTTAAGTATTCCATGTGTAAGCTAATATACAAACTGTCATATATTGAAATTATTTTTAATTTTTTTTTTTTTACTTTTTAGACTTAGTTTTGTATGTTGAAACTAAGAAGCGTTTTACTGTAAATCGGTCTCCTTTCGTTTCTGTCTGTACGTCTTTATCGTCACTCTGACCTGAGACGGTTATCTGGTGGATGGATGTTGAATGAAGTACTTCAAGTGAAGTAGAAAGTGTACAGTGAGAAAATCAGATTTTTTTGGGGGATTCACTAAAGAAAAGAAAGACTTTTCTTAAAGGTGTTTGACTATTTGCTGTACATTTCTTTTCTCAAACTGTATACCGATGACACCTTACTCGTTGTTAGTCATATGCTGATACAATAGTTTATTTGCAGTATTCATCGTCTATTGAATTTGTGTTTTTGTAGTTTCGAGAGCAGGAAATGTGAGATTTTAACAGACTGCACAGAGCTCAGGAAGTGATGTGTTTTTAGGGGGTTGTGTATTTACAGTGACATCTTTTACAGATAGCTTGAAGTAAAAGTATTGGTTTCTCCTTCGGGATATCACATCCACTTCTTGACAGTTTTATGTGTACATATTTTTTTTTTGGAGTACAACTTTTGGGCTTGATTAACATCTCTCTCTCTCTCTCTATATATATATATATATATATATATATATATATATCATGTTTTGGACATGTAACCACATTTAATTAGATTGATCAACTGCAAAGTAGGCCTGTGTGTGTGTGTGAGTGTAAGTGTGTGTGTGTGCGTGTGTGTGTGTGTGTGTGTGTGTTCCCGTCACTCTTGTCCTGTCTGCTTACCGAAGGCTGAATAAATGGCAGTGGTTTCATCAGCGCCCCTCATTTTTTCCTTATTTATTATTTCTGTCACTCCCACGTACATCAAGTCATACTCAAGTTATGTGCTTTGTCAGAGATTAAACTGTAATCTGACCGCTGAACTGCAGGTGCCTTTTTAAAAAATAATGATAATACAAAAGCAATGTTTAGATTATGGAACAAGAGAAATGTATTTTGCTGCAAAATGCACCTGAGCTTCGATCTCGGCACTAATGGAAATAAAAAACGTTCTTGCAACAAAACCTGCGTTCATTGTTTTGAGTCGGTGACTTTTGTTGTTTTTCTGTTCAAAGCTCGACTAAAATTTCAAACGTTTTCTTGCTTTTGTGTCCAATTTATCACTAAACAGTGCTGTGAAATGAACCCATGTTTTTGTGCGCTCATTCCTAGATTACTGTAATTCGTTATACTCTGGAGTTGAATGGTGTCTTCTGTAGTGTTGGCCTGTCTTCATCGATAACTAAACGTGATATTTTAGCACTTCACAATGCAAAATTCTGATTTCTTCAGCCCACATAGTAACGTAGAGTCTGTCCCCATGTCTTCAATTGGATGGACGCTGTGCATTTACCTCTCATTAGTAGATCTTAGAAATCTATTGACAATAAAAACAATTAAACATGCTCTTGCTTTTACGTGACGTGCTCTGTTGCTCTTCTGAATGACATGTGATGTGATGTGATGCACGCGTTGACTTTTGTGTTGAGAAGTGCAAGAAGTCTTTACTCACACAATTCTTTGCCTAGAAATGTAAACAATAGTAAATGCTGACTTTTTTAAAAACATCAATCCTTTCATTTGCAGCGATTTCTGCTCTATTAAGTTGCTGTCCATGCAATAATGAATATTATAGCATAGGTTAGAGTTGCACAATATATTTATTAAATAAGTTTACTCAAAGGAAAGCTTGGTGACACATAATGACGCTACACATGTTGACTGTGATTAGAATGTATGCTTCTTAACTTAAACACACAATGTTATTAACAGTAATGGA
This sequence comes from Cyclopterus lumpus, assembly GCF_009769545.1. Lineage (NCBI taxonomy): Eukaryota > Metazoa > Chordata > Actinopteri > Perciformes > Cyclopteridae > Cyclopterus > Cyclopterus lumpus. The sequence goes on along the minus strand of NC_046971.1, from coordinate 5,516,045 downwards.
GGTAAATTTGAAGTGAAATTTAAAAACTCAGGATCTCCCTATGATTTCATTATTTATCGTAAAGGAAAGTGCTGCATCTTTCTCAGGGAAACATCTTTTGTTGTCTGCCCCTCATAGATATGCTATGTGTGCTTTTGACCACCAGGTGGCGCCAGGGTGCAAACACGCCCTGATAGAAACCAGAACAGGTCTCGCAGCCATTCGTCAGCATTTAACAAGGATCTCTCCGTCCGTCATTCTTTCCAGTGAATGGCCTTCCAGTGTTTTCTCTCAGCTACGTACATTTCCCTGCTCTCCTGTCTTCTCCCAGTGCCACTGGTCGCCCTCTGCTCCTCTCCCAGTGCCACTGGTCACCCTCTGCTCCTCTCCCAGTGCCACTGGTCACCCTCTGCTCCTCTCCCAGTGCCACTGGTCGCCCTCTGCTCCTCTCCCAGTGCCACTGGTCACCCTCTGCTCCTCTCCCAGTGCCACTGGTCGCCCTCTGCTCCTCTCCCAGTGCCACTGGTCGCCCTCTGCTCCTCTCCCAGTATCACTGGTCGCCCTCTGCTCCTCTCCCAGTGCCACTGGTCGCCCTCTGCTCCTCTCCCAGTGCCACTGGTCACCCTCTGCTCCTCTCCCAGTATCACTGGTCGCCCTCTGCTCCTCTCCCAGTGCCACTGGTCGCCCTCTGCTCCTCTCCCAGTGCCACTGGTCACCCTCTGCTCCTCTCCCAGTATCACTGGTCGCCCTCTGCTCCTCTCCCAGTGCCACTGGTCGCCCTCTGCTCCTCTCCCAGTGCCACTGGTCGCCCTCTGCTCCTCTCCCAGTGCCACTGGTCGCCCTCTGCTCCTCTCCCAGTATCACTGGTCGCCCTCTGCTCCTCTCCCAGTGCCACTGGTCGCCCTCTGCTCCTCTCCCAGTATCACTGGTCGCCCTCTGCTCCTCTCCCAGTGCCACTGGTCGCCCTCTGCTCCTCTCCCAGTGCCACTGGTCGCCCTCTGCTCCTCTCCCAGTGCCACTGGTCGCCCTCTGCTCCTCTCCCAGTGTCACAGTCGCTCATCTCTCAGGTTTCATAAGCTGCCTTTGGCACAGCTGTTCCTCCACATGTGTCGTGGTCCCTGTGCTGCGGATGTCAAGTCTCAAGTTGGATAGATGTGGAAAGTAATACAATAAAAATACTGTTTACTGTTCTGTAAAAAAAAAAAATAAAAAAAAATAACATTGCTAACACGAAACCCCCCCCCCCCCCCCCCCCCCCCCCCCCCCCCCCCCCCCCCCCCCCCCCCCCCCCCCCCCCCCCCCCCCCCCCCCAAAAAAAAAATGTCTCTAGCAATAATGAACAGAGTAGGTGGAGAGTAGATATCAACCCGTATCCAGTTGCTGGACTGGCTAACAGATGTGAATCCCTGACCTGAAGATCAAACTCTATTTTTGTAATAGCTTGTATTAAGAGGAGTAAAAAAAAACAACTTGTGCGGGGACTTCATTGTTCTGACATTGAAGTTGCTGTGTTGAGGAGGACCTTGTTTCCTTCTCCCTGAGTGGACACCTCCCACAGATGTGTTCTTTGTAAACACATTGCCTCCCTCTCTGGATGGGGGGGGGGGGGGGGGGGGGGGGGTTGAAACGTGTTTCTTGGCGCTTCTTTAGAAGAACATGCACATTCCTCTCATGTTCTGGCTTTAGGTGACCAGCATGTTGTGTCGTGTTGTTGAAACCACATTTCTTGTTGCCTCCTTATTGTGTTCGGCCCGGTGAGATAATGTAAAATAAAATGTCATGTGGGCCAAAAACTACACAATCATAGCCTACCTGTCATACAGATACAATGAAGTTGTATGTCGGCCTTTGCACCATATCGTTGACACTATGGACAAATATACTTTGTATGTGTGCATAAAGAAGTAACTAATGTGTATTTCTTTTTTAGTTTGAGGATCAAGATGTTTGCGTGCGACAGTAAAACAGCAGATGTCGACGTTTTTTTTTTTTTACGGCTCACTGTAACTTACTTTATTGTGATGATAACAACCATCTGAATCCGAGTTTGGAAATAAAATGCACCAAAATGCACCCGTTTCTTTTTTTATCTAAATCAAATGAATGCTGTAAAAAAAAAAAAAAAAAGGGAGATTTATTTATCGTTAGTAACATTCACACGCAGCTGTCAGAGAAGGTTGAAGTTGTGCTGGGGGGGGGGGGGGGGGAGAGAGGGTCAGGAGACTTTGAGACAGGAGGACACGCACAGACAGCTGGAAACAGCCTGTGTGTGTGTGTGTGTGTGTGTGTGTGTGTGTGTGTGTGTGTGTGTGTGCGTGTGCTGCAGTTCACCTCCGCTCCATGGTTCAAAAAATGTTTTTACATTCACCTGTCGAGTCTGCAAGGGGGTGAGAAACATTGATTTTATGATAGAGTATCATTTTAATGACAGTGTTGAAAGGTATTTAGTCGGTCTAGTTGAATACGTCTGGAAGAAGGATTACCAATAATCTACATAATCTGAAGAATTTGAATTGCTAGTCTGTCAACTACAGACATATTATCTCTTTGGGAAATCAACAAAAGAGGAAGGAGGACATATCCCGTACAATAACGAGAGGATCTCGGTTCTGCTTTTTTTTAATTCTATATTGTTTCAACCACACATACTGTTGTTTATATTCCTCCTCTTGAACCGTTGACCTCGTCATGAACCGTTGACCTCGTCATTTAGGTTGTGGGAAGGCTCTCTCACTTCAACCCGAATCATGTTTCCTGACCGTCGATGAATGCTTTCAATGGACAGTTTGGATCATTATTTTTCAAGGCTTTGTGGTGTTCATGTTTCATGGTTTTAGAACAAGACTGTGTAACTATTCAGGCTGAGTAGGTCAAACAAATATGGACTTTCTGTTTGTTTCCCCAGGCCGAACGAGAAGTTTATTTGCCACAAAAAACGCGCGTTCTTCCACAGTTATTTGACCCCAAACAACAACCTTTTCCTCAAGCTAACTTATTGGTTTTGTTGGCTAAATCTAAAGTTAAAGCTATAGTTGTTTCAAGTGAAGGTCGAAAAGTGTATTCTGAAAACATCACATGCATGTAATGAGCGGACATCGGCGCGTGTTGCAGGAGGAGGATGTGAGGAGACGTCGAATTATTGCACTTTTTTTTTTACCTTTTCCCACAAAAAACCCTACCAAGTGAGTTCTGCTGACTGAGCGTTCATCAACACAATTCCTCCCTCAGCTTGCCACAGACCCCCACGTACCCGGCAACCCCCCCCCCCCCGACGCCGGCCTAGACGCCGACCTCCCTCTGAAGTCGCTGTGCAGCTTATTTGGTTTTGTGGCCTGACCGGCGGAGCAGATGATTCCTCGGCTCCGGCGCTGAGAGAGACGTCCACCCTCTGAGAAACGCTCTGTGGTCACCCGGCTTTGTTACTCTGGCTGGAACACTATTGTCATGGAAATCCCTGTGTGTGTGTGTGTGTGTGTGTGTGTGCGTGTGTGTGTGTGTGTGTGTGTGTGTGTGTGTGTGTAATACCCTGCAGTGGGGTGGGACAGACTACAGGGAGAGCCAAGAACAACACAGCACCGGTCAAATATCTCCTCCCGCCCTCCTTTCATCCCTCCGTTGCACATCATCCTTCTCCCCTCCGTCACCACCCACCCTCTATGCTCGCCATTTCATGACCTTTGCTCTCCAAAAGTCAGGAAGAGAGGCCAAGGAGTCTGGCCCCAGGGCAGGAAATACCCAGGGTGGACCCCCGTCACCCCTCCCTGAAAGCCGGGGGGGGGGGGGGGGGGGGGGGGGGGGCATGCCCTCAGATCTGGGTTGTGTCGTTTCTCCGTCCAGCTTTTAGGGCGGAGCTCTCTTTGCAGGGTTTATTCTGTCAATGCGAAAACAAAATTGCATTAGTTTGAACGCACACATTTTTCAATCTTTTCCACACAAAAAGAAAGAAAAGAAATCCGCACAGCGATGATGTTCTCCAAGTGGATTCCCGGCGACTTGCCAAAGTTTCCTTCCTTGTTATTTTTATAAAGGCGGGTGGTTTGTGATTAAGGCAGAACGTTCTCCCTGTTGATTTTGGACAAACGGAAGAAAAAAAAGGCACCGGGCCTGTAACACGACCGGAGGAAGTGCGGTCCTGAGGTGGCCCGAGAAGGTGCACGAGCGAGATGAGGCGGCGGTGGTCAGAGACGAAAGGTATGCGCGACCTTCTGGGAAGTTATTTTAAGAGGAAGAAAAGCCCTTCTGGAAATTCACTTAGAACTGTCTTTTCATCCCCGATGTTGCTCCACAGGACACCGCAGAGACATTTCAAGCCGTGGTCGGTGGGGGAAAAATATGCTCCTCAAAAACATGTGAAATTGAACAATGTGTACATCCGGTAATATATACGACTACTAATGTGTGGGTGGTTCTGTGATAACTTCAGACATCTTTGCTTGGGCTTGGGAACTATTAGTCTGACACAAGAGTATACGGAAGAAAATCGTCTTTACGTCCCCAGGAAAGCAAGAAAAAGCTTATACGTGATGAAAAAAAGGAAAAAATGTTATTTACTAAACCTCAAATTGCCGTATGCAAAAAGGCGGGTTATAATTACAAAGTTTATATCCACAAACGCATTGTTAAAATACTTTTTGTTTTGACGACATGCAGTTGGTTCACGCATTCGGAAAAAAAGCACAAGTCCTCACGTATAACGGTGTGACATTTATACATGTTATATATATGATGGAATATAATATTCATAACAACGTTGTCATTGGTGTACAATACCCTGAAACTATAAGAACCTGTTGTCTAGTCCAAATTATAGATTGAGCCATTTGAATCTACATTTGGAGCGAGGGGGGTCCTCTTCACGGAGTCAGTCATGTGTCTACGGTAGCCCAGAGTGGACAAACCAATTCAAAAAGGGTCCTCTGAAGGCCACCGTAGTTCTCCGACATGCGTGGAAAGGGAGGAATAATAGCTCTCTGGTTTGCAAATTTAGTGGATGTTTTCTCTGCCGGCATGTAAGATCTACTGGGATCTGTCTAATTGCTGGTAATATCCGTTCCCAGTTTAGTCTGTTTAGGGGGGGGAATGTTTGGCCTCCACAGCTGAACGACCTTTTTTTTTTCTTCTTATCTTTTTTTCCCCCTCGCGCTCTGACATTTGCACAGGGCGTGACGTGAGCAGATTAAGTCTTCACACCTCATAATGCTATCCGGGACCTTCCTACTTCCTCCAAGTGACTCCTGGAATGAAAAAAAAAAGAGCGATTACAGTTCTGGGCTGGGCTGCAACTTTCTCCGTCATTCTTGGGGGTTTGTTGTTGTTGTTTTTTGGGTGTTCCCAAATCAGTGGCTGGGGGTCCTAACTCCTATCTGGTGAAGTAATAACATGATCTCATTTTTTTTTTTTTTCAGAAGATGACCTCAAATTGAGTGCACTGCCTGACAAAAATGAACAATTAGCTCTCAGATGCTCGCAATCAGGGCTCGGCCTTTCTTGTCTTTCATCATTATGACACAAATTGGCAAAATGTCTCATGCAACGTTTGAACCAAAGTATTTCAGCCGCCTGGATCAGGCTCACTGGCACTCTAATTCTCAGACTTTGAGTTTAGTGAAGGACTGTTTGTCCATGAGGGGATAAGTAGAGCTTCCTTCCAACATTAGAACCACAATTTACAAACCGAGTCACACCCGAAACCCAAAACGCTGTGGGCGGTGGACGTAAAACTCACGTAACATGATTCGTGTTGAGCTGCATGCAGACATCTCTTGAAATTCTCTGGAAATATTTAGGTAATGCATGCTTCAGGGCGTGTCGGATTGAAACCTTTTAATCACGCCTGGCGGTGTCCGGTCTCCGGCCTGATGTCAGGCGTTCCTGTTTGCTTTGTCCATTTCACGGACAGCTCGTCCCAGGAGAGATGAGACGGGGGCAGTTTGGAACGAGGCCGCCTGACCGAGCATGTGCACGGACCGTGGCTGACCTGTCGGCTTAACCAATTCCCCCTCTGAATAGAAGGTGAATGTATGATTGTGTGAACCTGCAAGGGGGGGGGTGTCGTTCAATATCTGTGACTTCGATAATCTTGGCCAGTTTTCTTAGTTTTTCAGATTTGAAAACAGCCCTGCTGTTCAAAAGCAAAAGATTCATCTCACTTGAAGTTGTCGGGCTCCGTAACTATACTTCCCTCCAGTTGTCCGTCAAGTAACGAATCAAAACCGAACGTATCATGTGAAAAAAATGAAGACTTGAACGTGCATCAACGTGATCAGAACGAACCAAATGAACAGAAACCATCTTTACCTACGTGTACGTGACTTTTTAGTTTGCCACCATCTGCTAACATGGAGGGGGCGGAGCCAGTCACCAGGGGGCGGAGCCAGCCACCAAGGGGCGGAGCCAGCCACCAGTGGGCAGAGCCAGCCACCAAGGGGCGGAGCCAGCCACCAGTGGGCCGAGCCAGCCACCAGTGGGCAGAGCCAGCCACCAGTGGGCAGAGCCAGCCACCAAGGGGCGGAGCCAGCCACCAGTGGGCAGAGCCAGCCACCAAGGGGCGGAGCCAGCCACCAAGGGGCGGAGCCAGCCACCAGTGGGCAGAGCCAGCCACCATGGGGCCCCGAGCCAGCCACCAGTGGGCCGAGCCAGCCACCAGTGGGCCGAGCCAGCCACCAGTGGGCCGAGCCAGCCACCAAGGGGCGGAGCCAGCCACCAGTGGGCCGAGCCAGCCACCAGTGGGCCGAGCCAGCCACCAAGGGGCGGAGCCAGCCACCAGTGGGCCGAGCCAGCCACCAGGGGGCGATCAAGACGTTTTGCCTTTATTTTTGGCGAGCTGTCATGTCGCCCATCTTAATGTACAGTCTATGGTCACAACCAAAAGTCACTTTGGACTTCTTGTCTCTGTTGTGATAATGGAGGGCGGGGAGATTTAATCAAATATTAAAGGGTGAAGACGCTTTGAGTGACAGGTGGGTGCCGTGGGTGCCATGTGGTACATGGTCCAAGATGGTGTCAGCCAAGATGGCTCAAGGCTTCAAAATGGTAATCCACAAATCAATGGTTGACGTCTAGATGACTACGCCCACTTTTTATATACCGTCTGTGGTTAAAATAAGGGTTGCCTACATTCAAGCTCAGTCTATGTCATGAAACTGGCTTCACAACAAAATGTTACAGAGAGAGAGAGAGAGAGAGAGAGAGAGAGAGAGAGAGAGAGAGAGAGAGAGAAAAAAGGGGGATTGTGAACAGGGAGATAATGTTTTTTTGTTTTTTTGTGGCTTTTGTTCGTCCCAAAGCAGGAATGTTGTTTACAGGGATTGGACAGAGTCTCAGGAATGCAGACGGTTTTCCGAGGAAGTGGTTGCCGTCTCCGGAGGGAACCTCTACGGTCCGACTGCCAGACCCAGAAGGGAGAGGTTGACGTCGACTTTGTGTCGAACATGTTGAACTATTAATGCCACATTAACAAACAAACAGTGGCGATAAAAGCCTCTCGAAGCAAAATGCAAGCTCAGTTTTCGTTTTGGATATTTAGGTTTTGGGAAGCCTCATTTGAGTTCGGTCGGATCACCTCACCGCGGTCCGATGTTTAAATAAAGACACGACTTGTCGTCGTCACTCACAACCTTTTTTATAAAGCAAATGAGCAAAATGATTCCGCGCCTCCGAAAAATGTTGCCACGGATTTCTTGAGAAAAAAAATGTTGGTAATTAGTTGGGAACAATTTATTACAGCTCTTAAAATTGGAGCCGGCGCCCGCCCTTCGCGATCGTCCAGTAAAGTGAAAGAAGGGTTTTGTGTTGAAGTGAAGAAATAAAACTGACGCACAAGAAGTTACGTCAGAGTCGGGCTTCAGCTTCCGAGAATGCATTCTGAGCAGTCGGAGGGATGGGTGAGAGAGGGCTGCGGGAAACATTGCTAAGTGAAAAATACTCAATCTTAACGTCTTCACCGAGCCATTTAATGACCATTTAAAGACTTCATTCTGGAATTCCTATATTCAGCCTCCGGAAATGCACTTTTTCTGATGGATCCGGACAACGATATTGGGTTCTCTTAACCCAATGTTCCCTCAGCCCAATGTTCCTTCAACCCTTTGTTCCCTTAGCCCCATGTTCCCTTAATGCTATGTTTCCTCAACCCAATGTCCTCTTAATGCTATGTTCCCTCAACCCAATGTTCCCTTAATGCTATGTTTCCTCAACCCAATGTTCCCTTAATGCTAGGTTCCCTCAACCCAATGTTCCCTTAATGCTATGTTCCCTCAACCCTGTGTTCCATCAACCCAATGTTCCTTCAACCCTTTGTTCCCTTAGCCCCATGTTCCCTTAATGCTATGTTTCCTCAACCCAATGTCCTCTTAATGCTATGTTCCCTCAACCCTGTGTTCCATCAACCCAATGTTCCTTCAACCCTTTGTTCCCTTAGCCCCATGTTCCCTTAATGCTATGTTTCCTCAACCCAATGTCCTCTTAATGCTATGTTCCCTCAACCCAATGTTCCCTTAATGCTATGTTTCCTCAACCCAATGTTCCCTTAATGCTAGGTTCCCTCAACCCAATGTTCCCTTAATGCTATGTTCCCTCAACCCTGTGTTCCATCAACCCAATGTTCCCTTAATGCTATGTTCCCTCAACTCTGTGTTTCCTCAACCCAATGTTCCCTTAATGCTAGGTTCCCTCAACCCAATGTTCCCTTAATGCTATGTTTCCTCAACCCAATGTCCTCTTAATGCTATGTTCCCTCAACCCAATGTTCCCTTAATGCTAGGTTCCCTCAACCCAATGTTCCCTTAATGCTAGGTTCCCTCAACCCAATGTTCCCTTAATGCTAGGTTCCCTCAACCCAATGTTCCCTTAATGCTATGTTCCCTCAACCCTGTGTTCCCTCAACCCAATGTTCCCTTAATGCTATGTTCCCTCAACCCAATGTTCCCTTAATGCTATGTTCCCTTGACCCTGTGTTCCATCAACTCAATATTTCCTCAGCTTTATGTTCCATCAACTCAATATTTCCTCAGCTTTATGTTCCATCAGCCCCATGTCCCCTTAATCCAATGTTCCTTCAACCCTTTGTTCCCTTAACCCCATGTTGCCTTAATTATATTTTCCCTCAGCACTGTGTTCCCTCAGTGTTATATTACCTCAACCCTGTGTTCCCTCAGTCTTGTTTCCTATGCTCCCTCAGCACTGTGCTACCTCAACTCTATGTTTCCTCACCCCAATGTTTCCTCATCCTAGTCATCGTTGCTCTTTACAAAACACGGACGTTAACATCTTCCTTTTTTTTTTTTCCTGTTTTTCTTATTCTCATTTTTGGATGGAATATCCTTTAAACGTCGTGTTCGTGCAGCTCATTAGAGGAGAACTGCTAAGATGCTTTCAGGTTTGCTGAAAAACACTTTACTACGTGAAGCATCTCAACATGAGCGTGATCCTAAACACATGTACTTAATGGAGTCGGCCATGTTGCACCACCGCCTCTCCACCGGGCCATGTGCTTCTTTTGCATCGGCCTCCATACTTCTCCTAAGTTTCAGTAGATGCCGTAAAATCCTAAATATTATGTTTAAAGGTTACAACTATGGAAGTATGATATATTTCCACACATTTGTGCAGTTAGAAAATGCTTGGAAAATAAGCATTAAGTTTGCATATTTAAGGGGAATTGATACAAACAACTGCAACTGGACTCGATCGAGTCCAAAGACCAGCGAGACCAAGACCATAGGCAGACTGGACTCGAGTACTTCGCCCCTGACACTTACAGCTGGAGATGTTTTTTTCTCAATCTGGAAATAATACTTCCAATACTACTTCTGTTGTCACTGGTATTCTCAAAATGTAAACACATTTCCTGTGCATTTATATAGAATAAATAGAGCAAACAAATGTGTCTGGAGTAGAAGTGTTTACTTAAATAACGAAGTGACAGCTTTTATAAAGACACAGAAGTGCCCAGACCTGCAGTTTCCATGCGATGACACAGCAGAACTTTTGTTTTGCCCAATTAGAGACCGTGGACCGGATGTAACAGCTGCATTTTGTGTCCTGGAATAATAGTTTACAGGCCTGATCTGAGAACTGAGCTTTTCTCTTTGTTTACCCAGCAGCCACTTTGCAATTTCCACAGCCACCTCCTGGCTAACTAAATATTTTTTGGGGGGGATTTCACAATCTTTTTCACTTCTGCAGCAACAACACTTTGCCCATTGTGACATCTCGAAAAACGCTCGGCGGAGAAGCTATTCGGGCATTTAAAAAAAAATAATTAATTACCCGTTTGGGCCTGTGGCAAGGAAAGTATGTCATCATTTTAAAAAAAACAAAAAAAACACATACACACATGTGTACATTCTGTTAAGTACCAGGATTGAAGTATTCCACGTTTTTCTCCCAGCTAAAGAATTCTGTAAGAGCAAACACAAACAGAACAGTGTGTACAAAGTGTGTTCGCAGCACTTGAAATGCACTCTAATGTTAACAAATAAATGTAGAGGAGTAAAGAAAAGGGAAATAAGTAAGGACAGATGCCTCAAAGTTGTACTTGAGTTCATCGTTACTTCCTCAGAGAGAGTGATTTGTGACGTATGACTATTATCACAAGAAAAATATAATGCCGGCTCATAAATCCGCTTGATAAGTACATACAATCAGTTTCCTATTCATTGTCTGTGGAGCCGCTCCAGGCTGTTTGTCTTTCTGTCTTTCTGGCTCTCTTGTTTTTTTCTTCATCTTGGCAAAGAAATCAGTCGATAAATGCTGAGTGGACGATCCCAAGAGCAAATGGACGTGTCAGTATTTAACGCCAGACATTTAAATATCTGTTTTTAAATCGTAGTGCATCCTATCTCCTCTGCGGACACATCGGATGTCACCCGGCGGTGACCACCGTGTTGAGGCTCCTGTGGCCGAATTAACGTGTCAGAAGATTTCCTTGCAAAACAAACTCCACCAGTAAAACCTTCTGTTGGGTCTTTCCCGGAAAATGTGGAAGTATTTCAGGTCCAACCCACTGGAATGTCCTCTAATGTAACCAGGCTGGCTTTGGATCGGTATACAAAGTGTTTGGGGCATTTTTATAAGAAAAGAAGCGCTAATATGAGCCCGAGGTTGATACTTTTATCCCAAAAGGTGACCTTAGGGATCATGTCATCAAACATTCATTGCAACAATGGAACAGCGTGTGTGAAGTAAAGTTTTAATTATATAAAAGACATATTTCAGAGTTCTGCGCAGCAAAATGGCACTAACATTGCTAAGTGAAAAATACTCAATCTTAACGTCTTTACCGAGCCATTTAATGACCATTTAAAGACTTCATTCTGGAATTCCTATATTCAGCCTCCGGAAATGCACTTTTTCTGATGGATCCGGACAATGAAGATTCACCTGGAATCAGTTCGAAGTCTTCGTCAAGACAAATACAGAGATATAAGAAAAGTGTAGTTACCACAGAAATAACTTACTGTCACATTAAGTAGCTACTAAGAGAAAAAGCCTTTTTGGGGCATGTCTATGTTCTCTTAACCCAATGTTCCCTCAGCCCAATGTTCCTTCAACCCTTTGTTCCCTTAGCCCCATGTTCCCTTAATGCTATGTTTCCTCAATCCAATGTCCCCTTAATGCTAGGTTCCCTCAACCCAATGTTCCCTTAATGCTATGTTCCCTCAACCCTGTGTTCCCTCAACCCAATGTTCCCTTAATGCTATGTTCCCTCAACCCTGTGTTCCATCAACCCAATGTTCCCTTAATGCTATGTTCCCTCAACCCTGTGTTCCCTCAACCCAATGTTCCCTTAATGCTATATTCCCTCAACCCAATGTTCCCTTAATGCTATGTTCCCTCAACCCTGTGTTCCATCAACTCAATATTTCCTCAGCTTTATGTTCCATCAGCCCCATGTCCCCTTAATCCAATGTTCCTTCAACCCTTTGTTCCCTTAACCCCATGTTGCCTTAATTATATTTTCCCTCAGCACTGTGTTCCCTCAGTTTTATATTACCTCAACCCTGTGTTCCCTCAGTCTTGTTTCCTATGCTCCCTCAGCACTGTGCTACCTCAACTCTATGTTTCCTCAGCCCAATGTTCCCGCACACCAATTCTTCCTCAGCCCAATGTTCCCTCAGCCCAATGTTCCCTCAACCCAATGTTTCCTCACCCCAATGTTTCCTCACCCCAATGTTCCCTCAACCCAATGTTCCCTCAACCCAATGTTTCCTCAGCCCAATGTTCCCTCAACCCAATGTTCCCTCAGCCCAACGTTTCCTCACCCCAATGTTTCCTCACCCCAATGTTCCCTCAGCCCAATGTTCCCTCAACCCAATGTTCCCTCAGCCCAATGTTCCCTCAACCCAATGTTCCCTCAGCCCAATGTTCCCTCAGCCCAATGTTCCCTCAACCCAATGTTTCCTCACCCCAATGTTCCCTCAGCCCAATGTTCCCTCAGCCCAATGTTCCCTCAACCCAATGTTTCCTCACCCCAATGTTCCCTCAGCCCAATGTTCCCTCAACCCAATGTTCCCTCAGCCCAATGTTCCCTCAACCCAATGTTCCCTCAGCCCAATGTTCCCTCAGCCCAATGTTCCCTCAACCCAATGTTTCCTCACCCCAATGTTCCCTCAACCCAATGTTTCCTCAGCCCAATGTTCCCTCAACCCAATGTTTCCTCAGCCCAATGTTCCCTCAACCCAATGTTCCCTCAGCCCAATGTTCCCTCAGCCCAATGTTCCCTCAGCCCAATGTTCCCTCAACCCAATGTTTCCTCACCCACATGTTCCCTCAACCCAATGTTCCCTCAACCCAATGTTTCCTCAGCCCAATGTTCCCTCAACCCAATGTTTCCTCAGCCCAATGTTCCCTCAACCCAATGTTTCCTCACCCACATGTTCCCTCAACCCAATGTTCCCTCAACCCAATGTTTCCTCAGCCCAATGTTCCCTCAACCCAATGTTCCCTCAACCCAATGTTTCCTCACCCCAATGTTCCCTCAACCCGATGTTCCCTCAACCCAATGTTTCCTCAGCCCAATGTTCCCTCAACCCAATGTTCCCTCAACCCAATGTTCCCTCAGCCCAATGTTCCCTCAACCCAATGTTTCCTCACCCCAATGTTCCCTCAACCCAATGTTCCCTCAACCCAATGTTTCCTCAGCCCAATGTTCCCTCAACCCAATGTTTCCTCAACTTAATGTTCCCTCAACCCAATGTTTCCTCAGCCCAATGTTCCCTCAACCCAATGTTTCCTCAACCCAATGTTTCCTCAACCCAATGTTCCCTCAACCCAATGTTCCCTCAACCCAATGTTCCCTCAGCCCAATGTTCCCTCAACCCAATGTTTCCTCAACCCAATGTTCCCTCAGCCCAATGTTCCCTCAACCCAATGTTTCCTCAGCCCAATGTTTCCTCAGCTCTGTGTTCGCTTCCATATTTTAATTGACGCCTTTAAATTAAATTAATTTGCTGACATGTCACACACTGACTGGATTTAGGCAACACAAGTTATACTGACAACATCTCTGTGCTGTGAGCTGTTTATTCTCAACGGGCTTTGATTGAGGAAGAAGAATGAACGTTCAAGCTATGAAGAAATATGAGTCGTACTTTCCCACGTGTCAGTTTATAAACAAATGTGTGAGCATTTTTATGGGAGTTCCTTAGTTGAAAACAAATTATCAATGTGTGTCCATACGTGAAAAGGTCACATGACCGGGGTTCAAAGTGCCATCTGTAAGATAAGGCCAAACCTTTTGTTTAAAACATTTAAAAAAAAATGAATTATCAACATCAACGGAATATGAAGAAGTTACAATGTGTCAAAGACATCTATGTTTTGTGTTGCAGAGATGTATACTGAAATTAGTATACAAATTAACTACTATCTTGTAATACCACTTCCCGGTCCAAGTAACCAACAGGCCGACGCCACATGTGAATATTATAAAGATAACAGCGTTATTTTGACCAGTTTGATTGATTGAGTTTGACGTATTCCTTCCGTTAGTTAGTTAGTTGTTTTTTTACATCACTTTTATATTTATGTACATTTAGATTGCATAGACCCAGTAGTAGATGCTCTGTATTACACGTTGCACCTTTACAAGAGGATATCGCTTCATTTTACAAGATTACAAGCTAAAAAACGTTTGGAACATCTGCAATAAGGGAGAAATACACACCATGACCTCTCTGGAAAGGTTGAAATATATATGTAGCTCATATCGGTAATCCCGTAAAGGGAAAATAACCAACCCCAAAGACTGGCAGTGCCAAGACTCCCAAACTATAGCTCCCAAACTGGCCTGAACGTTGGCTTTCGGGCCCCGGCAGCAGGCAGTGGGAGCCCGAGGAGGAGGGATTACGAAACCCACCATGTGTGTTGATTTGACCATCTGTTGCCTTTGTTTCCTCCACATGCTCGAGGAGGAGGAGGAGGAGGAGGACGCTGTAATCCTCTGCACTGCAGAGGTCAAGTCCATGTCAGGGGAGGGAGACAACAAACCTCTTCTGGTCGTCCATGAAAGTGATAGTGATGACACTTTTAACGCTTTAAATACAGACCAAACACTTCGGGGAAACTTACTTCTGGGAACTTTGGAGTCTTGACATGTTTGGAAAAAGTGTGATTCATGTCCAAAACAGTTGAACCTCAGACTGATGTTTTCATCAAGGCAAAAAAAACGAGGACTGTGGGTACGTCGTGTTCTCGGAGGCATCCTGTCCAGGGGCTGGAGGTGCACTTTTTCCTCCCGAGACTACGCAGACATGAAGCTGCTCACTTCTCTTTGCTCAGCATCTTGTTTTTTTTACATTTTTTTATGGACATCTGCTGGCACTTTGGGCCCTAACGTTTTTACCATGTGCCCCGGCGGCAGCGGCGTTGCAAGACCTGAATGAAAACCACACTTTTCCACCTTTTTTAGATGAGCCAGGTGTGTTGCATTGGAGAGAAGCTAAGAATGTGCTAAGTAATGTAAATATGAATTGCAACAAGACACATTGATACAACAATGTTAGCACCAAGCTGGATCGGTACCAACAACTGTTCCCTCCTGGAAAATAGGTAGTTAGCTCATCCAGGCTTCAGCTGTGTCTGATGGAAAAAGCCTGAAAATGAGGCAAAGTTAGCCGGTTTTCATCCCCCCCACTTCCTCCCTCACATGAACTGGGTTGCCGCGGAGAAGTGCACCGTTAGCATTACTTTGGCAATACATTAGGGTCTTGGAACTTTTTTCCAAAGTGTCATTTTACTACCATTGAGGCCTTTTTTGCTCGTGTGTGAAAGTCAAACTTAATAAGTCTGAAAATACCGTTTAAACCCCATTTGGTGTGGGCATTTATGGTGTAAAATGTAGATATGCACTCCCCTGTCAGTCCTGGGTGTTTCTAATCGAACTTGATGACGCCACCGCCTCCTGGCGCACATCACGAAGGTGACGTCACTCGGCCGTTCCAGTTACGTACCAGAACCTGAGAAAGCCGGAAACATTACCATCGGACCCAGGCCACTGGGTTCAAATAGAAACTGGAAACTGGATTATTTTTCTTTTAAAAAGTTGAAATGATATGGAGGTGCATCTGTAACCTACGACTTGTTCTTGGCAAACGGTGGAGCTACTGCGACGCTTTAGCGTCTCCATTATGTCAACGCGACGGAGAGGAAGTGTTACTACGATGCTACAAAACAAAAGACAGCTGTGGTCGGGGTTAAAACGCATCGGGGGAGCTCAATATTATTCAGATCCACGGATGAAACGTTGTGCTTCCGAAACATCTGGAACAGATTTAAATGGGAAAGCCATGGGTTTCTCTCTTTAACATACTGTACGAGATTACAGTTTGGCATTCGTCAGCAGTCTCCAAGAATAAACCCAGCAGGGAGAGAGCTTCACCCATTCAACGAAACTTTCAATAAAGTATTCTTCGACTAAAAGTGAATATGTGAGAATGTGTGTTAGCGGTTTCTTTGGGGAGCTAAAAAAAACACCAAGTTCAAATAAGTAAATTCCAATTATGAATACAGCAATAAACGACTATTTGCTTTGTAAAGATATAACTTAGTGGCGTAATGGCAGATAGTGATATAACTCTCCCTCTATGTGTGTGTTGTAATCCAAGCTTCTCTGTGGTTTCTTTATGTAGCCCCTCCAGTTCCACCGTTGCCGTTATTTGCACCGTTAGCTGCTCACCGCCGGTCCAGCTGACGCCATGTTGAGAGCCACGTGACCTTTTAAAAATGAACCTCAACAGCAATGTCTCTCTCTCGAATCCGGAGACCTTGTTGTGAGCATTTTAACACGAAAACTACTGGATTTTGGAGGAGTGAACTGTCGCTTTAAGCATTTACAAAAGTCAGAAGGACGCAGCGTCTATAGGGGCTGTGAACGTCTGCAGCAGATGACACAGTAATCCATGGAGTAGACCAAAAAAACAGTTCCCCCTCTCTGGTGGCCAAGGGAGCATCGGAAACCTCAGCAGCTGTGGGAAACACGAGTGTCTGCACAAAATGTCACGGCAACCCATCCAATAGTTGTTATTGATATTTCAGTCTGACAGAATAATTAATGCCAGCCGCAACGGTTACCATGGTCCAAACACACAGAGATGATAGAGCGAACAGACCGCCCACTGCAACCCAACCTTGACTGGGATGCAGTCTGCTTTATTCAGTATTCAGACCTCGATTTCTATGCTTGTGGATAAAGGAGAGGAGTCATATGGGCAATCGTAAATAAAACATGTGTCACAGTTCAGCTCCACACCCTCCTCGCTCTATTTGTCAGCCACTCCCACCTCGTTAGTCTAACTCCCTTCACCTGTTCACTCACCTGCCTCTGATGACTAATCAAGTCCCTATTTAGGCTCCTCCCTTCCAGACACACCTTGCACATGTTCTCAGACCCCACCTGTCCCAGTTTAACCTGCCAGCCTTCTGTTTAATCGTTACTCTGCCTTCTGTTTCCGGAGCTTTAAATAAAAGGTTCAAAGATCCCTGGAAGTCGTGTGATAGCATTTGGTTTCCAGATACGAACCGCTACAATACGACGCTCACATTTTCCAACTATAAAAACAGTATAGTACAGTCTATATAATGACGTCTGCATGAGGGGGAAAAAAAAAAAACCCTCACAGTATCGCTGTACAAATCCACAAAGAAGAGAAAGACAGCAGGCGATCGCCCTCATTACTTTTATTTAAAAAAGGAAAATATGTCGGTCCCCTTCCCTTAAATCGAGTGACAAAGTACTTCTGGAAAATCACCATCTGTTATTTCAGAGACTGAAATTCCTGCAACTCACGCGGTCACACGTCCATGTCAAGAAGCAGCCACCTGTGTGAAATGTCTGGCATTTTACTTGTCATGCTGCTTTTGGAACATGAGAGGAAAATGTAGTTATGAAACCCTAATCGAGCGCCTCTTTGAAAGTTTTTCCTTTTTGCACCTTGCATGTCTTTTTTTCGTTCGCCTAAAAATATGTCTTCTCATTTGGTGTCCTTTACAGTTTCTTTGTGGAATGTTTTTGTTTTTGTTTTGTTTTCTTCCAAATGCTCCCTTTCACATTTTCCTCAGAGTTGAACAGATTAAATGACAAAACCAGAAGAGAACATTCAATTTCACTTCAACCTAACGGACTACACATTAAAAAAAACAAAAAAATAGGAAGCCCAGTAGAAAATGTCTTACTTCTTTGGTCTCGGAGTATGAACAGCAAAGGGGTTGTTAAAAAAAAATAAACGGAAACAACAAGCAGAGACAACAAAGAGTTAAAGGCTGCAGATGTGGACTGACACATATCTGAGTCACGCACACACACACACACACACACACGCACACAAACCATTTGTTTACTGAGAAGCCTGCACTGAATCAGCACTTCTTTGTTGAGAGAGAACCATAATAAGACTCTAACTTCACATTTTTGTGAATAACCACACAAACACAAATGGGCAGAGAGGTCACAAAATAATGTTTCCTTTTCACGTTTCACCCACCGAGAGATAAATCCCAAAACTGAAGAGTCCGTGTTCCACCACTGAGGAACAAACCCGGGCTTGAGGAGCGTGTCGAGCTCACATACGCGTGTTGAGGTAATGCTTATAATTGCAGAAGCAGACTCCACATAAATAGGTTAGCGCGGCGCTAAAGATAGCCTCGTCAAACCGCAGGTTGCCATGGATTTTTTTTGTTTTTCTCTTGTTAAACCGGGTGAGTAATGTCACTGGAACAACTCTTATTTAGTTATAAGCGTCTCGTTCAGGCAGTGAAGAGTGCGACTCGGATCCTCGCGGTCACTTAAATCTCATTCAAAGGGGCGGAATCAGGACACGAAATGTGTAGAAAAAGTGACACATCGCGGTATTATTAATAAAGGAATACGTCAAACAGTTTGGGAAATATGCCTATTTGCTTTTGTTCTTGGCTCTAGCCAGCAGCTTGTTAGCTTAGCTTAGCATAATGCCTGGAAACGTGGGGGAAACAGCCAACTCGGTGAAAAAAAAACCCCCCAAAAAACCAAACTAATTAAAGTTTTTACACTTTTTACACTTTCTTTTTACAGGTTTAAACAAATGAAATAAAACATTTTGAATCAGTAAGTATTAGATAAGCGTCGGACAGAGACACGCTAGCTGCGTCCCCCTTTTTCCAGTCTTCATGCTAAGCTAAAAAATGGGAATTGATCAGCGTAGCAGTTGATTTAAGACACACACGTACGCACACGTACGCACAAGCACTTAAAAGGCACTTAATGCATGAAAAGCGCGAAAAGAAAAAAGCTGATTTACGCGGTATAAGTAAGTCTAACCTGATTTTTAATCCGGATTGTTTATCAGATGTTGGTAAATAAACCAAAATATATTGGGGGGGGGGGGGGTTAAAAAAAACAGAAGCCAAAGTGCATGATGTTTGAGAGAAGGGGACAATTTCAAAACAGGACCCGTTTCATGGCGTTACACTTTAGAACAATCTACTACAGATTCGCTATGAGTCTGAAACCTATAGTTACAAACACATTAAATTATGTCAGATAAACAATATGCTGCGATATTGCCTAATGGGATGTGTATTACAGGAATAAAAAAGGTACAGTAGGTCTTTAAAAAAAAGAAAGAAAAAAGTGACTTTGAATCCATCAAAGTGAAAGACTGTATGTGTTTTATACTTCTTTTTTTTTTTTTTCAGTAACTATCGCTTAATTTAAAGTCTTTTTCCAACTGAACCAAACACGACGAACACAAAACGCCTCGATGAAAGAGTCAAAAGACTTGGATCTTTCTTTCTCGTTTGTGTGTCGTTGTCGTTGTTGTTGTTGTTGTTGTTGTTTTTGGCATCTTGAACCGGACAGCGGTTCGGCGTCTTCACAGAGAGTCGTACATGCGCAGGGAGCGCTCCAGTTGCTGGACGACGCGCTGGTAGAAGGCGATCTGCTCCGTGAGGTAGGCCTGCATCATGTCTTTGAAGTCCACCTCTCTCTGCTGGTGGAAGTGGCTCATCTCGGCCTGGAGGGCGAACCCGACCGTCCGGCAGCGTTTCCTGATGCCGTCGGCCTCGTCCTGGTCCATTTTCCCTTCGTCGCTCATCCGCTGGCTCTCCTTCACCTTGGCAAAGGCACCTGGGTGAAGCAGAAGAATATTATTCTAAAAAAAAACTGTGATATTATTTTTTTGGTAACCCGTTTCCACACAAACATTAAAGCAGGTTAAAAGGTCGTCCAGATAATGCGGTTATACGCCATCCAGTCAAGTCGCAGTTTACAGCTCTATTTTTCATCATTCTATCCCATAATTAGTATATAAATTCTCGACTTATGGCCAAAATGTGTTTTGGGAGGTCTCAGTGACCTTTGACCACGGGATTCTATTCAGTTCATCCGTGAGTCCAAGTGGACATTTGTGCCACATTTGCAAAAAATAAAATCCTCATCTCGCGTATTGGGAAACAAGCAGCAGGCATAAAAAAAAACAAAAAACTAATCTAATTCATCTCCAGCGGTATGTGGTGATGCAGATAGTTCTGTTTTTACTTGCACAGCTTGTGAGAAGGCCACGAATGCAATCACGTGGTGGTATCTAAGCCATGCAGGTAGTTTGAGTTTCATTTGAGATATTTAGGTTTTCTTTACTTAAGATTTTAAGACTTGTGTGCGTGTAAAAACATTGAACTGCAAGGTGTCTTTACACAAGCATGATGCAATAGTTGCTGTGGATAATCCACAGATCGCCCAACCGTCTTCGCAACTGCAACAAAAGACACTGATTGCTGTCATTCATTTATGCTGCGAGCCTTCAAAACCAATTTTAAAAGGAGGCAGATGAACCCCAAAACGATTATGTTGAATCTGGTTGAACGGACCTTTTTTTTTTTTTAAATGTCACCGTCAACTTGGAGAGTACGCCCCAATAAGATGTCAGCGATGAGTTTTCTGAAAAGCAGTAAAATGTGCTCCTGATGAAAAGCACAAACATAATAAACCCTGTCACAAAAGTTGTAATAAAAGTTTTAATTGCTCTGTGGGCTTTGGGTGGGTCTGTGTAATATATATATATATATATATATATATATATATATATATATATATATATATATATATATATATATAAACTGCTGTAGTAATCCAATAACTCCTCCATGGCACTCAGCTAGACCAATAGAGTAACTTTGCCCCCCACACCCCCAGAAATTCACTCAGAAACAATTACTTTTTCTTTCAGTTGCAAACCAAACGTCTAGATTCGGTATGTTGCCGACAAGTTGTGACCACAGTCAGCGCGGGCTGAGCGTGACGTCACTTTCCAGGGGAAAGAACATGGCGGACGAATGGCATGTCGCCGCTCTGCTTTTTTCCCACCAGATTAGCGAGTCGGCGTCGAGATCAGTCTTCTTCCCGTCTCCGACTGCTCTCAGACACGCAAATAAGCTCGCCAGCAGGACTAGTTTGCACACGCCAGTTGTTACTTCATCTGCTGCAGGCTGCAGGTTTTATCCATTAACTGTATCTGTGAGTTCATGCCGCCGCTTGACTTCGCATGGAATTCCTGGCAGAAGTCTGGGAAAGCATGAACAGCACTTTCAGTCGGTTGCAGCGAAGGAGGAGTGTGGACCGTATAGTCTGAGGCGGTGACCTACATTCATGTATTCTGTTTTCCACATGAGAGGAGAATGTGCATCACCAGATAGCATGTATGTGGGACATGAAAGGAAAGGAGCTCGTGGTTGTGTGTGTGTGTGTGTGTGTGTGTGTGTGTGTGTGTGTGTGTGTGTGTGTGTGTGTGTGTGTGTGTGTACGAGGGGGTTGAATCAACGTTTTTTTTAGATCATGCAAAATCTCGTCACAAAGAAAGCGTCATGTGCTCATCCTCGCAGCTAAATCTGCTCGCAAAAAAATACCGCTACTATTAAAAGCTGAAAATACAAGCTCCAAAAAAAGCAAAGCAGTGTAAGTTTCCTACTATTATAAATTTTTTAAAAACTCTTTCCCACGAAGGGCTTTCTGCCTCTTCTCACCACGCTGACTTTATGATAAATGGCCGGTGGTCTGGAGAGTCGCCGGATTTGTTTATCTTGCCCAACCAGGCGACCAAAGAGAGAGTTGAACTATTTCACATGTGACAGCTTCATGGGTGTCTGTGCTGGGTAGATACCAAGGAGGGAGGGAAGAGGGAACAACAGGGCGCAGGGGAGCTAAAAACACAAATAAGGCCTTCCAGTATAGGTTGTCGACAGGGCTCGCTGAGTTAAATCCAAGTAAGACCTTTTCATAACCGCATCGAATGCAAATTAAATACCTGCTTCGTGATCATACCAAAAGTATGAAAGTCTGAGGGAAAACCCGTGGGGACATTATAGTCCCAGAATTATTTATAATTGTATCGTTTGTGTGTCTGAGAGAGGGAACAAGAATGAGGATAGTCAAGATTAATTATGGCCACAACCCTTCGGGGAATTGAACTCGGGCATGAATTCCTCCTTCCCGAGGTCACTGCGGTGATGCATTCGGGAAGTGCATCACTTCATCCAGCTTCTATCCATTTGACACAAACTGAGAACGGAAGCCCCCCCCCCCCCTTAAGATTTGTTGTATTTGTTTACAGCGTGCTTGTGTATAGTGTTGATGACCTCTCCCACTTCCCTATGACTGTGCTCCTTTTTTAAGCAAAGCCAGCATTATTATTTTTCATCAAAATCCTTCTAAGATCCAAAACAGTTGCACACAGAAGTTTCAAGCGAAGTGTGTTCTGCTTTTATTTAATTCTCATCTGGGACCATGGCTTCCTGTAACGACTGAATCAATTATTCTTCCTGTTCAATCCCAAAGTGGAGGCGTCATTAAACTGGAGTTGAGCCTCTTTGGTTTGTTTAAATCAGCTGGCCTGAATGCATCAATCAACATAACATGAGCTGATATGTTGTGCTAGTATCAACAGTTAGAGTGGGGGTTAGCCATCAAGCTGCAATCCCAAAACAACGTGTAGCTTGTGTTTGTGCTATGAACCGTTAAGTTTTCCTACAAACTAATTGGCACTTTTTGCAAAATAAATATAATTTCTTTCCCAAACTAAGAAATTAGGAAATTGTTATTTGGAATGAACTGAAATGACCCCATCATTAAAAAAAATCCAGATATGCTGCTTCAAAAGTTGCAGGTTAATTGAACACATGGGAAACTTATTGCTTATTGCGTCACAATCCTCTAGAGGTGTGTGAGTTTAATGTGTGTGAACAGTACGAGGAAGGCATAGCCATTAACTTCACTGCTGCAAAGTGCTGCAAAGTACACCATATAACACACCCTTTTTTTCCCTGTAAGACCTGTAACTGGGCTAAATGTCTCACCTAGAAAAAAGGTACCGGTACACATATTTATGAAGATAATGTGCTATGGTTTGGTGTATAAAGTGACTGAAATAGCCAAACACATTCCTATTAAACAATCAAGTTGAAACACCGTTAAGTCTCAAACCCAAAAACTGCTTCAATGTCCAACTACTGAAGAGAAAACGTGGTGTGGTTTTTCGAATTTGCGTAATAGGAATGACTCATCAGTGTATTGTAAAATAAACGAATCTGTGAATGTGGTTCAAAGACTTCAAACATAGGAAGACCTAACGTGACTGAGTAAGATTAGTGGATGTTATTCACATCGGACTGAGGACAAATGAGGCTCGCCACCACAAAACACGAAGCATTAGTGAGGGTGTGTGTGTGTGTGAGTGTGTGTGCGTGTGTGGAGGGGGCTGTTGACGTCTGAGTCAAGCACCACAGTGAACCGATGAGGCGTTTGTTCCCTCTTCATCTCTCAATAAGTAAACGAAAATATCAACGACACCACACAAAGGCTGAAACATATTGACTCTACCAAGTGTTATTTTCCAGTGTTCACACCAGACAGTGGCAAACCAGATGCTTACTGACGTATGTTGCCTTTTTAAAATCGGGTCGTGTTTACTGTATTCACGAGAAGAGTCCATATGAAACCTCCTTTTACTTCTTTCGTTATATGCCTTTATTTCCTGGACCCTACCTGCTCGCCAGCTTGCTAGATTGTTAGCCTTAGTGCAATTAACCACGTTGCCGTTGCACAGCAATAGTGCTCACACGACGTTAGCACTTGAACGCCTAGCACGTGAACGCTTAGCACGTTGGTGACGTCCCATGTTGTAGAGCTTACACGTTCCATTTTAAGGCGGCAACGGATAACGTGTCGGGTTAGCTGGTGAGCTAACCGCTAACACCCTTGCAAGTCAAAAACATGCTAGCGCTAATCTAGCTGGTGAGCTAACAGCTAACTCCCTTGCAAGTCAAAAACATGCTAGCTCTAATCTAGCTGGTGAGCTAACAGCTAACACCCTTGCAAGTCAAAAACATGCTAGCTCTAATCTAGCTGGTGAGCTAACAGCTAACACCCTTGCAGGTCAAAAACATGCTAGCTTTAATCTGTCGCAATACCTCTCTGGTCTTTTTTCTTTTTTCTCTGTGGCTATTAACATCTCAGGATTGTACAACATTTTATTAAAAACAATACGTTTTTGAAGAGGTACACAAGCCTTAGCCCCGAGAGCTAGCTATTGGCATTAATGGTGCACTCCCAGTGCGGGAGTGGGAGAGGAGACGAGTAGCTGAATTCTGGATGTATTGTAGTTTGTTGACGATTTTGGTGGATGTGGATGATGAGGATTTAGGATTTGTCGCTGTTAAGTTCGAGGAAGTTGGCTTGCATCCAGGTCTTTATATCTGTGAGGCAGTTGCCGATGGTGAAGTAGGTGGTGGGTGTGATGGATTTGGTGGAGATGTAAAGCTGTGTGTCGTCGGCGTAGCGATAATGACATGATGTGAGCCTGATGGAAAGGAGGAGAGGAAAGCTGAAAATGAAAGAAAGGAGAAAAAAGACAGCACACGAGATGTATGGAAGAGCTCAAAATACTGAGGAAAGAGGCTTTAGGAGAGAGGAGAGGAAGAAAAACTGAGACGCAGAATGCATGACAGGGTCAAAAGGATATCTGCCCGTGTTTAATGTGGGTCTTAAGAGCCTTGAAGATACACAAACATAAAAAACCCTACTGCTGCTGAGTAAGCTAACATTAGGTAATGGTGTTTACACCAGCCAATCAGATACACAGATAAAACCAGAGCTGGAGTTTGTCCTGAGCTGGAATGTGCTCACAACCGATTTAAGTCCAAATCAATGTTCCATTTTACTTTGGGAGGCTAATTAGCGACGGAACACTGAAACAAATATTCCCTATTCTTTTATTTTTTATTTTATTACTTCAGGGATGAGGAATGTTCAAAACAGAACCACCCTCTCCAGTCTGCACAGGGAATTAGTTACCAGAAATGCTCACAATCTGCGATCAGTCAACTTCCTCTGCAGGCTTGATATTACTTTTGTGCACATCTACTACTTTCTTGACCATGACAGCCAAAGAAATAAACTCATTTAGCTTCCCATAGCCCCAATGGAAGCTCTCGATTCAAGCCATGCAACATATGTTTTATATATATGTGCACGGACAAACTGATGTACAACTATTATACAGTTAAAAATCGACACTCCTTTCAGACATGTTCGCCACTAATGTGTGTCTTACAACATTCCTCCGCAATGGGATTTATTTCATCCCTTTTCAGCTTATGTTTCGTATGAACAAACGGGGGTTTATCACAGAGAAATCAAAAAGTGGGACTGGATATAGAGCCAAAATATTTGTTAAGCTATTATGTCATCACACATCAAGTAAAAAAGGACATCACAATGTTACATCACAATTGTCTTGGGTCATAATGATCCCACTGGGTCTAAAAGGCGTTCTGTTCTTTTTTTCCGATGTTGACATTTGATTAATCCTTTTGCTCTGGAACAGATGGATGATTTTCTCTGTTTATTTGCCCTGTAATGTTTGTCTACCAAGAACTGTTGCAATAACTTTAGAGAGGCCTAGAATGATGTTTGGCCGATTCTTATGAAGCCACTGGGTTTTCCATGGTCCCGACTTTTATGATGCGCTGCTTCGCGACGCACACGAAAAAAAAGCCAGAGAATGCAACAGCTAACAATGTCCTCTCCTCTGAGGAAGGGCGTCTCCATGCCAACCCCCGAGCATCTTGTCAGCGCTGCCATGACTACAGCTCCACTGGCAGACACCCAGACTCTTCCCGACAGTTAAAAGCTTCATTCCTGTCAGGGGAGGGAGAAGAGTGGGACGCTGACGGGTTAAAAGCTCCCTTCGAACGTGACAAAGAAGGCAACGTTTTAGTTTTAGGGTTTCTTTGTGAGCTAACCAATGCTAAAGGATGAATTGATCAAAACATGAGCAAATGCAGATGCCTTTTGATGACTTCCATTTTCCGTTTATTCATAACAACGCAGGGACTTGGAGAGGCCACCTCCATAACCCCTGTTCAAGTCTATACCAGCGTGCACTGAGCAAGAGGTGTACACCCTGGACAGGTTGCCAGTCTTTCACAAGGCCGAACATGGACTTACACACCCAGTCCCTTCTACAAGCAGAGAGGGCTCATGCAAACTGCACACAGAAGGCCTCCAGCTGTGAGGCTATACCACAAACCACATCTGCTCAAGAAATAAGTATATTTGCCTAATTGTTACAAGATATGTTAGAACAATTAATATAAGGTACAAATCACCAAACACGTAACATTTTAGTGAGATACAGGAGCTTAGACAATGCCGACAATGTAAACTCTACTTTAGACAATGCATCTTGGACAATCTTGTTCTACCTTAAATCTACTGTTTAGCATACGAGACACACCACTTCCATATATAGCTCACATTCAGTTTTCTCTTGAAAGGCCTAAATATGACATCCCATTTCCAGAAATCTTACCGAGTGAAAAACATATTTCTTTGACGTGTCACGCTTCAGCAGGCTGTCAGACTGCGGTTAAGCAGCATTAACACATCACACATGCCTACTTGACCTGGAAACTGGAACAAAAAAGGATCAGTGGAGTTGCGAATTGGCATACACGCGCACTTTATTTGGCCACTTCAGTGTGTGCACAAACACCGCGCATCGCTGCGAGGCAAAAAAAACGTTGAGCGCGGTTCAACTTGGGCTACGCCAATGCAGTCGTACCGTGGAAAGGAATGAGGAAGCTGCATTTTTAGCAAGAACTATTGTTTGTCTACAAGTGGCCTTAATAGCTACAGACCGTGCCCAGTTTCAATCAGCTGACACTCCTTTGTGAAACACAGCTTTTGTTCACACGGTGGTGGCGTATCGCACTGCGTTGAACACTGAAAAAGGTATCGAATGTTTTATCCAATTCCAGTTATTCTCCGGGAGCGGAACAGAATATTAAAAGCTAACTCCTCTCTTACCTCAGGCCTTATTCAGCTTAATGACACTTTACCACTAAATCTCAGTGGAGGAGGGAGGCGAAAGGCTCAGTCCTTGGAGACATCTGTAATCCCCTTCAGTGTGAAACTGGGCCAGCACAGACAGGAATGCAGAGGATTGACAGTTAGTGTGAAGACGAGGGCCTCGGCCTTCGTCCAGATTTATGAGCGAGCAAACCGGAGAGAGAGAGAGAGAGAAAAAAAAACGTTCTCTCTCCATCGCTACCGTAGAAAAGCGACGGGCGGCCATGACAAAATAAATGTGCAATCGATGTCCAGGAGGGTGCGCAGAACTGGGCCCGAGGTTTATCATCCTACCTGCTGACGGTGCAGTTTTTTTCTTCTTTTTCTTGCGTGTCGCAACCAGTGTGTGGAATGTTAATCTGCACCACGTTTGTGAGACAATATATAAACACAGCGTGAGCTCCTGGTCGGCGCTTTGAGAAAAATTAAACGATAATCGAGAACGGTTCAGATAAAACGCGCAAAGACGTGCGCCCGTGCGTGCGTGCAATGCAGGCACAATAAATACGGACCTCTGTTACATATCAAGGGGGCATTCGGCGCGCACGTTTCCTTTTAGAACTGGCAGCGAGACGTCTTTTCCTTCAACACTGATGGAGCTCCCATGTGGTGTTGTAATGTGTTGCCATATGGAGGACAAATAACTTCTTGTCCAGATTAAAAGTCTGGCCGGGGGAGCGTCCCAGCGGAGCTCGCTCATTCTCAAAATGAATAATGCTCAGGGTGGAGATTGCAGAAGGTTTTATCCCACTATCAGCTGAAGGCAAAAGGCGACCGCACTCTCCATCGTATCTAAATGCAAAGCAAAGTCGAGATAAAAGGCACCAGACTAAGCTCTGGTGCCTTTTATTTTGATAACACTGCACATTTGTCACGACTTCTTCCCCTCGGGTTGTACGTCTTTTATGAACTTGCACCTTTTTTTTTGCCTGACTTGCTCAACGTGTCGTTCATGGGGCACACAGGTGATGCAGATCCATTTCGCACGCAGAGCCAACGCCTCGCATTTCATCGTCGTATCGGATCAGACCGATACGCTCTCTGCGGGGCGGCTCGGTTTTCACTCTTTTGTGTTCGGTCAAAGCTTCAAGAGGTGTTTTTTGTCTCAGATTAGAGTCCCCGGGGTTGTTGCCAGCTACAGATACACGATATCTGCTTTACTCACACGAACGCCGCTGCTGTCGATGTGACCTCAGTGGGTTACGCATTTAATATATTCAGCTTGATGCCAGACAACAGCTCAGTTTATGTACAATTACACAAAAGAGACACACAATACAATACAGCTCCAGGATTACCAACAAGTAATTGTTACAAATCTGCCTCTCACCCTAAAACCTCGCAGGCCCTTTATTCTATAACAATGCCATGTAATTAAACCCTGGACATCAACATTTTCAGGTGTATTCAAATGAGTTAAAAGATATTTGGGGTTAGTTTTGACAGAGGTTCAAAGTACAGCAGGGCCCTGTCAGGCTTTACATTCTCCACTATTGAAACCAGGGCTGATTGCAGATTGAGCAACAACGGAGACAAAGAAAAGACACTTGTAATCAGTTGAGCGAAAGCCCAAAACAGTATCGAGAAAACAATGGGAGAAAGAGACGTAAGGAGAGGATTCCTCCCAAGATCCGTTTTATCAAGGCCACATGCAGTCGCTATCTCCAAGACGGTTCACATTCCTGCAGTTCACATGCTCACCAGGATCACAGTTACAGTGCAAATTAAAAAAAAAAAAAAAACTCCTAAGCTCCAATAGAACTCAGTGAAAGGAACAAAGACCGGCAGGAAAGAAGCAATGAGGAAAATGAAGAGGAGGAGTAGTGCACCGGAAAAGGTCGACCTCAGTTCTGTGTGTTCTGAGTGTTGCCACAGCTGTAGTCACATCAAGGGGAGTTATTGGGCCGGCAGGGAAGACCCAGGATAAAGGCCTCCACAAAAGAACCTGCTTCACCACCGCCAGTAGTTGTTGTTTCTTGGCCACGGTTGAGTACCGTATAAAATACAATAAGTTTCAGGTTCACAAATTATATACTTTTTTTTTTTTTTTTTAAATATGAGGAATATACGCATTTTAAAATCAACAAACAACATCTCAGATGTTAAATGTTGTCCAACACAACCAGATGTAGAAAAAGCTTTAAATAACAATCGTTGGCATTTGTTGTCGACTTTAATAAATCAAAATAACCACAAAGCCTAGGGGCAAAGCTCCCGGGGCCCCCGTTCCTCGTACGTGGTTCAACTCAGTCGATCAAATGTCCTATTAGCCAGCTTAAATGAACCCGGTGATTGAACTCGGGCTATCTCGGTTCCTCAAAGGCTCGAACAATCCCGTTAATTGGAACCAGACTTGTGTTTTCAGGATAGTTGCGCGTGCCCGTCCTACTTCAAAAAGGGGGAAGCGTCGCTCACCGAAACCACGCGAACAGCACAAAGACAAATGGACTCAAAAGGAAGAGCCTCTTTTTTTCTCCGCTGACGAGCAGGAGATGATCATGAACGCATTTGAGGAATTCCAGACCATAATCATGTTAACGGCTAACCCCGGCACCGCTGTGAGGGCTAGACAAGAAGCATGGCAACATATCGGATGAGTTAAATGCGTAATGCTGCGTTCACATGAATATTCACAACGCTTTATTCGCGTGATTCTACTCGCCCGACTATTTGTGGTTTATTTGCGCTGGAGAGGGGGCGTGGCTTATCTCTGTGGAAACAGTTTTATAATTTCCACCATGGAAGAAATAACCACTATTTATGCTTTATACTTCGGAACATCAAACACCCTCGTGTTTGGGTCCATAACATCACCCGTAGTTACACGCAGCTCGGTGACTTTCACCGACTACGTCTGGATGAAAGTTCGCTTTATTCGCATCCATTTTCACGTCTGTGCATTCATGGAATCTACTCGCAACGCTTTTGGTGTGAACGCAGCATCAGTGTTGGGAAAATGTATCGGCTAATTTAAAGTGCCTCATCACCCCCGAATCCATCCGATTTATATTTCTTTAAATGTGCACTGTTATGCTAAAGTAGTGTGTCCCGACTGAATGCATACAACATAACGTACTGTTAGGACAGCTTCAGTGTGTACTAAAAGTATAAAGAAACAATATGCGTTTGGAAATGCAGCGCAGTCCACAAACCAACGGGTGGCCTCGTGATAACTACATCTACTAAATAGAGTCTACGGAGCAGATTAATGAATTAATGCCAACTTTCAGGGAGATATCAAGGTTCAATACATAGATCTACTCTTGGCAAGTAAAGTCTAAAAGAGAGGACAGCTAAACTGCAAAAACAAGCAATCCATGACATATTTAAAATGGTGTGTTGACGACTTGCCACAAGGTTATTAAACAGTCAGTTCTCCTCAGGAATATCAGATGCTGCAAACAATTACTTTTGTTTTTACTTGGCATAAAGCACACGTTTGGCCTCTGCACAAGACCTGGTCATCTTAAAAATAATTATCTTCATCCTGGCAACAACAAAAGAAATCCTGTGGGGGATATAACAAATACCAAACATGATTGCAAAGAAACATTTAAATGAACTTTCTCTCGTTTCCTTTCCTGCTGGCGTTGATAGTGTTCCCTCAAGGTGACGCCATGTAACTTGTGATTCACAGTTTGGCTGGCTACATGCGACAATCACAAAATAAGGGGGAAACGTACAAAAATAGCCATAAAGCCATAAATCTGACTCAGTTATGTCAGTTACACAGCAAGACGCTTAACATTAAGCACCAGAAGCTTGACTGTGTCGACTTGAGTAAGTAGTGGTGGTATTAAACTTTTTCCCTTTTTGAATGAGGAAGAACATTTTTCTTTTTAAAAGTTTGAGGTCAGTTGACCAAAAGTACAAATGGACACATTTTTCTACTGTGCATATAGCCGAGCAGACATTTTGGGGGATATCCACCTTCAATATAATGTCGGTGAATGGAATTTCCTCCGTGGTGCTCCGGGCATTTAAAAATTATATATATATATATATTTCAGAGCCAGATATTTCACAACTTTGGCATGTGGAATCAAAACTATCTCCACGATCCGACACCACCAGGCTTCAATAATAACATAATTTGCTGTGTGTGTCCCCTTTAATGTCCTTCAGATGACTTTGTTTTTCACATTTATTCGTGGACGGAGTGACGAATTGGATCACAAATGACCTCCGCGATAACGATTGCCAGCTGTTTGAAGGAACAACGATAACATTTACGGAGGGCACATTTCCCTCACCGGCTGATAAAGGTATTTGTTTGAGAGCTGGCACAGAATGCTCATATGCCCGTCCTCCCGCCGTCTCGGGCCAACGTAAACCGCCCGAGTTGCCATGCCGACCTCAGCAGAGCTTCAACACTTCAAGATTATGTTTATGGAAATCGGACGTCACGAAACACAACCGTCACGTAGTATTCACATCAGGAATGTAAGTTTCAAGTTTGAGGGAAATGGTTACTCTTTAACCACAATTATGCCCGTACACACTAAAAAGGTACAGAACGAACCAAAAGGAAGGACGACGTCAGAGGTTAAAAGGTGCTACATTTGAAATTTAGAGCATTAAGCAGCAAACAATGATTTGCTTTGTGAAGATATAGTCGAGTTGTGTCCACCTGAGCAGTTAAAGGAAGTCCCTCCCCCTCTATGTCCGGTCCGGCTGCCGTGAGTGCACGTGAGTGCACGTGAGTCCCAGTGTGTGTGTGCCCGACCTAGCTGATCACCTGGAAGCGCCCATCTGCGCTACAGCACTTGTTACACAGCAATAACGAGCATTTGGGTCCAATAATAATCCGCTCTGCCCCCTCTGATCAATTGTAATTGCTGCGAAATGAAGAGCTCATTATGTGGCCTAGTGGCTGGAGGAAAAAGATGATCAGTTACTGTTCATTAAATTCAAAGAGGAAGCTGCCTTTGGACATTCAGTTCAAACATGACTGAAGCTGCGGGAATTAAAATCAGATGGGAGGCCGAGGATACATCCAAACATCTGCGTCGATCGCGGATGTAATCGCCGTTAGCATTTTTTGGTTACATTGACAGT
Organism: Cyclopterus lumpus; assembly: GCF_009769545.1. NCBI lineage: Eukaryota > Metazoa > Chordata > Actinopteri > Perciformes > Cyclopteridae > Cyclopterus > Cyclopterus lumpus. Next base: position 5,484,133 of record NC_046971.1, on the reverse strand, counting down.
TGCAGATGCGGAAGGAAGTCAAGAGGATTCTCTCACAGAATAAAACTACTCGTGGGCGATTTCTTACCTTTCTGTAGATGAATGATGTCGGGGAAGTTGACGAGCAGGCCTTGGTAGAGCGACAGCTTGTCCAGCATGTGGAAGAGGTCGTACTTAGGTTGCTCCGCAAACATCTCTCCAATGTTCTCGTAGGTGCGGCCCGTGTGGGAGATTGCTTTGTTGAGGGCCTCTGAGCTGTGGGGAGGGTCCAGCATGAACGCCAGGCTGACGGACTGGAAAGAATTTCCCAGCCGCTGGAACTCCTTCCTGAACCCGCCGAGGTGCTTACGCACCAGCTCTGAGGCGACGTGCGTGAGCTGCATCACGCTGTCGTCCATTTTCTTGGCAAAGGCCTTGAAGGTGTCGATGCGCTCCTCCACGTCCTGAAGGTCCTGGTGCTCGTTGGGGATCTGCAGGGTCAGCATGAAGTGGGCGCCCACCATCTCGTCCTTCTCCGCACGCCTCTTGCCCAGTTTCCACTGCTTGTCGTCGGCGCACATCATGAAGTGCTCGAAGCCCTCGTACTGGGAGAGGACCGGGTGGCTGGTCATGTGGTTCATCCACAGTACCAGTCGCCGCTTGCGCTTCTCGATGAAGTCCTCCTCGAATCGCCCCGTGGCCTGCTTCTCGGGCAGGTGAGGCACGGAGATCACAGTGAACTTGTGCAGTAAGCGGTTGTACAGCCAGTCGAAGTGTTTGTAGCGCCTGTAGACGGGACGCGGCGTGTGGCTCGGCGTGACCCGGTACGAAATGTAGGTCTTGATGCCCTTGAACTTTGTCTGTTTCGTGGGGTCCTCGATGGAGCAGGAGAAAGGCTGCGGGCTCTCCTGCCACAGGGGCCCCACGGGGCCCATCTCGATGGTGTACGACTCCGCTATCTTCGCCATCATGGGCACGTCGCCCAACACGAACGCTTCCACCCCCGAGCGGACGAAGCTGGAGAACCTGTTCAGGTTCCGGCCCACCATGCTGCCCTTCCTCGAGCTGGAGATGCTGTCCTGCCTCTCCATGTGTGGCTTGGCCCGGTAGTGCACATTGGGGTTGTTGGACGGCGGGCTGCGGGCGTGCCCGTTGGCCCCGGGGCTCCTGGCGTGGTCCCCGTCGTCCACCACGGTCGATCGGTCGTCCCAGTCGTCCCAGTCGTCGTCGTCGTCGTCGTCGTAACTCGGCTGCGAATGCAGCGGGGTGTTCGGGGTCGAGGGGAAATAGGAGGAGTCGTTTCCCAGGGATCCTGCCGGGCTTATGGAGCAGTCCGTCACGTTGGAGTTCGAGCGCATGCGGATAATTTCCACATAGGACGCGGGGAAGAGGCCCTTCTCCCCGCGGCTGTTCTCCCCCTGAAACCAGCCGTCCACCGAGTTCTCGTCAAAGATGACCAGCTCCTCGTTCTCCTGGATGCTGATCTCCTCCTTGTTTTCGCTCTGAAAGGTGTAGATCGCTTTGGCTTTGGCTTTGGCTGACATCTTGATGCTCCACTGGGTCCGAAAGGAAAACCAAAAAAAATAAAAAATCTACATGCACATGGTGCCTAGTTCATGTGGACGCTCCGGTCTCGATGCATGCTGTGTTGTAAACGTCTGACACGGAGCTCACTGTAATATTTAAACTCATCTCAAATTACATGGCAGCTGTTGCATCAGGTGTGCAACCGCACAGTGTAACTTCAGCAAATAGATTGCTGACAGAACTTACAACAGTTAGGTTACTCTATTACTTCTATCTGCCTCCCCCCCCACCACCCCAAAAAGAACAACACAAGTGTAAAATAGACCTACTGTGAACACTTTGCATCCTCAGCCCATTGAGGCTCTCGGTCTATTGTCCTCGTGCCTATTCCACTTTAAAGTCCTAACAACGACTTTCAGCTATAAACGCTCCACGACTTCCTCACGACAGAAGGGACTCTCTTCCTCCTTTCACATCCCAAACACAACAGGTTCAAACACATACACACACGCACACACGCGCGCTCACACAAAAACCGGTTTCACCAAAAGAACTCCTCCACGAGCACCGTCGGTGCTTTTTAAATCCTCAGCAACAGGACCTGCGACCTCGCGTGGAATCCGGACACTTGTGTTCTCACTACGGAGAGGAGAAGGGATCCTCGAGTCCAACATGTTTCGGACAAAGTGGCCCCGCAGAGGGATGAGGGACGGGTTCCCTGCGCATTGTGAGCCCCGCTCCGTAGTTCACCCCCCACCCCCCCCCCCCCCTTAAGGACTCAAACTTGCTGCGTGTTCCTTGTAAACAGGTTCCTGCGCATCTTCAGCTCCAAACCCCCCACCTACATAAAAAAAAAGAAAAAAAGAAGCAAAAACAGCAACTACGCAATCTCCTGCTCCGTAGTATCAACACAGACCACGGGCCGGTGTTATCGTTTATTCCCGTGCGCGCTGCAACAAAGTAACTCTTTCCATGACGCAAGGTTTGGACAACTGGAGGCAAGTCCGTCGTTCTTTTTTTCTTTTTCTTTTTTTCATCAGTTCCTTTTTTTTTTTACATTCTTTGTGCAGGAGAAACCGGCTCAACGTCGCCCCCAACAGGAGAGACAGGATATATACCCTCCGACACAGATCACAACATCAGGCCTCAGATGATGTGGATCAGAATCAGAACTGTTTATTGCCAAGTACGCTACGCATACAAGGGATTTGACATGAGACATCATTTAAAAATAGAAAGAAATATTAAAATTGACAATACAAATATGGTAAAATAACAAACAAATAACAGTACTTTAAAACAAGTGTAATGATAATGTTGTTGCTAGTAGTATGTCTTCGTACACACTGTAAATATGCATTGTTTACATATATCTGAGTACTTTCATTCTATACAACTTTATACTTCTACTACAAGATTTCAGCATGACATTTTATGTTTTACATTTATTTGATAGCGTCAGTTACTTTGCAGATTTAGATAATTTATACAAACTATATAAATCTACTAATAAATTATGACATACTTTTACTATTGGCACTTTAAGCATATTTGGATTTTATTTTTAATACAGGACTTTTACGTGGGTCGTTATACTCTGTAGTATTGTTACTTTTTTACTTAAGTAAAAGATCCGAGAAAGTGCAGAAGTTTGCGCTGTAAAACTCCGGGTTAGTTTTCAGTATTTTAGTCGGCCAACCTAAAGTCGCAGTTGGTGGGAAAGATGACAGCGTGACGTCACAGCAGCAGCCTCCCCGAATGTCCAAGGTACCTACTGAGCTCATGATGTTATCACCAATGCTTATACCTGACCAAATATATATATGACGTTATTTTGTGCCCTACACTTGTGCCGGTAAACATTTAAAACAGTGACGTAATGCTCTAGAGTCCGTGTTCTGAAGGAGTGGCCCGGTTAACGGGGAGCTTTAGCACGGTGCTAGTTAGCTGCTAACACGACTAGCGTTAGCTTAACTGGCTACATGTAGCAGTCCCCGAAAAAACTACCACATATTATATTTAGTTATTTGTGTTTTAATGGAGTTACGTGTGCGGATATTACGCTAAACGGGACACAGCGTCACATTGTGTTTGGAGCACGTGCTAACGTTAATTCAGCTTTTGTAACTTGTGCTAGCTTTGAAAAGTCCTCTTGACTTTACTCTGAAGCCACTGGTCGAGGGTGCAGACATTATACATGTACAATGTATACATAATCTGACCGTTAACGTGTGTATGCTCCTGCTCTAGCTGTGTTACGTTACTGTCGGTGACAATGATGGTGTCCTCATCAATGATATCAATTAGCCTATTTTGTTTAGCTAGGTGATTTGTGAAGCTTTTAGATTGCCACCAACAACTCATGAAAAAATAGACACAGTCCACAGTGCACAACAGACAAGAAACGCATTACAAAGAATAAATAACATTAGAAAATGCCATACGAAACAAGATTGACATGAATTAAATCTAAAAGGCATCCTGAGTCGCTCCCTGGATGAGCTTCTGAGTCCATTAAACACGTTTTAAAAGTGTATCTTCCACACAGTATGAGCAGTTGCAGTAGTCTCTGGAAATTGTGATTTTGATTTTAAAAAATCGTGAATGTATTGATTTCAACAGAGCCCCCATGGATGACCTGACCCAAGCCCTCTCGGCCAGCTTCGCTGTGTCCAAGGAGCCCAACAGCACCGCCGCCGCCCACCCTCGGCTGGCCCAGTACAAGAGCAAGTACAGCGTGCTGGAGCAGAGCGAGCGGCGCCGGCGCTTCCTTGAACTGCAGAAAAGGTAAATAACCTTATGTTTCAGTGTTTGACCCTGGAGGTTTTAAATGTTAGGCCTCCAGTAAGGAAGTGTGTCCTTACTATTTTCTTTGAGTCATAGATTACATAAATCAATGATTCGCCTAGCCTAATTACTTCTACGTTGGACCATGAACACCTTTTTAGCACCACTACTACTAAATAATGCACGACAATGCACTGGAGACCTTTTTTCCTCCATTCACTTCTGCTTTTTACTATTCCAAGCTGCATACTTAGGACTACAGTAACAGTCCTAAAACATGCTAATGCTCCAGAAAGCACTTTAAAGATTGCTTCCTCCCCGCTTGACAACATTTGTCATCTTAAGAAGCACATGATGTGCGTTGCGGCTGCAATTTTTAAATGCACGTTTATTTTAATGTTGTGAGCGAATACCGGGCCTTGTGCACGGGTAAATCACACAGGCGGTTTTTCCATCTCCAGCAAAAGATTAAACTACGTCAACCACGCGCGGCGTCTGGCTGATGGGGACTGGACGGGGGCAGACAGCGATGGAGAGGAGGACATGGAGAAAAAAGAGGAGGGGGAACGGGAGAAAGACGGCCGCACGGAGGACGAGGGCATGGAGATTGAGAGGAGGAAGCTGCCGAAACATTATGCGAACCAGGTCGGTGTTATTTAGAGAAATTATTCACGTGTGAAGGACGGCACGTGGACCCCTTCTGTTTGCATTCTTCATCTGGGCCAGCAGAGGGCACAAGAGTACCTCGAATAACAGCCCAACAAACTGGTTGAACTTCTGTCATTCGTGGACTCTTTGAACACGGGTGTTGATGAAGCTGAAATGCTGCTAACGGAGTTTGTCTTCCTCCTCAGCTCATGCTGTCAGAGTGGCTGGTGGACGTGCCGTCAGAACTGGACACTGATTGGGTGATGGTGGTCTGTCCTGTGGGGAAAAGATCTCTCATCGTTGCCTCCAAGGTAAGAACTGCCTTTCTGCTGTTTTGCTGGGTCCCTGGATTATTTCTCCAATTCAGCGAAGAAGAATATTATTATCTTAAGGCACCACATTTAGAACTACCAATGAAATGCAACTGAGATTTTTGCGAGCTGCTTGTTATTGGCTGTTGAACTAGTTTCCATCTTCCTGTATCTTCCAGCTCTGATTAAAAGTCTACAACATGAATGTAGCAACTCCATAGCGTAATCATTTCCAGCTACGTTACAACATAATTATGCATGGAACAATTATTTGACATGCTACACATCATCCGGTATAGTAAGTTCAGCATTATCTCTGTAAAATGTCTCAGAGGTCACAGGATATCTTCTAGTTATACATTTTTGAGAGTACACTTCCATTTAAAATAAAAAATTACAATATGCACTGAATTTATTACATATTCAACGTTTTATATTGTCATTTTTGTAGCGTCGAGATGGGGCAATATATATATATATATACGATCTTATATATTTCCATAATCGAGATCATTCTGAATATCCTCGCATGAGTGACGTGACAAAGCGGTGTCTCTCGCAATCATGATGATGCGAGTGAAAAGATAATAATAATACAAAATGCAGATGCTATATAGTTGTTTTAACCTCTTAAAATCATAAGTTTGCCATATGATGCAAAAAGAGGTGTTGAGAAAATATAAAACAAGAAGTACCAGAAGCACATTGTGTCTCACACACACACACACACACACATTTTTGCAATGACCACATTGCGTTGCACTGTTCATTTTGAAATTCGTGCTCACGTAAACGTGAAAGGTGTCGTCGGATCTCAAAACGGGAACAAAAAGATGGATCCTCAGAAAAGCTGCGGTGAAACTATTCGTTATCGGAGCGGAATGATGATTATACAACTTTCTAAAACCTCTGAGGCAAATTTGTGATATTGGGCCATGCAAAATAAATTGAATTGAAATTAAAATATTTGTGCTGTAATTTCTTGGCACGCGCTGCCTGTTTTGCAGCGGTCCTCGTATCTCCCTGTCGAGCCCACAGCAATGGGATAATTTTTGATTTGATCATTTAGTCAATGAAATGTCAATAAACAAAATGCAATTCACTGTTTCTCAGAGACCGCAGACATTTCTCCAATAAGCTTGTTTTGTCTGACAGTATAAAACGTAAGCTATTAAATTTAAGATTCATATATGACGAAGAAAAGCAGCTTTTGGAAGCAGCACACTTATTTGTAAGCTGACTGCTGCCATGTAAATTAATACCTGTGAATATGGAGATGTCTTTTAGCCAAAATGCATGGCGACAATTATTAAGTTGAAGGTGCACAGTTTCCTTGTCGATAAGGATTTTGAACCCACAATGGAATAATATTGTTTGCCGTTTTGTGGTTGTTGCGCAATCATTAACTTAGTGGCCGTTGTTAAAGACGCAATTAATCCAATTCGCTGATTGCAATCTGAAGGCCTTTTATCTCGCAGCCAGCAGTCGCGGCTGTGACGCCGATAGTCTCGAAGAAGTCTCACTCTGAATGTGTTTTTAATTCTTTGCCGAGTGTGTAGGAGAACGCTTTTGCTTTGACTTCCTTTTGAAACAATCGAGTTGGAGCCAGGCGGACTCTGAGAAACCTGTCTGCTATCCCCCCCCCTTCAAGCTGTTTTCAAAAATCATCATGACATAAATAATATGATAATAATATGAACTTTTTTTTTTTTTCCCACCTTACCTTTTACCACACATAAACATGCGTTTAAACTCGTGCTTCATTTACCTCCCTGTTGTTTTCTTTTTGTGGTTATACGACTAACGAAAAGGCTTGAAAATGCTGACGGGCGTTCGATTCCTGGTGGCTCTGGACGTGCCCGTCTAGTCCTACCGGCCCGAGACTTCAGGGCTCCTCTCTCGGCCCACTAGCGTCACGCCACTCGGTCTTGACCTCCATCGGTTGACAAATCTTTGGCGCGCACGGCGCTAACTGAATGAGACTCTAGTATTTAACAATAATCTCTTACGGTTTCCCAGCGTGACGCTTCTTTTCTTTTTTTTTCTTCTTCTTCAAAGTTCCTGCGCTGCTCTGTGGGAAGTTAACGCTATTAAGATATCCCACATGCATGACGGTATCTTTCTAATACAGCTAGGCATTAATCCAGAAGTAATGGCCCTCATCGAACATGTTGGGTTTTCTCCCCCCCCCCCCCCCCCCCCCCCCTGAAGGGCTCCACCGCGGCGTACACTAAAAGCGGCTACTGTGTGAACCGCTTCCCCTCCCTGCTGCCCGGTGGGAACCGACACAACTCGGCCATGGGAAAAGGTAGGTGGGCACAGAGCGTCACGTAGAGGCCTCAGATGTTCCACAGGTACCAAATATGACAGAGTTTCGGGTAAATGTGTATAAAATGATAATGAAATATGGAGACTTTAGGAGATTTTAGTGAAGATGTTGTTTTTTTTTTACACTTTTAAAGCTACTTAAGGGGAAAACTGAATGTTAGTGGGCTCAATTAGGAGCATAGATCTGACTGAAACACCTAGTGAAGAGCTTATATTGTTAGTCATTCAGTGTTAAAATCTTTCGAGAAAATCTTGTTCCAAAATATCATTCAGAGCCTAAAAGTGGACAACGAAATATATGAGGTTAATAAAGGGATTATAAATACTGTGATTCCATATTTGTGTATTCTGTATATCCGTAAATGGCTCTTTTGCACGTTGCCCATGCAGACTACACGATCCTGGACTGCATTTACAGCGAGGTGGACCGAACGTACTACATCCTGGATGTCATGTGCTGGAGAGGCCACCCGGTCTACGACTGCCCGGTAAGACCGGCGTCCATTCCAGGAATCCAGGAGCGCTTGTCTAATTGCTTATGTAGCAAAGTCTGGGCCACAGATGTGCTTTTTCTTTCTTTCTTTCGTTCTTTTTTGGCCACGTTTCCCCATCTCATTGGCTCGGTATGCGAAAATGAGCTTTTTTTTGCTTGTTCACAGTATTTGTTTATCATCAACAGACCGAGTTCCGGTTCTTCTGGCTCCAGTCCAAAGTCCAGGAGACGGACGGCCTATCGGAAATCGCCAAGCGCAACCCCGTGAGTAACGGGAACCGAGCCGCTTCGCTTTACGCCCCGTTTCGCCCTTTAGATACTGGAACTCTTGATTCAATCTTGTTTGTTTTTGTGCTTTTTATTGCCTTGCTTGCATATATATAGTCCTGAACTTGAACCTCGAGACAAAAAATAAAATAAAAAGGCAAAACGTCCGTTACCGTCTTTGCTACTAATTGTGCACTAAGTGGATTATTATTGCACACAAATCTAGACGATTCTGAGGCTTTGAGGAAGCCCGAGTTGAACTTTGAGTTCCACGTCTTTTTAATCTGTGTGTTTTGCGTGGTGCAGCCGAGCAGGAGCTTAATCGGGGGCGTAGTCTCTTTTTTTTTTTTTAAGAGTGAACTCACTGTTGCAAAGCAATTTCTCCCATTTTGACAAGAAGACAAACTGTGTTTGGACCTCACGACGTGGTGCTCTGGTTTTTGTTTGGTCCGACAGTTCCGGTTTGTGAGCCTCCAAAGCATCGACTGCACAGCAGAGCCCATCCAGAAAGCCCTAGCTGCCGAGTACAGCTTCAGCGTAAGAAAAGCCCTCTTCTTCTTTCTTTCTTTCATTGTGACACCTGAGTGCTCGGGCTCCAGTAAATTCTCTTTTTATGGAACGCATACAGACAAACTCTTTGATTGGTTTCATTCTGCGTTTCCGGGCCACAGGTGGACGGTCTGCTCTTCTACCACCGGCAGACCCACTACACCCCGGGCAGCACCCCTCTGGTGGGCTGGCTCCGCCCCTACATGGTGACCGACATCCTGGGCATAGAGGTCCCCGCGGGACCCCTCACCGCCAAGCCCGAGTACGCCAGCCAACAGCTGCAGCAGATCCTGGAACACAAAAAGACGTCGAGTGAAGTCCGCCCGGCCAACAGTAGCGGAGGCTACGAGTTGGAGTACCTGTCCACGCCATACCAGGACGGCGGGGACCCTGTGAACTTCCTAAATCAAAAGCCCATAAGGGAAGCCACCATGGAGGTCTGAGCGCGGGAGGCCTAACGAGATGCAAATTGCTAACTCGGCGTTCGAGTGGTCGGCGGCCCACATATGGCTCTTTAGAATGTGCTGAATGGGTGTTTTTTTTGTTTTTTTGGCAGATCCGACCAATTGCAAAGCATGGCTAATTCTAATCCGGCACTGCTCAGGACGCCCTCAGAGTGCAGATTAGCAGATCTATATGCCTCATATGTGCTTTTTAAACTCTGCCATTTACATCCTGTACCTGTCGCAGAACTCCGTAACAGATCGGTGTCTTTTTGGGAGTATTTAGCCACTAAAAGGACTTATTCGGGGTCTGTTCCGCAGCTGCCGGTCGTAACGCCGTCGCATACAATCGCCGCATAAGACGAGAGGTTTCTTAAGTGAGAAGCGCCGCGGTAAACGTTGTGGTGAAGTGTTATGTTGCCCGCTTAAAAACGAATAATTGTCAGTCAGCAGGTTACATTTATCACGGTTGCGTAGCCACCAAAAAAATATACAAACAGGAGAGTGTCCCTCTGTGTTTTGGGAGGCGTTGCTGACTGGGCACACCTCCATTGTCAATGAAGACTGGCAGCAGTGACGTAGACTTTGAAGCAATTTGTAAATTTAACATTAAATTGTAAAAGTTGTTTTTTTAAGATGTTTCTAAATAAATGTTTTTTTTATTGAAGTACACCGTTTTCTTTGTTTTTAAAGGTCTGAATCGGATTATTACTCTAGTCGAGAGACATTTAATATTGGATTTCTTTTTTCATTACACTTCAAAAACTGTTGAAATTGCAAAAATATTTCTTTTTTAATTGGATAGTTTTTGGATGCAGGTATTACACATGTTTCCATCTTCAGGGAATGAATATGTAAATGGTGGTTCTGAAATGAAGCAAAGCTATAAAAAAAAAATTAATTCAAAAAAATGAGGTCAGGAAAAACTTAACTTAACGTCTCTTCCCCTCCGTGCTGAGCTCACCGGGCCGTTTGCGTAACCGAAGGGCTGGGCGGACATCGTCGACAGCAGGGAGAGGAGAGGGTGTGTGGCGGGCCCGGAGAACTCCCCGACGTGTGCCAACACATTGAAGATCGTCGCCTCGGGTTACCAGATCCGGGGCTGTGGTTTGAGTAGTTTACAGTATCCAGAGCGAGAGAGAGCCAACTGGATTTTCTTCTTCCTCTTTTGTGGCGCATTTAAAAAAGAAAATGGAGACTGTTTTGTACCTGTAACGTCTATTCTCATGAGGCTGATTAGTAATGTGGTTTTAAAGGTAGTCATGGACACTTTAAAAAGGAGCTGTGGCATCCTTCAACATGTACGTGGTACTATCATCACATCATCTGTACTTAATGCTGAGTAGCAAATGATGGCACAGAACAGCCTCGACTCTAAACTTATAAAGCCCTTAAACATACATAATTTGCAGATATATATATCTTTCTACAAACATCAACTCGAATGTCCAGAAAACCTCGCAGTAAAAAACGATTGTAGAAAATCATTATTGACTACCTGCGGCTTCACTCGACATGTGAGCGTGCTTCACTCGACATGCGAAAGCGCTTCACTCGACATGTGAGCGCGCTTCGCTTCACTCGACATGCGAACGCGCTTCACTCGACATGCGAACGCGCTTCACTCGACATGCGAACGCGCTTCACTCGACATGCGAACGCGCTTCACTTGACATGTGAGCGTGCTTCACTCGACATGCGAACGCGCTTCACTTGACATGTGAGCGTGCTTCACTCGACATGCGAAAGCGCTTCACTTGACATGTGAGCGTGCTTCGCTTCACTCGACATGCGAACGCGCTTCACTCGACATGCAAAAGCGCTTCACTTGACATGTGAGCGTGCTTCGCTCGACATGCGAGCGCGCTTCACTCGACATGCGAAAGCGCTTCACTTGACATGTGGGCGTGCTTCGCTCGACATGCGAACGCGCTTCACTCGACATGCGAGCGCGCTTCACTTGACTCGAGCGTGCTTCACTTGACATGCGAACGCGCTTCACTCGACATGCGAGCGCGCTTCACTTGACGTGAGCGTGCTTCACTCGACATGCGAGCGTGCTTCACTCGACATGCGAACGCGCTTCACTTGACATGTGAGCTCGCTTCGCTCGACATGCGAACGCGCTTCGCTCGACATGCGAAAGCGCTTCACTCGACATGCGAGCGTGCTTCACTCGACATGCGAGCGTGCTTCACTCGACATGCGAACGCGCTTCACTCGACATGCGAGCGCGCTTCACTCGACATGCGAAAGCGCTTCACTTGACATGTGAGCGTGCTTCGCTTCACTCGACATGCGAACGCGCTTCGCTCGAAATGCGAGCGCGCTTCACTCGACATGCGAACGCGCTTCACTTGACATGTGAGCGTGCTTCACTCGACATGCGAAAGCGCTTCACTTGACATGCGAACGCGCTTCACTTGACGCGAGCGTGCTTCACTTGACATGCGAACGCGCTTCACTCGACATGCGAGCGCGCTTCACTTGACGTGAGCGTGCTTCACTCGACATGCGAGCGCGCTTCACTCGACATGCGAACGCGCTTCGCTCGACATGCGAGCGTGCTTCACTCGACATGCGAACGCGCTTCACTTGACATGTGAGCTCGCTTCGCTCAACATGCGAACGCGCTTCGCTCGACATGCGAACGCGCTTCACTCGACATGCGAGCGCGCTTCACTCGACATGCGAGCGCGCTTCACTCGACATGCGAACACGCTTCACTCGACATGCGAGCGCGCTTCACTCGACATGCGAACGCGCTTCACTCGACATGCGAGCGCGCTTCACTCGACATGCGAACGCGCTTCACTCGACATGCGAAAGCGCTTCACTTGACATGTGAGCGTGCTTCGCTTCACTCGACATGCGAACGCGCTTCGCTCGACATGCGAGCGCGCTTCGCTCGACATGCGAGCGCGCTTCACTCGACATGCGAACGCGCTTCACTTGACATGTGAGCTCGCTTCGCTCGACATGCGAACGCGCTTCGCTCGACATGCGAGCGTGCTTCACTCGACATGCGAACGCGCTTCACTTGACATGTGAGCTCACTTCGCTCGACATGCGAAAGCGCTTCACTCGACATGCGAACACGCTTCACTCGACATGCGAGCGCGCTTCACTCGACATGCGAACGCGCTTCACTCGACATGCGAACGCGCTTCACTCGACATGCGAGCGCGCTTCACTCGACATGCGAACGCGCTTCACTCGACATGCGAAAGCGCTTCGCTCGACATGCGAACGCGCTTCGCTCGACATGCGAGCGCGCTTCGCTCGACATGCGAACGCGCTTCGCTCGACATGCGAGCGCGCTTCGCTCGACATGCGAGCGCGCTTCGCTCGACATGCGAGCGCGCTTCGCTCGACATGCGAGCGCGCTTCGCTCGACATGCGAGCGCGCTTCGCTCGACATGCGAACGCGCTTCGCTCGACATGCGAGCGCGCTTCGCTCGACATGCGAGCGCGCTTCGCTCGACATGCGAGCGCGCTTCGCTCGACATGCGAGCGCGCTTCGCTCGACATGCGAGCGCGCTTCGCTCGACATGCGAGCGCGCTTCGCTCGACATGCGAGCGCGCTTCGCTCGACATGCGAGCGCGCTTCACTCGACACTGGCTAAAATACAAGTTCTGTCCTGTATTTGTTTTGTTTTTTTAATCTACGGTGGGAAAAAAAAACAATCTTTGTTTTCTCCTTTTCTTGCTCTTTCTTTCGCTGTTACTCTCTACACGGAACATGAGCAGGTGACAATACCACATCCATGCGGGGGCTTGTTATGACTTATTCTGGGAAACGTATGAGATCTCTGAAGAAGAGAGGGAGGTGCACGACGCCGCTCAAGGGGAAACTCTTTCTTCAACCGCTGTTGCAATATCTGATCGCCCAACTCCTGGAAAGCATTAAACATCACTGATCTCACATAATATATAACGGTAGTCGCTGGCAGGTTGTTGGTGAGATTTCAGTTCTACCTAACAGTAGAGACTCAATACAGGATGTATTTGTTATAAAGGGTTCAAAGTATTTTGAGTCCCTACAGACTTTTTAGTATCAGAACAAGATTTTTGACTACGTGTTTTTTTTTCTTCCTTTCACATTCAGTCACCAAGAAGCCGAGAGGGCTGTCAAAGAGCAGAAGTTGCGGTTACTGCAATAATCCAGCTATTAGTCAGCAGTGACGATCACTTTCCAGGAACTGAGCACCTGTCGGTTTGCAGTTACTACTTATCAGAGCGCGTTCAGTCTCACACACACACACACACACGATGTTAGTTACTGGAGGCCTCTCTGATCTCTATGAAAAACCCGCCTGCACAAGCCTGCTGAGGAGGTATATATTTCTGTTTCTCCTGCGACTCTCCAGACGTGTGTCGTGTGGTAACTTGGCCGACCAGCACCTCTTAAAGTTCACAACTTTTAACAATATATTTATTTTTAATAATTGTATTAGTTGGTGAGCTTTCGAGGTGCTTTTAATGGGGTTGTTGTTGGCGCCCATACAGAGCTAGCTAGCTGGTTTCCCCTGTTTCCAGTTTTTTGTGCTAAGCTAAGCTAACTGGCTAGCTTCAGAGTTGTATTTGATCTTTTTGGCAAGCTAGCAAATAAGCGTGCTTCCCAAAAATGTCGACCTGTGACCTTTTGACAGTTGGGTTATATTTTTTGGGGGTAAATATGATCTTCCTAAATGCTACCACAAAATCATTTTGAGAAAAACTAAAAACATATTTAAACATATTTTACTCTTAAAAGAATCAAACTTCACAATGTGTAATGTCGGTCCCACAATGTGTGTAACTGTAGGATGTAAACTCCTCTTTATTAAGAAGCATTAAAACTCATATTCTCAAACACAATACTGAGGACTTGACCTTCTTGCACTCCACAGTAGCCATGGCCCCGAGTCCACAACGTTCACCCAGTACATTTGTGATTATTCTTAATTTTTTTTAACAACTCAATGTGATTTTCATGCAGCCTTGGCACAAATATGAGTCATTTTAGACTTATCATATGGGGCCTGAAGATGGCTCACGTTGAACCAGAGGCCTTTCACACACTTGCTGTAAACAGATGTTTTCGGGGACGATGGAAAAGCTTTCACCAACCGGTACAGTGAGTTACATCAGGCCTTCATCTCGCATGTGTGTGTGTGTGTGTGTGTGTGTGTGTGTCGTAACGTGGGCAGTGCTCAGCCAATCACATGTTCCCAAATGACATGATGTCAGCTAGTTTGCTACAGGAAGTCTATTGTTGTCCACTCCCTCGCCAGACTTTCTCACGCCTTAATATTTACAGTTCGCCTATTGTGGGATCTATTTTTTTTATTTTTTTTTGCTAGAAAGAAAACACAAGCGGCATGTGAACATACCGACAACTTCTGACCTCTTCTCACAAAAACACTTCAAAGGGCTTTTCCTTATTTAACTGTAAACAAGGTGACGCAAAGGTTAACACATGCATCAAGGAATCTCACACACACACACACACACACACACTCCCTGTTTTGCATCGGATTACTTTTACGACGGCATTAAAAAAAAAAAACCACATCAAGGTATGAATTAAAGGGCTGTTGATAGGAAATGCAATCTCCGGACGTATTACAGCGACTTTATCATACGGTCGGGTATTTTCTGTTTTCCTACGGTGTCATGCAATTCCTGTAAAGTATGATGCAGCCTGGGAGATGCACGAGTCGAGTTTCACTAATTAAATTGCTATTCTTGCAACCAACTATTGCGGAAGGGCCTGCTCCTATTATTAGTTATTTCCTCTCGCTTTATTTCATGCATTAGTAATGCGTAGTGATAGTTTGGAGAGTGCTTTTGTGATGTACACTTATAGCTAATGTGCAGGGTAAAACAAATAACCTGTATATTTTAAGTACAGACTACCAATGGCTGAAAAGCAGTGTCAACGAAGCCTTCCTGGCATGTTTTAAGACATGAAATGCATTTCTTTCCACTCTTTAAAGCATAATAAGCAAATATTTTTTTGTTTCCAAACATTGAACTGCTTAAAAAAAAAAAAAAAGTCCAGTCTGGCTGGATAACCTACAGTTTCTGCATCCCACTTTTGCGTAAGTTGCGTATTTGGCCGCAGTCGTCTCCCAAACTTGCGGTGACGTCATCGTTGGTGCCGGCCGTCCGGCCCCTGCGTCCAGGACAGAGGAAACAGGATGCTCACTGCACACACCACCTTCACGCCCTGAACGCAACCCTATTAAAACGTCAAGAGCGGCTTCTTCCCACAGGCCTTCGCCCCGATGGAGCACTTACATCAGTCGTACACCGGGAATAAACCCTCTCACACCAAAATAGCCACAGTCGCCTTTATTATAGATGACACTTTCACTGTGTTTAATTCTGTTTATCTTCATTACGTACACTATCAATCACAATATAAAGCCTGCCCTATAGAGTGTATAGACATCTGTACCTGCATACTCTACATAACAACCATGTCCGTGTATCAATTTAGTATTTATTTATCTGCAGACTTTTTGCCTTTTTCTTTTTTTTCATTTGAAGCTGGTTATTTTAGCATATATAATTAAAATATAAGCTCCCATTTATGCCAGCACCTCTAAAGCTCACTAGTTAACAGTTTGCATGTGTAATGTGTAGGAGGGGGGGGGGGATTAGTTATTTTAAAATAACTAACGTTACGCACCGTGCTCTATGTTCTTATTGTTTTTATTGTAATGTTAGTCATTTTTATTGTATAGCTTTTAGGATGTTTTACATATGGTATGTAAAGTGTATTTGAGTACCTTGAAAAGCGCTATATACATTAAATGCATTATTATGATTACGTTACGTTGACGCAACGTAGGTTACGTAGCGTCAACTTAAACGGACAAACGTCGGAGTTTTGTCAACTTTTGCACAACAGGTCAAGACAAAGTGCACGCAAAAAAAACGTTAAAGCGCGTCAACGTGACGTCTCTCTCTCTCTCTCTCTCTCTCTCTCTCTCTCTCTCTCTCTCTCTCTTTCTTATTAGTGAACAAAGCGAAAGTCCAAGAAAACGTCCACTAAAAGCTGTCCGTTATTCTTCGTTTTAGCATGCGTGCGCGCGAACGTGCGCGCGCGCGCTTTGTACGTCAGCGCTCCTCCCCCCGAGGTGCAAGCTGACACTCAAAATGGTGATTTTCCTGTTTTGGTTTCCTATTTTTATGAATGAAGGCGGAGGTCGTGAGCTTTTTTTGTCATATGTTCTGGTTCCTGACCACCAGGGGGGGAAGAGAGAGAGAGAGAGAGAGAGAGAGAGAGAGAGAGAGAGAGAGAGAGAGAGAGAGAGAGAGAGAGAGAGAGAGAGAGAGAGAGAGAGAGAGAGAGAGAGAGAGAGAGCAAGCAACATGGAGAATGAATAGTCTCTCTCTCACTCTCTCGCGCTGTGTGTGTGTCGGTGTCTCTCTCTCTCTCTCGCAACATAAAGGCGAGGTTCAAGGGTAAAAAAACTTGCAATTCATGGCGTGGAGGAGTCAGTGGGTCGAGCAGCAGCAGCAGCAGCAGCAGCAGCGCGTGCGTCTGAACCCAGTTATCCTCGAGCCGAAGCAGAGCCTCGTCTAGCTGCTCGAGGGGTTGTCCTCCTTTTTTTTTTTTTTTTTTTAATTGTATTTCTCTCCCCTCTTTCTTGTCCTCTTTCTTATTCTACTCGGTGAAATCTGATAGAGCGGGGGCTTTATTTTTTATTTTTTGTGGGGGGGTGGGGGGGGTGGTGGCAAAAAAAGAGTGAAGCAAATTGCCCCGCGTGTGTTTCCAGAAGAGGGGGAAGAGAAGAAAACAGCGATTCCGATGCCTTCTTCCACTTTGAGCGAGAGGGACAACCCCTAAAAAAAAAAAAAAAAACCGTTTTTCGGTACACGAGGGGACAGACACACGGACGTCTCCGTCATCCTCCACTTCATGAAAAAAGGACGCGTCTCGGTAAAAAAAAAAAAAGAAAAGAAAAAGGTGACCAGAGAAACCGACGGTGGATATCATGGCAGCTACTTTATCGGCGGAGGAAGAACAGGTAGGCCTTTTTACAGTCTTTACACTTCTTCTTCTTCCTCCTCTCTCTCTCTCGTGTTTCCGTCGTCCTTTAATGCCGCCCCCCCCCCCCCCCCCATCCTCGGCCCTACACCTGGAGGTATTTGTTGGCCCCCGAAGGGTGTCGTGAACGCACCGCAGCGATGGCGGTGCGCAGTTGGGGTTTTTAGTTGCGAAATGCACCCTTGAATGCGTCGCGGAAATATTGTATCGATTCCTGACAAGCATGGTTTTTTTTTTTTTTTTTTTTTGTTTTGCACTCGCTGCATCAATGTTAGTTCCTCTCCCAGCGGCTGAGCTTGAAAGTCTTGCGAAACAAGGGCCTTTATGGCCTCTTTTAAAAAAAAAAATGTTTTTAATATAATCAGCACACACGGATATACAAATGTTTAATTCCTGGTGAGTTGTTAGTTCGTCGGGCACGAACCGTGTTGTTACTCCGGGGAAAGTCTGCCTGGCTTCATGGAGGAATGTATACAGTAGACACTTGGTTGCAACGTGTATAAAGTAATGTGGCTTTTAAATATATTGTGTAAACTGACATGCATTCACACACACGTATAATCCAGTTTCAAGAATAGGAAACGCATTTCTTTAATTTTTTTTTTTTTAAATATAGTGTCTGTAACGTGAAATGTTTATGTAAGACCAAAACTAATAATAAGGAAACTTTAAGTTTAGACAAGTTTCCATTGTTTGTAACATCCAGGTATATAAATATTTTTGCAATAAAAACTTAAAGTGGCAAATAAAAAGTTTTTATTTAAAAAAAGAAATATTGCGAATATTCTCATTTGATGAGCTGGAACCAGGGAAAGTTTAATCTGTTGTTGCAGGTTAACTGGTTTATGTTGATTAACTGAACAATCATTTCTGCTCTAACATTATGTACCTGTAGTATTATTCATGGATTCAGGCCCACGAGGACTTGATTTTAGTTTTGGGGATTAAAAAGACTCAATGGTAATCTTTCCAGCTAAACCCGGTTTGCTTAACGTGTATTTATTAGTGTGCTCTTAGTACACAAAGTAGCCATTTGTAAGGCTGTTCTACCCCGAGCTAGAAGTAGGGCAGTCTATTAAAACAGTCCTGCAGTGAATCTCATCTTCATGAACGTTACAATTGTTGTAGCTGTTGATTTCAAATTAATTTTGGAAGCAGTTTTAATTGTATTGTGTTATACAGAGAGGTGTCTCTAATATTTTGTCCACCTCCATTTATATCACTGAGGCCAGTTGACCCAGTTACAGTTTCTACAACAACAAAAACAGAACATTATAACATCGATGAAGATTGGATGTATGACTGTTGGTCTCAGATAGGTGTACCTAATAAACTGGCAACGTTTTTATCTTGATTTTGTAGATTGATTAAACATGACCAAAGTTATAGTGGCATGAACGGCACCAAACCACAAGAAATCCAACATGAGCAAAGAGACTGTGTGTGTGTGTGTGTGTGTGGGTAGGGGGGGGATAATAATCAGTTTGTAGTATCTCTAGATGTTTCTTTTCAAGTCTTCTCTGGTCTCGTGCCTTCTCTTCTCTTCTGACTCCTCATCATCTGGCCAGCAGAAAGCCTTATCTGGCTACTCCATTTCCTGTGTGAGCCAGGGCCCCCGCTAGGGTACCGGACGCCCTCATTACATCCACAGCCTTGTGGGGGGTGGTTGGGGATGTGTGTGTGCGTGTGTGTGTGGCAGGGTGGCTCTCTCGGGAGCATACACGGGTGTAGTGGAACTTTATTCTAAAGGCAGCTGTTAAAAGCATTTCCACTAGACTGGGTGGGGGGGGGGCGGTTATGAGTTAGAGTGCGATTTTGTGTGTGTGTGTGTCTATCATGTGCTTTAGAGAAACTGTGTGTGTGTGTGTTGTCTACTCCCAGGAAGCAGTTTGAGTGAGAGAAATTGGGGAATAGGGAGAGGGAGTGACGTCATTGACTTCCTGTTTTGGTATTGACTCGTGCCAAATGGGACTCGCTGAAGCAGCAGCAGCAGTCCCACATTTGTAATTAGGTTAGCGTGGCGTCTGTAATCAAACAGATTTTTTTTTTTTTTTTGGGAAAAAGACCTCGTGTCAAGGTCGGCCACGAATCCCGGCTGTATTAAAATGTAAAGATGCAGAAATGCATTGAGCTCCGTCGAGGTGTAATCACGATGCTGCGGTAACCACACACACACACACACACACACACACACACACACTACTTTCCATAACCCCTTCAATAGAGTTTCTGTCTGCTGAGACAATAACACGGTCAGCGGGTACATTATGACTCCTGGCTGCAACGTGAATACAGCAGACAGCATGTCAATACGCTGACATTAGTTCCCGTAACAAAGGATCGTAGAGTAAAACAATATGAAAGGATCTATTTGCGTGCGCAGTAAGTACAGTTCCATTTCCGTGACACTGAAAAGGCAACTATTAATTGATTTACACCTAATATTTAACTCCAAAAATGGCCTATAAAGGTTGATTAGTGGTTGGCAACATGGTCAAAGTCATCTATCGCAGTATCTGTAGTTTTTTAAATCATAATAAAACGCAATCTTCTGGAAATTCAGTTGAGAAACTTTTCTTTTTTTTAACAGGTTTTGGCCAATCAAGTGAATTTTTAAAGGGGACATCAGGTTCATGCTCGTATTTTTGGGGTTTCTACTAGAACATGTTTACATGCTTTTTTTTTTAATGTTTAAAAAAAAAAAAAGTACACGTACACATCCGAATATATCTGTTTCCACCCTCCTCGTCTGCAACACGGTCTCCCGATCCGATTTTTGCTTACGAGAAAGAAAAAATAAATAAAATGTGTTTGCAACATTAGCGACGGTAACTCTCTCAAGACGTGGGTGGTATATTATCATGAGCTTGCATGTGACATCGGAATGGGAGCTACGGCTGATGAATCGCATGATTTCTGATCCAAGCGGACCACAAGAAAGTGACTGAGTTGTCTTTTTTTTAAATTTTATTTCATAGTTTGTGGGTTGGTACGCAAACGTATGTGCACAAGCACTGGAAAAGTGCTTTCAACATATAACCCCCATAAATATTTTAAAACCAAATGTGGAGCTGACACAAATAGTCAAACATGCGGAAAACTCACTGGTTTCCAGCTTCTGAAATGTATAAATAATTACTGGTTTTCTTAGTCTTTTGTGATGGTTGATTTCATATCTTTTGGATGCGGCACTATTGGTCGGACAAAAAACAGCAATCTGCAGACTTATGAGTGTTTTATCGTTTTAATAGGGAGTAGAGATGTTCAGATACCATTTTTCTCTTCCCGACACTGATTCCTTTACCTGAACTTGCGTATCGGACGATCCCGAATACCGATCTGATACCATTTGCGTCAAAAAAATTATTAACGCGACATAATTCCCTCTCTATTGCTGTTTTTTTTGCTGTGTAAACTGGATTTATTCAAGTTTGTCGCCCAAAAAACTATACATTTTTACACGATTTACATTGAATAACATCATGATAATGTTATAATTTGACTTTTGCCTATAACATACTTAGTTTTACTGAATGGAGCCTGAACGCATCAGCATCTCAATGCAGCCTCGCTTAAAGATGGCCGAGCAGGTGCTGCTCGGCCATCTTTAAGCGAGGCTGCATTGAAGTCTTAAAGATGAGACTTTTAAAGAGTCTTAAAGATGCTTCTCATGTCTATTGGAGGATTTGTGAATATCAACAACTCTTCCCGGGAGTCGTAAATGGCTGAATAAGTGAGAGATTTCGGACACTGACGTCAGTTTTTACTTATCTGGGTCGGGGTCTCAAACCTTTTTTTTTTTTTTGGACCCGTGGACTTGTTTTTAGGGCCGTTTGGCAAAGAACCAACGACAACTTCATCCACTGACTCGCAGCACAGCGTGTCCCGACTGCAGGGAACCTAATCAATTACTTATCGACGGTCATCGTCAACACCACCCATTCAAGAACTTCTAAGAAAATATCTCCCTGTTTTTTTGTTTTGTTTTCTTTATCAGAACTGGAGCGAGTCCAAGCAAATATTTATGCATCCTTCCCAGGAATTGAATAAGTCCCTCCTCCGCATTTGAGCCTCCCAGTGCGGTCTGGTGTGCTATCGCAAAAACAAACCGGTTCATCCTCCAAAATTCCGCTCAGGCGGATATGGCCCCTAGTGCAGAAAAACCAAACAAGACGAGGCTTCTCCAGGAACAGAGGGTCACTGCCTGGAGTTGGCAGCCTCTCCTTAAAAGGCTAAAAGGGAGAGAGAGCAGCTGTCAAACCATTGAACACTTGGAAACCCGAGTGTACCTGACAGCGATCTGACAGGAAGTTGTCTTTGGCCGACGCTGCAGGATTGTGTCGCTCCACGGCGCAACAACAAAGAGCACACGGCCCACGTTTTTCTGTTCAAGGACGGTACCACAGAATGTGATGGTTCATCTGGTTTTTTTTTTTTTTTTTTTTACTCTCTCTCCCTGTTCACTTTTTCACCTTTGTTGATGCCGTGTTTAAAAAAACAAAAATAATAATCTTTTGGCAGTTTTCTCGGGTAAATAATTTTTACGAATCATTGATCCGCACAGTGTCTTCCCCATTCGTCTTGTTTACCGAGACAACAGAGCTCGATTGTTGCTTCAGTCCGACTTGAACCAACTTTTTAGAAGGCGAAAGAGTTACAGGCAGGAAGTCGACCCATGTCTTGTGACGTCCACCAGATCGATGGCGCCAACTAGTTGCACGGCAATAAACTCCCTAGATATCGACAGAAGGAAGAAAGAAAGGAAATAAATAAATTTAGGGAGACGCGTCTTCACGACTAAGCGGCTGTGCTACAGGGCTTGCATGACAACATGTGCTCGTATGTTCAAAGACGGTCTCTCGACCCGTTTAGGTCTGGTGTGTCAAACGGATGGATGATGTCGCAACTCTCCATCTGCTGGAGAGAAGGGGAGGAAAAAAAAGACCGTGAGATGCGGTTATAAACTTTACAACACGTACTGCTCCCAAAAAGGATTAATTCAACCCTTTTTTTTTTTTTAAAGTTAGTATATTTGTACTTTTAAGTAGATTCTGCTCCAGATGAGCAGAGATCCGTTCACTATGAAGAGCTCCGGATTCAGGCTGACACCCCTCCCCATGAGAAGCGACCTCAGCCCCGTCAGGTGCAATCATCCCTCATCCCTTGCATGTTAAGGCAGCTGAACAGAGCAGAGGCTACAGCCCCCACCTCCCCTCTCCACACACACACACACACACACACTCCCACACCCCACTGAGGAGAGACAGTAGCATCCTGTCTCAAAGCTCGGCGCTTGTCAGTGATCGTTTTTGTATTCCTAAAGAGCCGCGGACCCCCAGAACTCGACTTCCTGTCTCCCATGCATGCCCCGCTGCCGCCGCGCCTCCCCAGAGAAGCGGGACCCTGTGTTTTTAACGTGCAAAGCTTTTTCATCGCCTCCTGTGTCGCCTTTTGACGATTCACT
Source organism: Cyclopterus lumpus (assembly GCF_009769545.1). NCBI lineage: Eukaryota > Metazoa > Chordata > Actinopteri > Perciformes > Cyclopteridae > Cyclopterus > Cyclopterus lumpus. The sequence continues at coordinate 5,461,314 of NC_046971.1, read as the reverse complement.
GGGTGCTGACTCGCTAGCTCTGTGGGGGTGGAGGGGGGTGAGTTCCTGAGGGAGTGGATAATAAGAGCAGAGGGGAGGACAGGAAGCTCTTGAAAGGCTGCCGGCTAGATGCATAAGTTATTTGCAAGATGGGCTTGGAAGGCCTTTTTTAATGGTAAACACGTTTTCCCGAACTACAAGTTTAAGTGCATTTGGTTAGTAGTTTTTAGATTTGAGCTGAACAGAATTCCTCCCATCAAACACACTGCATGTGATTTTGGCTTTAAAAGTTATTTATTATTGCAGCTTCAAGTCACCAACATCAGTCCAGATTTGTTTTTCCCTTTCAATATGTGACTATTGTTGTAGCTGTAAACTGGAAGTTTCTTTTCCATAACAAAATCCCACATGTCATCCACATGCTGCTGTTTACATGTTCTCTTTTTTTTAAAATTTATTTTTGTCCCTTTCATCAAAAGCCAACGCTTTCCCCTAAAATAGCTGCGGTTAACGCACAAGTTGAACTCGCGTGTTTTAGTTTTTCTTGGTTTACTGCACAAATTACAGTTCACACATTTACTTCCTTCCTCCCTGTGTATGTTCAGTCTGTTAACACGCACACACACATGCGCACACACACACACACGCGCGCACGGCGAGCACACAACTCTTTATGAAACGCTATCGGCAGACGTCTCGCCGCGGCCTCGAGATTCCCTCGAATATTCTGCGGAGCCGTAGATGGCGCTTCCTCTGAGGAGGACGTATCGAGTTTAAAGCCCAGTTTCACTTCCTTTCCGTTTGACCCTTTCGATTGTGGGAGTACAACGTGTGTGTGTGTGTGTGTGTGTCTGTTTCAGGCTACCAGGCAGTTTCTGGAGGAAATCAACAAGTGGACCAGTCAGCATGGAGTGTCGTCGCTGTCCAGGGAATTGGCCGTCAAGTTCCTCATGGCTCGCAAGTTTGACGTCCTCCGAGCCATTGAGCTATTCCACAGCTACAGGGTAAGAGAGAGAGAGAGAGAGAGAGAGAGAGAGAGTGTGTGTGTGTGTGTGTGTGCGTGTGTGTGCGTGCGTGCGTGTGTGCGCGCCGGTTTCGATATTGGAATCCTCATCCGTTCAACAGAGTGGCTAGAAAACAGCTAAAGACAAACATGTCGCTTTTAAAAATGCAAAATAAAAAGAATATGCAAATGAGAGCATCTTTGGGAACAAGGATTTTCAGGAGTTTTCATAAAGACGATTCAAATTACAGGTAATTTCTTTTGCACAAAGGCAACAATACTTTTTCTTGTTTATTAAAAAAAATCACATCTTATTGGTGGACCCACTTAAATGACTTTAGGAAAGCTTACTGATTTACATCAGGAAATATGTGATCAAAGAATAAGTAAACAATCCTGCTCATTCAGTGTCAACTTATACTTCTGGACACTTTTCAACACCTTTTTTTTTTTTTTTAATCGTTCATATTCAGCCTAGTCATCCTAAAAGTTTAACAAAAACCCAAAGCGGCTCGTCGGCCAATCAGAAAGCTAGAACATTATGTGAAGCAATAGTTTTAGTAAAAACCTAAATTTAGAAACGCATCCATCAAGTCTGTCGAAACACCCACATCGGAACGATCTAATCTCATGACGCCGAACGTCGGCCCAATTTCCACAGAGTCTGATGTTCTCCATTAATCTCTCATCACGACGCAGAACGGCAGTTCGCTGCCTTTTTTGTGACCGTTTCAGACGGGAAGAAGTAACTGATGGCAGGTTGCAAAGGACGATGAGTACAATCGGGACTAATGTCACATCCCACATGCTTGTTATAGCTGCACGTGAAGCAAAAGTATTTACAAGGAGTTGTCAAAAATAAAGCTGAGACGCGGCTTTCCGGAGGAGCTTTGAGCCGATCAAGACACAAGTGTTGCGCCGTCATCAGAAAAACTTATTGTTTGGCACGGCTGAGGTTATGAGGGTTAAATTAAATGAGGAACACACAGTTTTACAGGGAGGGAGGGTGCGGGTTTGGGCCCGCATGCGAAAACAAGTGAAATTCAATGATGGCGTTTTAAAAATGCTCTTCTCAGGACTTCCTTATGTCCCAAATGCCCGAAAAGGAAATGGGCTTTCGTGTACTCTGCACCCTCATCATGGAATATGTTGCAGGATATAATTTTAAAACTCAAAAGAACTGGTACCCACTTACTGCTTTTTAAATATATAAAATGAAAGAAATGGAGGCAGGTTCCCAAAAAATGTCACTGTTTCTTTAAATTAACCCTGTTATGTCACTTTCTCAACTTTCTTTTAACTTGTCTTGTTCTGTAACTATGTGTTTCCTTATGTCGCTGCCTGGTCTCCCTCGAATGGTACGCTACCTGGTTAAATAAAGGTTTAAATAAATACAAAATAATGCATGAATCAAATGTAAGAGTATGTATATCTCTGAGCATCCGCCATAGAGAGGTCACCTTGACTGGTGTCACAGACTAAATGACCTGAAATGGCTTTCGTGACCTTTTTTTTTTGAGTAATGTCGTTTTTTTTTTTTTTTTTTAAATCGCCACGGTGGGTTCTTTTGATTTCTTTTGATTTCTGCAGTGAACAGTCGTCCCGCATGAACGCGACTCTTCCTTTTTTTTTTTTTTTTTATATGAATGCCTGGACTGTGGCTTTGAGAAGGATTAGTCTCCCCCGCCACGCCACGGTTCATTAAACTCTCTTTAAAAGCTGCGTCGGTGACCGGGACCGAGGATGGGGACGAGTAATAACGGGGGAAGTTTCCAGTGAAGTGTTTGGTCGAGGAGGAAGGGGGGGAGGGGGGAGGGGGGGGGTTATTGTAACTGCTGCGCAAGTACTTTCAGCTAAGATTTGCTAGCACTTGGATAAACCACAAAAAAAACTATATACATACATAATATTCCCATATTTTTTTTTGTTTTTTTTACAGTACACATCTGTACATGTTAGTCTTTCTGTCATGTTTATGTGTCATTACTAATAACACGTTACTGATTACAAAAAGATGAAGGAATGATTTGGGGTCTGATGACTTCTCCTCCAGGTACGTGAGGCTCGTCCTGAGTTTTAGACCCTTTTTTAAATCGCAGTTAAGAGCCCACATTATTTAAAAGAAAGAAGATAAATGGAAAAGAAACCTCCCATGCTCGGCCCTTTTTAGAATCAGTCCAAGAAACTCCTACACAACCTCCTTGGAGGTATGTGTGTGTGTGTATGTGCGTGGGGGGTGGAAACCTTCTAGAGAGAAATCCTCCATTGTTCACAGAGCAGTTGCTCCACAGCCTCTTGACTTCACCTGCTGTGATCTTGTTTTTGTTTGTTGTTTTTTTTTCTCCAGGAAACGCGTCTTAAAGAAGGAATCGTCCGACTTCAGCCTCAGGAAGAACCTCTGCGCTCGGAGCTGCTCAGCGGAAAGTTCACCGTGTTGGTAAGAGCGGTCACGAGAGAACAATTAAAGGATTCATTTATTTAACGAAATCAAACGTAGAGACCAAAACCAGCGGTGAATTTCCCCCAATGACGAGTGCGGTCTTCTTGCTTTCTCCCATAGACCTCCATTGTTCTCCAAAAACTATTGAGAACAATGTGTTGCACTGTCGCACGTTTCTTTCATTATTCTGATAGGTGGGGTTTTGGGTTGATCCGTCTTGCTTATCTTTCAGTAAAGCGCTGTGTATTAATCCGCAGCTGAAAATAGTCCCCCAAAAAACGCACCGTTTACTCTTGTTTGAGTACGATTTGGTGCCCAGCTCTCTATTATTTTATTATAAACCATGACCTGGTTTAAAGAATTCACATCTTCACTAGAAAACCAAGTTTCATGAAGATAAGATGTTTTCGTATTTTCACAGGATTCGAATAGACAAATCTCGAATTCCAGAAAACAACTGTTCAATCAATCAATAACTTATCACTGACAATTAAGGGTATTATTTATTTATTGATTGACTGATGTGCCAAGTGGATTTCCTGTGCCAGATCAAAACCTTCCGTCAGCCAAATCACAACCATGGGAGATGACAAGCCCCACCCCTCCAGCGCGCACACACACACACACACACACACACACACACACACACACACACACTCCCTCCCACTCTCCTGTGTTTGCCTTCTTCCTTCCCCGTTGACGTGGTGTTGATGCTGCACATCCTCTTGTCTGCCTCCGCAGCGGGCTTCATATCCTGCCTGAGGTATTTTAGCCCCCCCCCCCCCCCCCCCCCCCCCCCCACCTTGAGAAAACGGGCTTATTTGCTTACACAGGACCGCTCGGTGTGGCTTCATTCACAAGTGAAGACCCTCTAGTTCTATTGACACCAGCAGCCTTCACACTGATCAGGTTTGACATGAACAATATGATCCATGTCCCTCTCAGTGTGTGTGTGTGTGTGGGGGGGGGGGGAGGGGCTGGGGTTGGAAGACCTGCAGCATCATCACATGAATCGCTCCTCCTGTTGAATTGTTGACAGACCCTTTTATTTATTTGTATTTTTTCTGGCAACCAGCCTGTGAACTTCGGTGCCCCCCTGTGGTCACTGTTCATTCTTACTTTGGGCTTTAAGCCCCCCCTCCCTCCTGCCCAGTTAATTTATAAACGTACCGTTAGATTTCTATGAAGAACACTGTCAATCTTTCTTCACACAGGTCCTAATTCATGCATTGAATGAAAAGTCCAATACTTGTTTTTGGAGACACAGGATGGGGGGGGGGGACCCTGAGAAATGAACCCAAGGCTAATCAACGCCTCGGTACAGTTTTTGAATTTGTGGAAAAAGGGGTCCAAACGCTTCACACCCGACTGAATGCTCATGTGACCTGTTGGTCTTGCGTATTCCAGAGTGTGCGGGATCCTTCGGGGGCCTCCATCGCCTTGTACACGGCCAAACTGCACCACCCGAACAAGACAGGCAACCACGTGGTGCTCCAGGCCCTCTTCTACCTCCTGGATCGGGCCGTGGAAAGGTGAGCGGTACTCGTGGAACGCTATCTGCCCCCCCACCTGAAATAATGCATCCTTCTTCAGCATTGGAAGCCGGTGCAGTATTTCACAGTTTTATTTGGGTGGGTTAGTTTTCCTTGAGGGAATCCTGAACATGTGATTTGACTATTAAAAAGACGGCCTTCTGTCCTCTCTTTGAAGTGTTACTTCTGTCTGCTCGCCTGCCTGCTTCAGTGAGTTGTTACCTGACCTGTTTGTTAAGATGTCCAACACATTAACAGCGAGGTCTCGCCCACAGCTTTGAGACCCAAAGGAATGGCTTGGTGTTCATCTACGACATGGCGGGCTCCAACTACACAAACTTTGAGCTGGACCTGAGCAAGAAGATACTCAACCTGCTCAAGGTCGGCTTTGCAGCGCTGCATTTTATTTATTTATTTTTTACATCACCACGTGAAATGATTTTTACACACGTACGGTAAATGCCAAATAAGGTTAAATATCGGAGAAAAAATTAGATGCATTATCCTAAAAAAAGTGCAATATTCTTATGTATACTTATTGCCAACAAGCGGAAGTGGAATGTATTTTCACACCGGTGAACTCGGTGTGAACTTTCAAGGAAGAGTGAAGTGAATCCTGTTGAATCCAAAGTCACTTTGTAGTTTGCTATAAGTGGTGTTCTGTCTCTCTCCACCAGGGGGCGTTCCCTGCCAGGCTGAAGAAGGTGTTGATCGTCGGGGCCCCCGTTTGGTTTCGAGTGCCCTACAATCTGCTCAGCCTGCTCCTCAAGGAGAAACTACGGGAGCGGGTAAATGGAGGCGCACATTTCTGAAGCACTCGTTTGTGACGACACTTTTGTGAGAGAGAGTTTTGAAAAATTCTGTTTTTTTTTGGTTTTTTTTTCAGCGAGCAGTTCCATGTCATTGATTTTTATTTTATTTTTTTGTACAAACGTTCGATTAGGGGGCTTGTCTTTCACAACTAGTCCACCCGGATGCCTCGTGCTTCCTGGGACGTTAATGCTCGATCACCCGGCCTCCAGCATCGCCCCTGGATAGTTTCATTAGTATGGATTTCTTGAGAGTCCCCCGATGGTCGACAGTAAATTGTGTTTCAGGATTATTCATGCAACCAAGGACATCCAAATGTAAAAAAAAAAAAACGATATTGATGCCTAGTCCGCCGAAGGGGATTCCACAGTCGACTGCGTGTTTTCCTTCATGAACCCAATTCACATCCGTCGTCTCTCCTAAACTCCCAGGTGCAGATGGTGAAAATGGCCGAGCTGCGCCAGCACCTCCCCAGAGACTGCCTCCCCCAGCACCTCGGCGGCCTGCTGCCCCTGGAGTCGTACAGCTGGAACCAGCAGCTCCTGGCGGGCCAGAACGGCCGGGTGGACCCGGTGGACGAGCTGGTGGGCATTCCCGTGGAAGACGCCTCCATTCACGTGCCGGGGCCCGAGTCCATGCGCCCGCAGGAGCTGCTGACGCACCTCGGCCGGCTCCAGCGCTCGGGCGTCCACCAAGAGTACGAGGAGCTGCGCAAAGAGCCGCCGCCCGGAAGCTTCCACTGTGCACAGTGAGTCTCCGGCATCAGCCGTGACTTTTAGAGCAGCGGGGGGGGGGGGGCATGTGGTTCTCAAATGTGAGGATTTGATCTCCGTGTCGATGGGAAGTGGAATGCGTTTTGGGTTTTGCACTGTTGGTTGTGTGACACAAGCAAAAGTGGCCACTGAAGTAGTGTCATTAGTACAACGTTGTTATCTTTGGCTCCAGATTAGCTTACAACCAGGAGAGGAATCGCTATGGAGACGTGCTGTGCCTCGATCAAACCAGAGTTCGCTTGAAAACCAGAAGGAACGAGGTGGTTTTTTTTTAAATGTTGTTTTATTTTATTTATTGTTAATCGGCACATTTACAGTTGTCTTTCAAATAGAATAGAAAAAGACACAATGTTTCGGTCTCCTCCGTCTTCTGAAGCAACGCTTCGTTGTTCCCACAGAGGTCCGACTACATCAACGCCAGCTTCATGGACGGCTACAAGCAGCGGAACGCATACATCGGTACTCAAGGTATGACAAACAAGTATTTAAAGAGATAATGAGATACTTACGTGTGTGTGTGGAAAAAATTAAGGATTCCACCGACTGGGTTGACGAGCATAAAAGGTATTAAATCCATCCACCTTTGCTGTGTGATGCTCTGATGTAGGCTCACTTCCAGGTACCTGCCAGGCTAAGCAATACACTCCGAGTTGTGCTTTTAAGGATCTAGTTGTGTGTCATCTGGAGTCGATAGCACAGACACTTCTGTGGCCTCGGCGGCATGTGTTCTTTTGCCCACATATTGATCTAAGGATGGACTGTAGTAGTAGAGTTGTGCTCATGAGATTCATTTAATAATAAATGATTCATTTAATAATATATATATACAGCCATATATATATATATATATATATATATATATATATATATATATATATATATATATATATATATATATATATATATATATATATATATATATATATATATATATATATATATATATATATATATATATATATATATATATATATATATATATATATATATATATATATATATAGAGAGAGAGAGAGAGAGAGAGAGAGAGAGAGAGAGAGAGAGAGAGAGAGAGAGAGAGAGAGAGAGAGAGAGAGAGAGAGAGAGAGAGAGAGAGAGAGAGAGAGAGAGAGAGAGAGAGAGAGAGAGAGAGAGAGAGAGAGAGAGAGAGAGAGAGAGAGAGAGAGAGAGAGAGAGAGAGAGAGAGAGAGAGAGAGAGAGAGAGAGAGAGAGAGAGAGAGAGAGAGAGAGAGAGAGAGAGAGAGAGAGAGAGAGAGAGAGAGAGAGAGAGAGAGAGAGAGAGAGAGAGAGAGAGAGAGAGAGAGAGAGGTGGTGTAGTGGCTAGCACTGTCGCCTCACAGCAAGAGGGCCGCGGGTTCGATTCCCGGTCGGAGCGGCCCTTCTGTGTGGAGTTTGCATGTTCTCCCCGTGGCAGCGTGGGTTCTCTCCGGGCTCTCCGGCTTCCTCCCACAGTCCAAAGACATGCTGCAGGTTAATTGATCTCTAAATGTCCCATAGGTGTGAATGTGAGAGTGAATGGTTGTATGTCCCTACATGTGCCCTCGATGGACTGGCGGCCTGTCCAGGGTGTCCCCTGCCTTCGCCCTATGTCAGCTGGGATAGGCTCCAGCGCCCCCGTGACCCTAATGAGGATAAGCGGTATTGAAAATGGATGGATGGATGGATATATATATGCATGATAAACGACTTGTATTTCAGACCCAACTAACTGTGTCTCTCAGTGTGCTTTTCACGCCTGGAGTCGGGTTCATTTGGGCCGGACCGAGGGGACGCGTTGTATTTTGTGTCTTGTTTGATCGGACAGTTTTGGTGATTGCTCGGGACCCACAAGCGGACTGACAGGCGTTTTTTATGAAGCACTTTAATGCTTCCAATGTGCACACTTTTTAGTACGGATATGCTCCATGACACAGAAGTGAACTGAGGTCATCTAAATGTGCTTTTAATCTCCTTCTTGTCCTGGTGCAGGACCACTGGAAAAGACCTACGGGGATTTCTGGAGAATGGTCTGGGAACAAAACATGCTTGTTATTGTCATGACAACCAGGTAATCCGATTTTTTTTTTTTCTTCTTTATAAATGCCAAATATAATTCCATACTTTGTTGAGTCAGAATCAAATGATTTCACTAAGCGTGTCCCGTTCTCTGCGCTGCAGGACGGATGAGGGCAGTCGGAAGAAGTGTGGACAGTATTGGCCCCTGGAGGAAGGGGGGCAGGAGGTCTACGGCCACATGGCGGTGGTGAACCAAAGGGTGGACCACCACACCCACTACAACCACACCACCCTCGAACTGCACAACACTGAGGTACAGCCACGGGCCAAGAGTGTGCACCGCAACAGGGCAGTGCACACCGGGGAGGGCGTTTAAGCATCCTGGGTGCAGACATGCACAGTAGAGTCAAAGATACGTTAGAGTCAAAGTTCTGGCCCACAAACGGCCCACTTTATGCTAAGCTAAACGCCTGCTGGCTCAAAATGTCAAACCAAGCCATGTATTAAGAGTGGACAAGAAGCCTGCAACTAAAACCCATCTTGTATCCATTCAGACATGTGAACAGAGACAAGTGAGTCATTTCCAGTACCTCAGCTGGCCCGACTACGGCGTCCCCAGCTCAGCAGTGACTCTCATTGACTTCCTGGGAGCCGTGAAGAGACAGCAGAGGAAAATGGTGAAGGGTTTGGGACTCCAGTGGGCCGGCCACCCACAGGGACCCCCCATGGTTGTCCATTGCAGTGCGGGGATTGGGAGAACAGGTGAGACCCTGAGATTGTATGAACCTGAATTGGCCTCATAGTTCTGTTTTTGTTTTTTAAAGTGCCGCCACTAACGAGCCCCCGTTGCTTGCAGGTACCTTCTGTGCTCTGGACATCTGTCTGTCCCAGTTACTGGACGTCGGCTCCCTGAATGTTTGCCAGACGGTGCGACGCATGAGAACGCAGAGGGCCTTCAGCATCCAAACCCCGGACCAGTACTACTTCTGCTACAATGCCATTTTGGAGCACGCCCAACGGCAGGGCCTGCTCCCAGCCAATCAGTGAGCTTCATCCCATGCCGTCCCCCCCCCCCCCAGATTATTCCACGAGCCCTGAGATCCCTGCAGTCAATCTGTTGAACCCCCTCCCCCCAAACTGTGTTGCGTGACCAATCTGTGGGACCGGGATGGTAAACGTCCTCCGAGAAGCCGTCCGTTGAAACCGGGGCCGTTCTTCATTGGCAGGACGAGGCGAGGAGAAAAAAGCCCCCCCAACCCCCCCGAGATTCGACATTTATCGCGTTTCAATGTGACATTTTGTTTGTGCCGAGCATCTTTCAGATGAACGAGCTGCTCTTGTGCAGCGTTGTGATCCGGCACGCTCGGGGAAGTGATCGAGGTAACGTTTTATTAACCTTTTTTCTTTTAAAAATATTTATTTGCCACTTTAAACCGACGGTTTAGGGGAATTTCTTTCTTTTTTTTTAAAGGAGTAGTTCACCCCAAAATAAGTATTCAATCATTATCCACTCAGGCCATGTTGGTTTTAAAAAAACGCCACTAAACTTTGTATGACTGCAAATAAATATGACTTTTAAATTGTATTTCTCCTCACAACTGCTGCGTGAAGTTGTTCTTGTTTGTTCTTTAATGGCCAAATGAATGCCCCATCGCCATGGTTACTGAGTAATATCTTGATCAGATGCACAAAGTAAGCGCTAAACTTCTTCTTTTAATAGTTTTGAGAAGAGCTGAGCTGGAACCACAGTAGCTAGCTTATCTTATATATATTTTTTTTCTAATATACAAATTGTATTTATTGCAGTTATAATTGACGCACGCGGGCGAGATGCAAGTTAATGACAATTTTTATTTTGGGGTGAAGTGAGCCTTTTTAACCAAGGACACCATTTTCTTTTCACTTTTTTTTTTTTTTGTATTCCAAATGGGGAGCTTGATAACAATAATGGATTTTGGTTTGGTTTCGTAGTTTCTACACCTCCCCGTGTCCAGGAAATATCGAGTAGTGCGTTTTTAGCACGTGGTTAATGTCGCGTAGAAGGTACGAGCTCGTCTCAGGAGTGTCCCGCTGAACACATGGAGGTCAAACCGATCAACCTTTTTTTTAAAAGAAAAAATACAAAATAAAACAACTTTTGCCAATAAGTTGTCGCATTCCTTCTGAAGTTGCGTAACGCATTCTCCTCTGCCTTAGAAAGAGACTCGGTAAAGAGGGGTGAAGCACATCCACAACCATCGGGCTGTGAACTCCTATAGATGGCCGATGCGTGTGTCTCCCCCCCCCCCCTCCCCCACTGTGATCACTCGCTAAATCGCTGTCCGTGTGAATTCCTCTCTCCTAGTTTTTATTTAATTTTTTTTTCTCCAAATATATCCACTGGACCTTCCGTCTCACTAAATTGAGATTTTCTAACTTCTCCAGACGGGGGACCGGTGTCCTCGTGGCCGCCTTTGCTCACGAGCAGTGCTTCAGTGGTTGTGCTCACACGGTGTAGAGCAGTCTGCAGTGACTCCGCCCTCGGAGCAAACATCTGTGGGAGCCCTCGGTTGAGACCTCATGAGTAGTGCAATTTTTATTTTATTTTTAACACACCAATCATTGTCTTAGCACTTTCCGATAACTATTCCCGATGAGATTAGTCGTCATGGCGATAGGATGGGATGACGCATAAAACATAATTCTGTAGGTCTGCATGTGACGCTGGGGATAACTTGATTGTTAAATTTAGCGATGTAATAGGAAACATTTAGTGACATTTTGGGACTTACTGTAAACATCTGCATAGAGCTTTATCAAGAGGATTTATTACAGGGAAGCCAGAAATGAATGATAGAAAAGGTTGAACAGGCATCCACAAATCTGTGCCTGCACCCTATAGGGTCCTCCTCGGGACACTTGAGAGTCAGAAATTTTGTCTGAATAATATTTTCATTATTATTGTGTTACTTTTTACGTTCTACAGACTGTGGTTGTAATCAGTGCTTTCATCTGGTCCCAGTATCTTGCCATTTTATTCCAGAGTACATGTACAAAAACTGAGTGTCCGTGTGTCATACGTTGCATTATGTCGTTGCCGGGTGAAAAAAAAACAACAAAAAAAACAAATGTGTTCTTTGCTACAGAATTCATATTGAATTTGCTTGTGGTGAAGCATTTTTAAGTCTGCCATCGTCATGCACTCTTGATTTTTAGAATTTGTTTTTTCCTTTTCAATGACGGACGCAAAATGTGCCGTATTTTATTTTTCTATTGTATTCAACAACCGTTTTCATACGATTACCCAGGATATACAGTTATCTACATTAATTTTATATTTGTTCTATTGTAACCTATTACTTTATCATTCGTATGACTATTGAATCAAGCTATACTGTATTAAATACAAACTGTCAACGTATACATTCGTAAAGCTGTATTTTCTGGGGAGGGGGGGGGGGGGGCTTATTAAGGTAATTCAATGTAGTTCATTGATTAAACACAGTAAAAGTAGTCCATACTACTTGTGCAAATAGTCTAAGAAGTACTTAGTCCAAAAATATTAGCTTCATAAACTACTTTTGGAAGAAAGGGTCTTTATCCCACATTAAAGTTGGACGAAAAAGACTATTCTTGGAGTCTGGAAGGAATTTTGGCCTTGGAATACTCAAAAGTTACTCTGTGAAAGTACTTCATAGTATTTGTGCAAGGGATCTAAGAAGTACTAAATCAAAAATTATTAGATTAATAAACTTTTTTTTAATTCCACATCAAATTTAGATAAAGAAGCCTATATTCTGGGTCTCTGAAAGGGATTTAAACATTGGACTATTCCACTAGTTGGACTACAATCGATAACTATTTTTATAGTTAATATTATTTTTAATTGTAGTCTAGATAGTACTCGGTCCAAATAATATTCTCCTAAATTACTGTTCTGTTCCTTCATCGCAAATAACATAAACTAAACCACACGCGATCTTTTACTTTGAAATCCGAACCGGAAGTTGTCCGTGGAGGGATTTACGGTAGCTTTAGAGTGGACGAATACGTATTACAGTGCACGCACACACACACACACGCACACACGCCGACCCCGTCATCCCGTCTTATTTTTCTTACGCAATAATAGGAGTTCAAAATCCCGTAAAAATATTTTTATTTTTTATTTTTTAACATATCAAAGTGCTACGTAGTTCTCCTCTGTGACACGTGTTAACCCCAAAACAGGCTCTGGACACGATTACGTGTATTTATAAACTTTTATTATTTTTAAAAGGAAGAGCAGCTTTTCTCTCTTCCGGTTTCAGCGCGCGCACGCACACGCGCACGACGTCTGACGTTTCAAACGGGAGTGGACTCGTTTCCTCAAAGGAGACTCCCAACGACGAATCCGGTATGTTTTGACCACCCGACCGTATATGAGAGGGGTTTTTTTTTACACTAATGCAACACAAATAAATAAACTAAACAATGCGGCACTCGCGAGGACAGCTACGTGTGCGCGTGCTATTTTCAACAGCTGTTGACAACAACAGACCAACATGAGCCCACCCACAGAGCAGCCATTCAGACAGGAGAGCTCAACTAACAGTACACAGAAATCAAACGATGGGTATATATTGGATAGTATTTATATGGATATACCTGCTCATATTGGTGTCGAAGGAAATTAAATGGCAGATGAATTAAAACAAAATAAGATTTATAAAAAATAGCTGCAATATTGTTGCAGTCAGCTTAGTCAGTAAAACATAAACCAAATGTGTTATTAAACAAAAGGTTGAAGGAATGGTGGCTGGTTTTATAGAGTTTAGAGGAAAGTGGGAGACATGACGTGCAGGAAAGGAACAGAGGAGATCAAACTAATATCTACACTTAGATGTGGACACAATGGGCTTCACAGCACGCTCCTAAAAGTAGGAAAACATTACGCCAATGTTTGTTTTGTGGGCCAGAGGAAACGATAGAATATGTTAATGTACACTGTAAGAAATATGAGCAAGAAAGAAGGCAACCTCAGCAAAGATTAAAGTACACGTCTTTTATAAAATAGACATTCTGCAAAAGAATAGTACATACATAGTGCAAACAAAAAAACAAGAGACATAAGTAGAAAAACAAGTATAATGAATAATTAATCATACAGTCGATGTACAATGTGTACAAAACGTTAATTAATAATAATAATAAAAACATTTTAAAATAAATAATACGACTGAATTGTTATTATAGCACAGTGGATGGCACAGCTTATTTATATTGCATAGTGTTATCAAATACTATTTTGTCATATGGTAACTTTTATATATTATTTAGAATGATTTGTTATTATAATTGTTGTTATTAAATAAACGCAACGTTAAGTTCTACTAGGCATCCTGATCCACACGCCATACCAGCTGGTGGCAGTAATGAACCAACGTGTTGTTTGCCAACTGCCAATAAACATCGACGAAGAAGAAGATGAAGGAGAACAACAACAACAACAACAACAGACGCATTAGGCTGGAAGTCACCAGTTAACGGGGTCACGAGATAAACCGAAACACAAGACTCCTCGTGTTGTTTACATTGTATTCTGCAGCCAGCTCGAGGAAGTTGTGAATGGCAGACTGACTCCGACGCTTCTCAGCACCTGTTTGTTGCATCGGTGACGTAGACCGTCTCGCAGCCAATGAAAAGCCTTCAGCCCAAGTTGACAAGGAAAGCGTCCTGGGCGGTGGAAATTTAAAGCGTTTTTATATTTATGTTACGCAACACACTTATTCTTTCTCATTTATAAAAAAAATTCTAAAGCTGTTTGTAAGATATTCAGGTTTTTTTGGGGGTTTTTTTGGTGCAAGTTGTGTAGTTCTAAAGCTTTGAGATTTGATTCACACAAACACAAGTCTTCAAATAATGAAACGGTTATTTATAACAAGCCATAATAATGCCACAATCTTTAAGTCAGCCTTTTATTTACACAAACATACACAAAACAAGAGACAGTTAATTAAATGAGAAAAATCATCTGTATATTGTTGTTTCCAGGGTCTCTCCCCCCTCTCTAACCGCTTCCTGTTCCTCTTAACGCCTCCCTCCAATCGGCTCATTCCCACACAAAGTGTCCTTGTTCTGCATACTGTTGCTCCACCATCGTCTGCAGCCCTCGGGCGACATTGTGCCACTAAAAAAACATCGAGTGTATCGTTGGTTTTATTGTCGGATTAAAATCATATTCTTCCCGAGCAAAAAAAACAACAGAAGTGGCTCGCATGGCACAGCGTGCGTCCATAAACACGGTTGAATTACTGCCACTCAAGAGGCTGATAACTACTCGAATCGGCTCCGTGCACTTGTTTATTCGCAGGCCTCTCAGCTCTTATACGAGGAGGAGTTCGCGATGAAGCGGCGACTGGAGGATCGGGGAACGTTCTTTGATGGCCGCCCGGACGAGGCCTCCGCACGGGGCCAGCAGCTCAAGAGGCTCAAGGTCAGCCGGCCCGGTTTATTTTTAACACATTCTTGCAGTTGTCACCTCCCAACGGGAAGGAAAAAAACTGCAAATGTCAAGGAATGTTCACGCCATCAGCGAAAATAAACATACAGACGTTGTCAGAGAAATATGTGTATGTTTATCCCGTAAGTAGGTCAAGTTGATTCATTGGTTGTGTTTTGGTGACCTGGTTTGCCTCCTTAACCCCTTTAGTTGTTTCTAGCCATGCAGGAGGTTCTCAGGGAAACATTTAACCAAAGGCATGCTGTAGTAGATACTTTTAATGAACATTTAAGATCCTTTTAAAAATCCGATCGTCCGGTGGATGAACTTCATCCTCTTCTCTGTCCCCAAAGGTAGAAGATGCTCTGTCTTACTTGGATCAAGTGAAACTGCAGTTCGGCAACCAGCCTCAGGTCTACAATGACTTCCTGGACATAATGAAAGAGTTCAAGTCTCAAAGGTGAGGACACTGTGTCTTTGCTGTGGATTTTCTAGAGATACAACCAAGAGACATGTGAGTTAATTTATTCTTCAAGTAGAAACACGATTCAGAAACAGCTGATGGCGGCAGTTTTTACAGTTTTGTTCAGACACTAAATGCGTTATTTTGCCATTTTCTTTTGCGAAACGACCAGAGCGCACGGTAACTAAAAGCTGTGCGTGAGTTTGCGGGAGGTTGAGGATTCTTCATCTTTAAAGTTGCGTAATCGAACAGCTGAGTCCATAATAGACGCATAATCCGAGAATCTAAAGGCCGGTTGGTCCTTTTCTGAATAAGTGTACAAAAAATGTCCATTCTCCTATGAAACTATCATTCAAGCTTGATTGGGCTACAAGATTATTAACTTTTACCTACTGTACCTGGACCAGCCTCTGATGAAGTGTGATAAAAAAAAATGTTAGTTACTCCTGATGGGCGGGTGGAACCGTAGCTCCTCCCATCAGTGTGTGAATGTTAGTTACTCCTGATGGGCAGGTGGAACCTTAGCTCCTCCCATCAGTGTGTGAATGTTAGATACTCCTGATGGGCAGGTGGAATCTTAGCTCCTCCCACCAGTGTGTGAATGTTAGTTAGTCCTGATGGGCAGGTGGAACCTTAGCTCCTCCCACCAGTGTCTGAATGTTAGATACTCCTGATGGGCAGGTGGAACCTTAGCTCCTCCCACCAGTGTATGATGTCATGTAGTGTGAAAGCGCTTTGAGTGGTCGGAAGACTAGAAAAGCGCTCAACACGTACAGGTCCATTTACCATTTACTCAACTTAAAGATGCGATTGGCAGGAGGACAGTGACCGTACATTTTAATTAATTCTGTCTTGTGTTTGTTCCCCTCAGTATCGACACCCTCGGGGTCATCAGCAGAGTGTCACAGCTCTTCAGAGGTCACCCCGACCTCATCATGGGCTTCAACACCTTCCTGCCGCCCGGCTACAAGATCGAGGTCCAGAACGCTGTCGCCGGGTGAAAAATAAATAAAAATAAAAAGGCTTCTTTGGGACAAAATTCATATTGAATTGTGGAGAAGCATTTTTAAGTCTGCTATGATCACGCACTTTGATTTTAAGAGTTATTTTTCTTTTAATGACGGAGACAAAGTTTCCCCTTTTTAATTGTTCTATTGTATTCAGCGATTACCCAGGATACACGGTTATCTACATGAATTTTATATTTGTTCTATTATAACCTGACTAATTATAATTCTGACTATTGAATCAAGCTATACTGTATTAAATACAAATAATGTCAACGTATACATTTGTAAAGCTGTGTTTTTTTGGCTTATTAATCTGATTAATCGGTCATTTAATGTTACTCGTTTTCCATGAAGAGTATTTTTAATTTGGCTATCACAGTTTGACTGTTTTGTATACTATCAAACATTTATTGAGACTAAAAGATGAGTATTGTAAACCTGTAGAGACAAGAACATATAAAGAAAACAATAAGTGGAGAGATAAGAAGTTAAAAAGAAAATCAACATGGGTGAACAAAGTATGAATCCGGGTATTGTGTGTTTTAATAAGTAACTTTACATCCATCCATCCACAATACCGCTTATCCTCATTAGGGTCGCGGGGGCGCTGGAGCCTATCCCAGCTGACATAGGGCGAAGGACAGGCCGCCAGTCCATCGAGGGCACATGTAGGGACATACAACCATTCACTCTCACATTCACACCTATGGGCCATTTAGAGATCAATTAACCTGCAGCATGTCTTTGGACTGTGGGAGGAAGCCGGAGAGCCCGGAGAGAACCCACGCTGCCACGGGGAGAACATGCAAACTCCACACAGAAGGACCGCTCCGACCGGGAATCGAACCCACGGCCCTCTTGCTGTGAGGCGACAGTGCTAGCCACTACACCACCGTGCAGCCCAGTAACTTTACAGTTAAAGTGATATATTTATATCAATAATAAACCCACTGCACAGACAGAGCTGCATAAGTTCCTCAAGAGTTGGTGGAGACCAAAACCGAAGAAATATGTATGAATGCAAGTTTTTTTTTTTAATTACTCTGAATCGTGTTGATGGAAAATGTATTTAGAGCATTAAACCATTACAAACCCACTCCCACAATGCAGCATACTTTTTAATATAAATTGCTCTGTGTATATATATATATATATATATATATATATATATATATATATATATGTGGTCACTGCGTTGCCATGCAGGCCCTGAATTGGCATTAGCCATCTTAACAGTGATAATTGTTGTAGACTATTTTTGCACTATAATTAGGGCAAATATAAAATACTGAGGCATTGGTTTATTTTGATGTTTGACAAGTGCAACTAGTTTATAGAGTGGAAGAAGTACTCATATTTGTTTTACCTTTGTCATAACAAAGTAAGCAAAAATACTTTGGCACAAGTAAATGTTCAAGTAAAACAAGTCCAATCACCAAAATACTTTAAGTGTCATAGTAAAACGTATTATAATACAGAATCGCTACTTCCAAGTCTATTTTCTAAATATTCTAAATATATATAATATGTTTGTATAGATCTCATTGTATTATTACTGATCATTAACACGTTGGCAGCATTTTAATGACGTAGCTTGATGGAGAGTGAGGCACATTTAAGTGAAGCCTCCATAACAGTGCATCTTTTTTTTTTTTTTTGTGCATTAAATTCAGATTCTGCACAGGAGATCATAGAATAGATAACTACATAAAGTAAAGTGGAGTAAAGCGCGAGCACTGCAGCACGCGCGTGGAGTAAATGTACTCGATTACATCCTCGCGCAGATGTGGAGTCTGGAAGACACTGTGTCGTCTCTCTCTCGCGCTTTTTAGCGGGCGATATTCAAAATAAAGTGACGCGCACGGGAGCGTGCGCCAATGCCAGGCGGAGGGGGGCGTCTCCAACTCTTTGGTTACAAACACGAATCCGGAGTAAGGAGTCCTCTCTTTTTTTTTTCCTTCCCCGGGTATGTAACAGCTGGTTAAACTAAATCATATTTACGGTGTCGCGGATGTAAACAAAAGTGAACGATGTTCGTGTCGAAGCGGGTGCGGGCCCCGCGTGCGTTTGTGTCCTTAAATTAATTGTAAAAAGGAGGGGGGGGCTTCTTTTTTAATTTTTTATGGTCGACTATGGCAGCATAGCCCCCCCCCCCAAAAAAAAAAATAATACACAACGCGATTACATGGCCCAAAAATCTGCAGGACGTCATTTTGTTGTCGGCTGGTAAACAATGTCCCTCCGCGCGCTGCGTGGTGATAATGTGAGGCTGTGCGTGGAAGTGGAAACATCTCGTCTGCAGCGTTGTTATGAGCATGTAACGCGAAAGGATCGTGAGGAGGAGGAGGTGTGTGGGGGGGGGGGGGTGTTGTTGTTGTTGTTGTGGTGGTAGAGACATGTTACTCCCCGACTATCGAAGTAAACAAAGAATAGGATCCGTGAGAGCGCGAGGTCGTCCCCTCTGCAGGAGAGAGAGAGAGAGTAGGGGAGAAGAAGGACAAAAATGGGGCTGTGCGCGCGCGTGTGTGCGTGTGTTTTGGGAGTGCGGAGCGAGCGGGGGGAATGGCGTGGCTCCGCCGCGCCGATGTTTCCACGCAGCCGACCGACGCCGTAGTTCCCGTTCCGTTTGACTTTGGCATTGTTTGGTAAGGGCAAGCGGATCGGCTCTCCCCGGGGTGGAGGTGGAGGGGGGGCGGAGGGTCGGCCGCCTTTCGGGGCCCTGCTTCCACGGAGCCCACCGGCGTCCACTGGCGAAGCGTGATTTCCCCCCAGATGATGCATTTGAGTGCCTTTTGTTTGCCTGTAAATACACACGTCGAGCGAGGGGTGTGTGTGGGGGGGCTGGTCTTCCTCACCGTGGAGCTCGGTGCTCCACTGCCCGCAGTGCGTTGGTTCGCGTGCTTTTGCACAACACTTGAAAACATACTTAAAAAAAAAAAAAAAATGCTGGGGGGGGGGAATAAAATATTGTGCGTTCAAACCATTGGAATTTGGTTTTCCGGTCGGTCTGGTGCATGTTGTTGTTGTTTTTTGCAGAGAGGCACGGAATTGTGTAGCGAAACCCAGGCTAGAGAGAGAGAGTGTGTGTGTGTGTGTGTGTGTGTGTGTGTGGGCCGCAGCCCACGGGCGCTGCTGAGTCCTCCGCCCGGACTGGAATGAGGGATCCCGGGCTGGTGTTGCAGCTCCGCCTGTCGTGGGCGATGGTTTATTTTGGAAGTTCCACCTTTTTGGGGGGATTTGTAATGACGGTCGTGCTGCGACGATTGGCTGGAGTGTCCCACGCGGGAGGCGGGACACGAGTGCAACCCCCCCCCCCCCCCCCCCCCCCCCCAAAAAAAAAGAAGCAGACTCCCGCCTACAAAAGTCACGTGTTCAGCCAAACTCCAGGAAGTAGCTCGTTGGAGATGGATCTCCCGAGTTGTCTGATGAAATTGAAATAGATCCGCTCAGAGTGCCCGGTAGTTTGATGGGGTCTGCATGGTTAGTGTAAGTCAAGTAGATACTGTATTATGTCGTATTGGTACAGGTAACTATATAGTGAATCTATATATACAAACTGGTATGTAATATACACCGGGGCTGGATTATCAAGGTACCACAAGGTAATAATGTGGTGTCCCAAAGAGTTTTAAAGACCCCCCCCCCCACACAAAAAAATAGACCAAGAAAATAATAATAATAAGGCCAAGAACATAATTAAAAAAAATACACATATTAAAATGTAATAAATATATTTTATTTAAAAAATCAATTTATAATGCAAGTGGACAGTATTTATTTAGCATTCATTATTGAATGTACATTTAAAAAAAAAGAGAATTATATCTATTAGTATGCTATTAACGCAGGGAGACTTGAGTAAGAGAAAGAATAGCCGTGCAGTGCAAATACTTTTTTTAAATAGAAAAAAAACCCAACAAAGTCTAATTTAAAGACGCGTTCACATTGCCTTCCAGTTGCCTTAAATGTTATACTTTCCACAGATAACACTTACACTTACGTAAAATGTTATACTGTCCACACATGACACAGACGGGACTGTTCACACCGCTGGTATTGTCGCGCTTCAAATCCAAAATGGGCGTGCATGGTGGCGGAGAGAGAAACATTCTTGATTGACAGTTCAAACTCACAACCCGGGGTTCGTCGCCCCGCCCTTCCGCGGATGCCGCTGAACGAACTGACCAATGGCGCCTGCCCGGGGGGGCGGGGTTACATCTGAAAAACCACGCCCCCCTATCCAGAGCTAACCGAACGGAGATTGTTTTCCTCTTTCGGGGATATTTTCACTTTGCAGCACAGCCGCTAGAAATTGTTTATTTTTAATAAAACCGCGCGCCGCCGATAAGTTGCTTTTTGGGCACACACGTCACTTTGGCGTCTCCCCCCCGAATATCGGATTTTTCCAATTTGGGATCTTCAGCGTTGCTACTTGGGAGACGGGTGAGTTCAGCTGAATTCATTCAGCGAGCTAAAGCAGCTACATACCGACCGCGAGCAGACGTGTGAAGTCCACCACGCAGAGAACATCGGCGTCTCCCTGGCTGTCACTCACTTCGTAGCCAGACCCGATGCGAGTTTAACCTTACAAATCGATATCTCAACGCTCGCTTCAGCTCGCCTGTTTCAGTGAACCTACACCCCGCTAACGTTTAGCTGCATGTGCTTCGCCCCGGACTACTCATGTTGTTTACATTAGCTAGCAGCTAACTGGCGGCTCACCGCCCCCCCCCTTCTCGACATGAACGACTTATCGCTGTAAATATTATAAATACAATTATTTCGTGTACATTTAGGCTGTATGGCGGCTTGAAAGTCAACTAATTTTCATGCTTACGTGCCTGAAATGGGAGTGTGATTTTGCGGCACCTCCTCTCTCTCTCTCTCTCTCTCTCCCCCCCCTCGCGCCACGCTCTAAATGGCGGGCGCGCTGTAACTCGAGGTCGGTGCTTGTGTTGCCAGGCCGTAAAGGGGATGGTGAACTAACGGTTAGCTAACGGACAAGGCTGTATTTGTCCGTACCGTGACCTATAAACGTTATGACACAAACGTGAAGTGGAGGGTTTCTATAAATACTTTTTTAAATTGTGTATAGATATATAGAGATGTGTGTATATATATATATATATATATATATATATATATATATATGATGGCGAGCAGCTACACTTCACTGAGAAGACAGCCATTGTGTCACTTCGGCTCGAAACGTAATCCATTCTTCCGCGGTCGTTTTTTTATATACGTCATTAATTCAGATGCTCGCGAAGTTGTTGCGGTCTCGAGGAAGTTGTGAATGGCAGACTGACTCCGGCGCTTCCTCAGCACCTGTTTGTTGCATCGGTGACGTAGACCGTCTCTAAAAACTCGCAGTTCTCCGCAGCCAATGAAAAGCCTTCGATGCAAGTTGAATGAGCGCGTGAACTTTCGTTGACAAGGAAAAGCGTTTCCTAGGGGGGTTGAAATTTAAAGCGTTTTTAAAAAAATATATATTTATGTTACGCAACACACTTATTCTTTCTCATTTATAAAACCTAAAGCTGTTTGTAAGATATTCAGGGTTTTTTTGGTGTTTTTTTTTGTGCAAGTTGTGTAGTTCTAAAGCTTTGAGATTTGATTCACACAAACACAAGTCTTCAGATAATGAAACGGTTATTTATAACAAGCCATAATAATGCCACAATCTTTAAGTCAGCCTTTTATTTACACAAACATGCACAAAACAAGAGACAGTTAATTAAATGAGAAAAATCATCTGTATATTGTTGTTTCCAGGGTCTCTCCCCCCCTCTCTAACCGCTTCCTGTTCCTCTTAACGCCTCCCTCCAATCGGCTCATTCCCACACAAAGTGTCCTTGTTCTGCATACTGTTGCTCCACCATCGTCTGCAGCAGCCCCTTTGGTGGCGTAGCTGCTCTGTTTTTAACGTATATTTTTTAAAACGTTTATCTGATTACACATCTCCTGCGTATACAGTTCTAGGTTCGGCGTTGCCAGACAGTTTCAGGACTTCTGCGAGTGTTGTCATACAAACGCAAACTTAATCTTTTGTCAGCGGGACATTGACCTCATTCCCCCGGGAAGAAAAAAAAGGTTAAAAAACTACAACAAACTAAAGCTGACATGCGTGAGTCAATGAATCAATGCGCTCCCATGTAGTTGACCTCTGTAAACCCTCAGGTGTCTTTGTGCCACTAAAAGCATTGAGTGTATCGTTGGTTTTATTGTCAGATATATAATTTTAAAAAACGTTCCCGAGCAAAACAACAGAAGTGGCTCGCTGGCACGGCGCGCATCCATAAATTTGCAGTTGAATTACTGCCACGTGCTCCTCGGCAAAGTCTTGAATGAAACCAAGAGGTCGATTTTAATTGTTTCCAATAACCAGTGTGAAAATTGGCTCCGTGCGCTTGTTTATTCGCAGGTCTCTCAGCTCTTACGAGAATGAGTTCATAATGAAGCGGCGACTGGAGGATCAGGAAACGATTTTTGCGTCCCAGCAGCGGCGCCTCGCTGGCAACCCGGAGGCCTTCCAGCACCGCGTCCTGGCTCCGGCTCCGGCCCCGGCCCCGGCGGTGTATGAGGCCTTGTCTGACAACATGCAGCCCACAGCAGGTGTCCAGTACTCCGTCCCCCAGGGATACCAGGTACACTCTTGCTTGCCAACTGCAGATTAGATTGAAGCTCACTGACTTTTAGATTTAAAACTAGGTCGTTTTAAGTCACCCGTTGCTGTTATTTAAACCCTGTTTGTGTTGCCAGTCATAAACTGAAGCTCTGTTTTTTTTCTTCTTCTTCTTTTCTATAATGCATGTCCCGCTTTTTATGTAGATGAATTGCTGTACATACTTATTTTATGTGGTGATTTTATTGATTGTCAACGTTTTTATACCAGATATACTAAAGTTAACTACTTGCCTTCGGTGTCATAGGTGTCTCTGCTTTCCCAGGTCGCCACTGTGGCCCAGAACACTGGCGGGCATGGGCACACACCGAACCCGGCCGTCCACAGCGGGTCCCACCACCACAGCCCCGCAGTCCAGTCCCATGGGCCCTCAGTGATGTCAGGGCACAGCCATACGGCTGCTCCCCAAGCCTCCGCCCAGGGCCAGCAGTTCCAGAGGCTCAAGGTCAGTCGGCCCGTTTTTTAATATTTTTTGACAGATTCTTACAGTCGTCGCGAAAACCTTCAAATGTTCACACCAGTGAAAATAAACATACAGACGTTATTCAATGTTTTCAGGACATTTGTGTATTTTTAACACGTGGGAGGAAGTTTGAGCACCTTTTAAGATACTTCTTTAAATCTTTGGGTAAATTATTTACTAGTGTATTTACTTTTCTTTTTCTGTGTAAATGTGTAATTTCGGAATCGGGACACTGCTGTCGTCCGGTGGATGAACTTCTTCCTCTTCTCTGTCCCCAAAGGTAGAAGATGCTCTGTCTTACTTGGATCAAGTGAAACTGCAGTTCGGCAACCAGCCTCAGGTCTACAATGACTTCCTGGACATAATGAAAGAGTTCAAGTCTCAAAGGTGAGGACACTGTTTGATTTTACATAAAAGATTCTGTGTTTTTTACGATGCACACACAAAGTCAGTCAACTTGGTGTTCAAACATTATTGGTTATTACTACGTTATTACTCGTTCAGTCCTACCTTGATCAACAATGTCTTGGTAACTAAAATGCACAATTCAGTACTAACAATAATATTATTAATAATACAAATGATAATAACTTGCTTGTCTGCAACTTGCAGAAGCCGATTTATTTTAAACCAGAACGTTGTTGTAGAGATACAACCAAGAGACAAGTGAGTTGATTTATTCTTCAAGTAGAAACATAATACAGAAAGAGCTGATGACAATAATTGTACCTAATTAAAGCACCACTCCACTAACCGTTCCACTAACACAGCTTTCCTCAGACAGCGTTTGGTGTTAAGCAGCTAATAGCATTATTAAGTGTTCCAATATTTACATCTAGAGGTTCCATAGTCAGTCCTACCCAGTTTTATTTATTAAAAGAAGTGGATAACAGAATCTAGAAACAATTATTCTTCACTTGACTTATAAATCAGTTTCAGTTCCGAGGGATTGGCAGGATGACAGTCGGGGTACATTTGAATTCATCCGGTTTATTTTTGTTTGTTCCCCCTCCAGTATCGACACCCCCGGGGTCATCAGCAGAGTGTCACAGCTCTTCAAAGGTCACCCCGACCTCATCATGGGCTTCAACACCTTCCTGCCGCCCGGCTACAAGATCGAGGTCCAGCACGCTGACCTGGTCAACGTGACCACGCCCGGTCAGATCCACCACATCACCCCGCACGGTATCTCAGTCCAGAACATCCCCATAATAGGAGCAGCCACCCAACATCCGCCCCAGCTCCCGTCTGCTGCGACCGCCGCCGCCGCCGCCCCGCCCCTTCTGATGCAGCCCACCCCTGCCAAGATGAGCAAGGTGAGTAATTCAAGTAACAAAAAAAGATATTTATTTATTTATTTTGCGGTCCAGAATCTGGTTTAATACCTCCCTAAAACTTTTCCCTTTGTGGCCTTTCCCAGCCTCTTCAGCCCCCGGCGTCGACACCGAGCAGTCAGAGCAATCCGTCCATCCCCGCGTACACCTCTCCTCGCTCCCCGCCCATGCAGCTCCACCTGCCTCTCAGCGGGACCCCCACCGGGCCGCCCATGCAGAACAACCAGCCCGTGGAGTTCAACCACGCCATCAACTACGTCAACAAGATCAAGAACCGCTTCCAGGGCCAGCCCGACATCTACAAAGCTTTCCTGGAGATACTCCACACGTACCAGGTCAGTGGCCTGCTGCTGAAAGCAAAGTACTTTTTACGGCTTAAAAATGTCTTATTCTTCCGTTGTCTGTGAGGAAGTGTCGGTACATAGCAGTGACCCTGCTGGCTCATGTGATTTTAACGTTACGATTCGTCAGCCCTAAATGTGTTGTTGACAGAGAATCGAGCAGACCTCCGGGTCTTATCAATGTCGTCACGTTTAGGGAGGAGCCACAGGATTCGGCTGAACTCTGCGTTTCAGTCCAAGGAGACACAAACAGGCTCATTTTGAGCAACAAAAACACAATGTTTGCAAAGTATGTATTCATAAACTCTCCTCGCAATATGTTTGTCTTTCTGTGACGTGAAAAACACGAGTGCAGCCCTAATGTGCGGTGCACAAATAACGTGTCGTGTGTGTACTTCCTGTTTAAGGAAGGAACCGCTTGACCGTGCGTTTTGCAGTGAAACCGTTTTCACTTATGAAACGTCAAATGTTGCCGTTTCAGTCACTCGTCCAAAGTGAGCATAACGACTTTAGCTTCGTTTGGACAAGTTGGACCCTAGTCTCAAAAACCGTATTCAATAAATAATAAGAAAATCTGCACGTGCATTTCTCAGATTAGACGCGAGGCCTTTGTACCCTTTCATGTTACTCAGTTTCACTCTTCACTTTATTCCACCACAGAAGGAGCAACGTAACGCTAAGGAGGCCGGCGGGAACTACACACCGGCTCTGACGGAGCAGGAGGTGTACGCTCAGGTGGCGAGACTCTTCAAGAACCAGGAGGACCTGCTCTCTGAGTTTGGGCAGTTTCTCCCCGATGCCAACAGTTCGGTGGTGAGCAGAGACGCATGTCTGCACTGTAGTGCAGATGTTACTTTTAGGGCTGTTTCTCTTATTTAGAGACTTCCTACCAGTTAAACATTCTGGATTCAACCTCGTTTCTAAACTAAGCGCCCGCTCTGCTGGAATAATCCCTCTGTATCTGTAGTTCTGGAGATCCAGAGTCCAGCGGAGCGTATTCACGAACCCTCGTCTTAATCAGTGTTGTTTTTTTTTCTTCTTCTTCACAGCTGCTAAGTAAGACCACAGCTGAGAAGGCAGAGTCTGTACGGAACGACCACGGCGGCACTGCCAAGAAGCTGCAGCTCAACAACAAACAGAGGCCCAATCAGAACGGCTTGCAGATCCGCCGTCATCCAACTCCGGGGACCACGCCCCCTGTCAAGGTACGCGCATGCATCCAAGCTATAGCCGACTCCTGTCCGATTTTTAAAAATTAAAAAAAAAATATATATTTTAATGACTGAACCGGCGTCTTCTTGTTGCTTTTTTTTTTTCCGGTAACGCTACAGAAGAAGCCCAAGTTGCTGAATTTGAAAGATCCCTCGGTGGCGGAGGCCAACAAGCATGGAGTCGGAACCGAGTCTCTGTTCTTTGAGAAGGTGAGTTTTTATTTTGTGCTGTGTTTTTATCTTTTGTGTTTATGTGAAAGCAAACGTTAATTAAAAGAAAGGATATGACACAGGATGTGAAGGAAGGAAGCCATCACTAAGTCACACAGCAATAATTAACCTCGGAAAGTAATACTGTTTCATATTGATTTGTCTTATCATATCTATTAATGGTTATCTAATGCAGTTTCAACTTGTAACCTTCTGAAAATCTACTGCTGAGTTTTGTTTTCTGTTATTTTAGTTATTTTATGTACTTTCTGTTTTTATTTTTCACTTCAGGTGCGCAAAGCCTTGCGAAGTGCGGAGGCCTACGACAACTTCTTGCGGTGTCTGGTCATCTTCAATCAGGAGGTGATCTCCAGGGCTGAACTAGTGCAGCTGGTGCTGCCCTTTTTAGGGTGAGTACGCAGTCATCTCAGCTGGAAAGAATCCTCCTTTTCTTTTTTCTTTTTCTTTTTTTTTTTTTTAAACGGTTCACTGTGAATATCATAATTATGTTTTTTCCACTTTTAATTATGTTTTATACAGAAAATTCCCAGAGCTGTTCAACTGGTTTAAAAACTTCCTGGGATATCGGGAGATGTCCCACATCGAAACGTACCCTAAGGAGCGGGCCACCGAGGGCATCGCCATGGAGATTGATTATGCTTCCTGTAAGAGACTCGGTTCCAGTTACAGAGCGCTGCCCAAAAGCTACCAACAGCCCAAGTGCACCGGCAGAACTCCACTTTGTAAAGAGGTAACATAAATATTTATTTATTTTTAACCCGATGGACAGTTTTCTTAATTGCGAGATGAATTATCTCGCATGTTAATGTGGACAGAATTGAAACGATGACGCCGTGTTTTGTTTGTGCCGTGTCCAGGTCTTAAATGACACCTGGGTCTCCTTCCCCTCCTGGTCTGAGGACTCCACGTTTGTCAGCTCCAAGAAGACGCAGTACGAGGAGCATATCTACAGATGTGAGGACGAGCGCTTTGAGGTGAGCAGCACGGGGGGTGAAAACCAGCTGTTGCATTTTTACTTTAAATTACTAAAGTGGCAAACCGTAGTGATCAGGCTCTCAACCGGTGGGGCCGCTGAGTGCCATCTAGTGGACTGAGGAGGTACTGTCAAATGGTTTGATTTAATTAAGAATATATATTTTCTTTTTCTTTTTTAATAATGCATAAAGCTATATATTTATATGTCTAAATGTGATCAAGAAATCACACGAGTGTTACATTTGACCAGTTACAATTGAAAATCCCCTGTGGCTCAAAAAGTATTTTCACCCACAGACCACCTATTGTCAAAGAAACGTTTTTTTTTTTTAACTATCGATGGCCACCCTCCAGCTATGAACATGTGTTCTGAATGAAGTCACAGCTGAGCGGTGTGCTCGTTTACATTTGCACCACTTCACAGATTCAAACGGCCGGCATAACCTTAGAATTAACTCTGAAGCCAGAGAAGTATGCACTAGTTAATGCTCCAAAGTGCGTTGTGAGGAAATATGACCCTGAATACATTACATATTTATATGCATGCATGACATATTTAAGCATAATGGCAGGTAGTGGTGGGTGAGGCCAAGCAGAATGTTTTAATGTGGTCATTACAGCTCACGGTGGCATTGCACACATTTACAGCCCCGGTTAATGTTTTGCTAACATTTTTTTCTCGTAAAGTTTTACTTATTTATTTGGGAATCGTTACAACAATCAGAAGTGGGCCTCTACAGTATGATAACAAGTAAATGGATATTAAGAGCGCCCTGTTTTCTCGCCCCGCAGTTGGACGTGGTACTGGAGACCAACCTGGCGACCATCAGAGTCCTGGAGACGGTGCAGCGGAAGTTGTCCCGCATGTCGGCGGAGGAGCAGGCCAAGTTCCGCCTGGACAGCACGCTGGGCGGCTCCTCGGAGGTCGTGCACCGCAAGGCCATCCAGAGGATATACGGAGACAAGGCGCCCGACATCATCGACGGCCTCAAGAAGAACCCCGCTGTTTCTGTCCCCATCGTGTTAAAGAGGTGGGGGGGGGAGGGAGGAGTCGAAAGAATCTTTTCTTTTTTTAAATGTACTTTTAATGAGCCGATTTGCAATAAGAATATTCGCCTTCTCTTTTTCCGACCAGGTTAAAGACCAAGGAGGACGAGTGGCGGGAGGCCCAACGAGGCTTCAACAAGATCTGGAGGGAGCAGAACGAGAAGTATTACCTGAAGTCTCTGGACCATCAAGGCATCAACTTCAAACAGAATGACACCAAAGTGCTTCGTTCCAAGTCCCTGCTGAATGAAATCGAAAGCATTTACGACGAGGTAGGCTTCCCTCTCCTGTGCCTCGGTGCCGCACCGGGCACAAATTATGGGATCTGAATTAACAGCCCGTGTTGGCGTTTAGCTTATATGATGATTCTTTTTATTAACATAATTACGGGAAACTGTATCTACGAACAGGTTGTAGAACCACGCGCGTCTCGAGGTCGGCATCGCGCAAAGAAAAAACAAATCAGATATTCTGTACATCCAAAAATAAAAAAGCTGACGTAGATTTGTTCTTCCTTTTTTTTCAAGCGCCAGGAGCAGGCGTCCGAGGAGAACGCCACCCCGCCCACGGGACCCCAGCTGACGCTGGCGTACGAGGACAGCCAGATCCTGGAGGACGCGGCGGCGCTCATCATCCACCACGTCAAGCGGCAGACCGGCATTCAGAAGGAGGACAAGTACAAGATCAAGCAGATCGTCTACCACTTCATCCCCGACATGCTGTTCTCCCAGCGCGGCGAGCTCTCCGACGTGGAGGAGGAGGAGGAAGAGGAGGAGGAGGAGGAGGAAGAGGAGGACGAGATGGATCTGGAGGAAGGCGCCTCCAAAAAGCACAACGGCGTCCCCGGCGGCGGGAGCCCCTCCAAGTCCAAGCTGCTGTTCGGCAGCACGGCGGCGCAGAAGCCGCGCGGCTCCGACGACGCCTACAACCTGTTCTACGTCAACAACAACTGGTACATCTTCCTGCGGCTGCACCAGACGCTGTGCTCGCGCCTGCTGCGGCTCTACGGGCAGGCGGAGCGGCAGATCGAGGAGGAGGTCAGGGAGCGCGACTGGGAGCGGGAGGTCCTGGGGCTGAAGAAGGAGAAGAACGACAATCCGGCCGTCCAGCTGAGGCTGAAGGAGCCCAGTGAGTAGTAGCAGCAGACGGCCCCTCGCATGTTTCACCTTCTTAAAGGGACAGTTCGCCCTAGAATCCAGAATACATCGGGTCATTTCTACCTGTAGTGCTGTTTATCAATCTAGATGATGTTGGTGTTCTGAGGTTTCTGCTGTAGAGATGTCTTGGAGGCTCGGCTTGTGGTCTCTTTCCACTAATCATGACCCGGCTACTCGAGATAATCCACAGACCGTGTGAGCAGTTTCACGTAGGGACTTTTTTCTTTCTACCAAACTCCACCGGTTATACTGGATTATCTTAAGTAGCCACGGTCATGATTTCTAGAAAGAGACATTGATGTATCGTGTCATTATTTTTCCGAGAGCAAGGGGACACCGCTACGGTCGTTATCTCCAACAACTGATCCCCCTTTTTAATATAAACCAGACTGCATTGTTTTGTTTTTTTCTGCTTTCCCATTGAGGACGGAGCAAACATTCTCTCTCGACTCCTGGGCCACGATCCTGCTCTTCTTAACACAACGAACAATATTTATAGGATTAGTGCAAACAACGGACACAACGAGAGAAGGGGAACACGAGATCCATTGAAGCTGACTATTGAATATTGAACCAGAAAATTGAACTTCAAACGCAGCCGTCTGATTTTATTTATCTTTCTTGCTTCTCTCTAGTGGACATCGAGGTGGAGGATTACTACTCGGCCTTCTTGGAGATGGTTCGTAATTTGCTGGATGGGAACATGGAGGCTTCTCAGTACGAAGACTCGCTGAGGGAAATGTTCACCATCCGCGCGTACATCGCCTTCACCATGGACAAGCTCATCCAGAGCATCGTGCGGCAGGCAAGCGCCCGTTTTGTTCTCTGGTCGGTGTTCTTACACTTTGAGTTTTGTTTCCCTCTTTTTAAAACACGACTCCTTCTCTCCCGTCCAGCTCCAGCACATCGTGAGCGACGAGATCTGCGTCCAGGTAACGGACCTCTACCTCGCGGAGAGCGCAAACGGCGCCAGCGGGGGAACCACCTCCACGCAGTCCTCGAGGAGCTCTGCGGAGGCCCAGTACCAGCGGAAGGGCGAGCAGCTCATGTCTGACGAGAACTGCTTCAAGGTAAATGCATAAAGGGGGGAGGGGGAGATGCAATTGGATTACAGGTGATGAAACATCGTCCAGAATATTTTTATTTATTATATATATTTTTTTTAAATATGGAAATCGGTTCAATTAAAGTTCATCTGAGGAGAAGTTCTTTTAATTATTAATTTTTCCACAAGGCTGCAGAAAGTGTTTGCTTTAATTAATCCAGAGATGGAAATGTTGTTTGAAAAGAACAGACGGAAAAGTGGAGTGAGAGCAAAAAAAAAAAGAGTTTTTGTTGTTTGTTTTTTTTTGCATTTATTAAACACTTAAATAAAGAAATTAGGAACCACTGAATTTCAACCTAACGTTGCATTTCCACTGCAGGATACGGTTCCACTCAACTCGCTCTTTTTCGGTTTCGCATCAGCAGAACTGATGCAGAACTTGGTACTGGTTTTTTTCTTTTCACTCCCTCAGTCGAGGTGCCATGTTATTAGAAGGTTGACTTAAAACTCTGCAGACCCCTGATTGGTCATATCGTCGCGATGGAAATCAGCTAAGAAACCACCCTGAGGGTTTTTATTATCCCTTATATTATAAGAAGTATAGAAAAGGACCAAAAGGGAGTTAAAGTCAAGTCGACCCATGCCGTGGAATTGAGCCATAATATGCTGGTTTGCACCTCCTCAAAAAAAAGATTTTTTTCCCGTTAGCTTCACACTCGTTTCGTCTCTTGTCACTTTCTCAGGTGATGTTTTCGAGGAACCGGTCGCAGGTGCAGCTCTCGGTGGAGCTGCTCGACACGGAGGAGGAGAACTCTGACGAGCCGATGGAGGCCGAGGTACGAAACTGATAAATCCCATCAAAGACTGTCGCTTTTAAGGTGTTTCATTTTTTATTTTTTCCTTTTTACAAACCAGTAAGGCAAAAAAAATATAGTCTGACGGCTGGCAAACTGACACAATTAGAAGGAACTTGGGAGGGGCCATGATTGTTTTTTTGGGGGCTTTTGACTAGTCTTGAATTCACACATTGGTGCTTAGTGGCAGTGAATGATTCTCATTTGGCTGCTTGTGTCACAGTGAGTATTATATTTGAGTATTATCTTCATATTAAGTGAGGAAACTAAATATCCAGTGAATAAATGCAAATAAAAGTTGTTTTTACATTTTGTCTAGTAAGAGGGTCTACTTTTCCAGCTGGAGTGGAAAAACCAGTAAGGACCTATTGCCAACGTTTTGGTAATACTGGTGTTAGTAGTAGTGTTTATGTGCCGGACTCGCGTCTTAAATTCCGCGTCCTACTTGTCCTTTTCGTTTCGCAGCGTTGGTCCGATTACGTCGGCCGCTACTTAAACCCGGATTCCACCACACCTGAGTTGAGGGAGCACCTCGCTCAGAAGCCCGTTTTTCTTCCCAGGTGAGTCGTCGCATCAGGTGGGGGCCCCGTTTAGATTTTCTCAAATTTGCCAATATTATTTTTGAATTGTGAATGCAGTTTTATGTCTTTTGACGCAGAAAAAATAGGGTGATGTTAATGGTAAGGACTTTTTATTTTACTGCATAACATCAGTGTCTTGCTACCTCCCCCCCCCACCCCCCCTTTTCCTTTTTTATCAAAGTACAAATGCAAAAGTTCGAAAACACGAGTCCATCTTGATTTTAAATGAACTCTCAATCGATTTTTTTTTTTTTTTTTTTTGAGGGGTTCTGACACATTCCGGCCGGGCCCCGCTCACTAAGTCCCGCTCATCACTGTTTTTGTCTCTGCGCTCGTTTAAAAAAAAAAAAAAAAACACCAGGAATCTGAGACGGATCAGGAAGTACCAGAAGGGCCGCGAGCAGCTGGACAAAGAGGCCTGCGAGGGAGGCAAGAAATCCCTGGAGAAGGAGAAAATGGAGTGCATGTTCAAACTCAACTCCTACAAGATGGTGTACGTCTTTAAGTCCGAGGATTACATGTACAGACGCACCGCCCTGCAGCGAGCCCACCAGGTATTCACCGTCAACGTCACCACCTCCCAATGACTTCCTCGGGTTGTTCTGCCGAATGTTTTGGACTTCACTCCCTTTTCTGGAGGGGAGCGATGAGGGTGTTGTGGCTCAGAATCTAATGACCGCAAAGATATGCAAAACCTCCGTGAACTCCAAACATTTCCAATGTAAAGTCACTAATGTATTGAGATGGATAAATGTAATCATTTCCAAACCAAATATTCTCCTTCAATCCTGTATTTGTTGGCGTTTAGCCTTTTTAAATAGAAAACACATTTCATTGTGTTAAAAAAACAACAATCAGCTTTCCAAAAGCAATCTTAACGGCACCATAAAATAGCTACAATAACAATTTATTTTATTGACTTGTAAAAAAAAAAAAGAAGAAAAAAACCTTCAGACAGCATTCCTGTTTTCAGTTGCTTGTTCAAACTTAAGTTAAAGGAGTAGTTTCACAAACTGGGAAACACTTCAGATGACAATATCGATACCGCTGTCTAAATATGTAGCCAAAGTCCATCTTTTTATCATTTATTTTGGCAAAACGCTACGGTTTCGCTACAATGTGAAACTATTCCTCTTAAAGTAGCACAAACTCGGCCAATATGAAGACTGTTATAGGGCGAGTAGCCTCATAAAAGGCACTTAACGCACTGTGTATCATGATTGTCTGGGCTACACTGAGGATTCACTACGTTGTGTTAACGATTCTTTTACTCCCCCCCCTCCCCCCTCCCCCCCCCCAGTCACACGAGCGGGTGAGCACGCGGCTGCACAAGCGCTTCCAGGCCTGGGTGGACACGTGGGCCAAGGAGCACGTGACCCGCGACATGAGCGGCGAGACCACCAAGTGGCTGATGGGCAGCGCGCGCGAAGGCCTGCTGCCCTGCACCACCAGCCGGCAGCCGGAGATCCTTCACTTCGTGAACATCAACAAGTACCGCGTCAAGTACGGCCCGCCGCCCGGCAAGGCGCCGTAGCCAAGGGGGAAACCGGAGAGAGAGAGAGACTGATTTCTTGGGGGGGCGTTGGGTCAAACAGGTCAGGAGCAGAGGTATGGACGAGGGCTTATTAATGTGTGTGTTTTTTTAAGGTCGACATGGGAGCACAACTAAGCTAGCTACCGTGTGTGTGTGTGTGTGTGTGTGTGTGTGTGTGTGTGTGTGTGTGTGTGTGTGTTGCACCCCGGGGCGGCAGGATTACAGATTTTTTTTTTTACCAGCGTTTTTAGCTGGGCCCAGTTTTTTTTCTTCTGCAGGGCCTTCGGTGCCAAAACATAGGAATCGTCACGACCCGGTCGCAAACCTGAGCTCTTACCGGCACTCGGAGCCACTTCTCACGTCACTGAGCCCCCCCCACCCCCCCTTTTTTTTTTTGAGAGAGAGAGATAGAGTGGTGCTTTTTTTTTTTTTCTCACAACTGAGCTTCGGTTTTCGATTTATTTTTTATTTTCCTCAAACGAACCAAGAGTGAGAGAGCTCCATCGAGGTGAATCAATCACACAGGGATTTCTTTTTTTTTTCTTTAATGATCGTTGTTATTCTACAGTATCCGTGGGGAGAAAAAACAAAAAAAACAATGTGGTGGACAAGTGCACTTATTTAGAAAAGAGTAAAAACAAACTTTTCACAAAATATATATATTTTTTGTTTCCCAGTTTTGAAGGTTTGGACGTGAGCACAACACAAAAGTCTGAGAGATCTTGTTCTGACATTCCTGCGTTTACGGTCAAATCACAATTATGTACCTATCACAAGACGGAGCGGGGGGGTGGGGTGGGGGGGGGGTCACACACTTCCTCTTCAGAGACACACGGCAGCATTATTAGAAACTGTGCCTGAGCCCCCAAACAGTGCTGTTGAATTCATGTAAAACGACAACTGAAAAAATGATTGCCACACAACACTGAATTGGTCTCAGACTGTAAAATTGTATAGCTTGTGAATGTCAGATACTGACATGTATTCCAGTGTATGTGTTGTGTGTGTGTGTGTGTGTGTGTATATATATATATATATATATATATATATATATATATAGTTCTATTAACACAAATGATCCTCGCCGCCCTGGAAGTCAACCTTTTTTTTTTTTAAGTATCCTCTGCCAATACACCAGCTTGTACACACACACACACACACACACACACGTCCACATGCCGTTCACGTTGTAAATACACTGTACATAGTCTCAGACTTTTTATGACAGATCCGTGTTGTCGTGCTAGTAATACTTTCCAAGCTTACTGTGGACTTTAGTGATAAATGGCTAAAGTTAGTATGTATATGAAAAAGACAAATGCAAGACCATTTATTACAGTTTTTACCAAAGGGAGTTGATTCTAATAATAACAAAAAAAATAGCAGTTTTTATTTATTTTTTTCTTCCCCTGCCCTTGTGTCTTCCTTTTTTTTATGTCTTTACTTTTTTAATTTCTGTAGTAAAAAAAAAAAAAAAAAAAAAAAAAAAACAACGTGGAAAAGTAGAAATGTATCCAGGTCTTTCAGTTTTTTATATATATATATATATATATGAGGAAATGACTTCTGTTTTTTTCTTCTGATTTGGTTGGTTTGGAAAAAGAAAACAAAGAAGAGAATCACTGCCCCCCCCAGCCCCCTTTTTTTTGTCACCCGACACCGTCCAGGGGGATGCTGGAACTTTTATTTAATTTGTCTTCAGATGAATAGACTCCACAACGCGTCCCTCTCTGGATAGATTTCTGCTGCCCCCCTTCCCCCCCCCCCCCACACACATATTTTTGATAATGGAGGAAGTCACACGAGCATGTCTTTAGTCCCTTTATTTAGACATTATTTAAAGTAATAATAAAAAACGACATTTGTAGCCTACGGAGCCTTTTGTGGAGTTGTTGATTGTTTTTTTTAAATTTATTTATTTGTCTGCATTTGTGTTTCAGTGAACTGGGGGGGGGGGGGGGTTACCTTTTTATCAAACACATTAAATATACACAGATTACAGTTTTTCTTCTAAATTCAGTATTTAAATGTTACTTCCTGGTACTTAACAGCAAACGGGCCTCATGCACATCAGTTTAAATAAGTAGATTAATTACAGTATGTACTGAAAGTGTATAAAACACAATAGTTGACTTTGAACTACCAGTTAAAGTACACTAAAACCAGCCAGTGTATTTATTCTAATATTCTAATTTTTTTCTCTTGCCTGCAATACTGTTATTAAGTAATTTATTTTTCGGACTGTAAACTAAGATGGAGTATTTCTGCGCGCAGAAGGAGGTTCAGATATTCTACTGTAGCGTTTCAGTGAGGTCAGAGTCCACCGCTGTGTTTTCTACGGCAGCCCAGAGCGGACAAACCGCGGTTGCCATCTGCAAACTCACCACTAGATGGTGCCAATTCCTACACACTGGACCTCGAAATTGAATTGATTTTATTAAATGGATTCATTCATCCGTCCATTTTCTGCTGCTTCATGATCCAGTTCACATTAATTACATAATTCAGATTTTTATATATATATTTTTATTTATATTTATTGATTGATTGGTAGTACTGACAAATGTGATTATAATTCTAGTCCATATTGTCCACACTGGTTTTCCATTCTAATTGTTGAACAATTATTTATTTTACAGAAATCTGTGAAGACAAAAAAATTAATAATTACAGTACAGAGCCACTAGTTCTAGTCTGGTGAAAACCTCCATCAGATGGTGTATTCCCTTTAGGATCCTGCAGAGGGAGTCCTCCATCCAACAAAAAGAGCCCCTTGCATTGTAAACATACATGATATATATATGATACATGAATTTTATTTGATTCTGCTAATAATTTTATCAAAAAGATTTGCAATATCATGCTAACTTTTACCAAAAGCATTCATATTGCAAATGTAGAGCCAAATTATTGTCATCAGCTCACTTCTTTCCTTTTTGAAGATCCGTGTGAGAGAACGGGCTCTGAAGAGCCGATGAAACTATAAACGCTTTAAAAAACGATCGTAACGTAGTGTGTAAAACAAACCGTCCTCTTTCTCCTCATTCTCAAACCACAACAATGAATATTTTAATTTCTCTCATTTGTTATGGGGCGACCTGAGAGACGAGACAGACGGGACCGACGGCTCTTGGCAGCTTCTTGTGTGAGATTCAGATCTGCTGGGAAAAACCGGCCTCCATGGGTGGTCCCCCCCCCCCACCCCCGCATTGTACAGTGAGAGCAGAGAGGCTGAACATCTCCCCAAACGTCACCTCCCTTACAGTACCTGCAGCTTTCAGCCCCTTAACAAAACATTCACACACACACACACACCCTTTACCCACTTGGCCGTCATGGTGCTGAGGCCCTGACGAGGAGTGAGGCCGACACATGCCAGCAGAGCCCTCCATGCCTCCCACTGGCAGCGCTAACAATGAGTTCCTCAAAGGCAGCACCGGCTGAGGGGGGAGGTCCCCCCCCCCCCACCCCAAAAGCTCTTCTGCGTGATTTCTTCCTTGGAGTGCACACTCCTGAACTTTTCAACAGCTTTCAACCGACTAATGACGGCACTTCCGCAACTTCTGACTCGGAGAGTGGAGCTATTGTCACGACTACAGAGCTGGTATTGTCCCTCCGGCCTTGGAGGCCTTGGAGGCCTTGGCACCCACAATGCAGAGCAATCAACTCACTGAGAGGGAGCGTAGAGTTCTGTTCTTCTTCCTCGTGTGTGGGGATGCAGTTTTATTAATACATATATATACATCTACAGTGTTGGCTGTATTTCAAAAGCTTCCAAGAGGAATACAACATCTGAGTGGTTGTCCTGAACTCCTCGTGGACAATCTCGGCCAGCCTTTTTTTGGATGACGGCAGGTTTTCTCAGTCGAGACTGAAAATAGCGCCGCTAAATAAGGGCAGGATCATCCAAAAATGATGTATTTTTGGAGTGGGTTATAAGGTTCGAAGCCCGGGGGCACATTAGAAGAATAAGAAGCATGAATTGGAGCAGCTATAAATAACACAAAGCACTCTCATCTTTTCTTCTTTCTTTTTTTTCACCGCTCATCCGTCTCACCACTTCTCAGGTGATTTCTCTGCATCCAGAGGCCGTTTCCTGGTCTGTCTGAGAGGCTCTTCTGTTCCGTACGGTGTCTCTGCCTCCCCCCCCCTCCCCCCCTTTATAAAATGATTAGTGACGTCTGGCACCCTTTGACGTCACCGCTGCAAGCTGCTGTGCCCGAGCAGGCGAGTTTACGTGCTCAGTTTCAGCAACTTGAAACAGACCAGAAAAAGAAAAAAAAACTCTCCACCGACTGTTTTAACCTTTTTAAAATGCCAATTTTACAGTTGTGAAACATAGGAACGTCACTTATCCCAGTCCACCGCGATCCGGATGGATATCTGGTGTTCTTACATCTTTATTAATAAGGCTGCAGTGTTAGTTATCAGTCGGTCCACCACTTTGGTCCAGACTGAAATGTCCTGACAACTATTGGATGGATTGCCGGGACATTCTGCACACATGCATTCAAGGTTCCCGAGAGGGCGAATCACAATTACTTTTAGGAGATTCCTCTGGCTCTCCCTCTGGCAACCACCATAGGGGTTCACCTTTTTTTAAATGTCTTAACAAATGTCTTTTAAACTGCATTAGTGTGGCTGTAGCCTGAGGTGAACATGGTAGACATGATACCTGCTGAACATCAGCGTGTTGACATGTGGACGCAACGTTAAGCGTGCTGGTGTTCGTATTCAACTCGCATCGTGTCCATTGTATTGTATCGAGCACATAAAGGCCGACATGACTGCGTGGTCACATATCTCTGGAGACCGCCCCTAGATCTTGAGATTTTTTTTGGGGCGAGCCTTTTAAAAAAAATAAATAAATAAATGAAGACTTGTAACATGACGGTAGTTTGAATCCCCCGGATATCTGTGGTGGGGTAAAAAAGAAATCTGCTCCACGATCCTCGATTCAAAAAGTCTTTGCACGGCGATTGTGAGACAAACAATGTGTGACAAGATGATGCAGACTTGGAAAAAGGCTGCAACTCTGAAATGGTAGATTGTCCCTGAATGCCCCCCCCCCCCACCTGTGCGTGACAAAAAGTAAAGGCAACGAAATGTGAGCGAATTAACTATTTATGGCGAGTTTCTGCAGGTTTGTCGTCATTCTGCTGAAACAACTAAAAACCACAGAAAGAGGTGGAGCTTGCGTCTAGAATATTTACCACAGATGGTCAGTGGTAATCTAAAAATATGTGAATGTCATAGTTCAACATGCTCAATCTATTATAATTCGCCATGTAATACACTCAAATGTTACCCAGGTGCCTTAAATGTAAATGTTCTTCCTCTTCCTCACTCAGACATTTGACCAGAGGTGCCAAATTGAATTACTCTCTGTGTGTGTGTGTGTGTGTGTGTGTGTGTGTGTGTGTGTTTGTGTGTATGTGTGTCGCCTCCTGAGAAAGCATTGGAGACCTAAGCGTGACTAAATATATCACAAGATGAAAGTCTTTAAGGACTTCAGAGGCACAAAGCATGCTGGGTACACACACACACACACACACACACACACTTGGCTGAAGTTGTCCCTCGGTGTTTATATGCAACACATGTACGTTAATGTGCTGCGTGTTACGCCTTCTCCACCAGAGTGGAGGGTTATTCTGCGCTTAGTAACGCTTTCTAATAATGCAACGTTGATAAAGGGCTCGTATGCTCTGACTTATGGGTTTATTACTGTTTCATACCTCTTTTAATAATGGTATTCATTCTTAAATGTGTAGATTGGTTATAAGCAATTGGTGAAAAAACTGATTTTGGGGTTGTCAGGTGGCGAGAGACCTGATTTGACGTTTCAATTTCATAATAATTTAGCTCTAAATGGTGGCGAACCAATAATAAATGCTCATTTCCTAGAGGCATTGAGTCTGACGTAATACATGCTAATAAGTTATGCACAAAGAGTTTTGATACTTGTAATTGTTAACGTGTAGATCTTAGAAATATGTGTTCAAACAGAGGCAGATATTTTAGAAGATCAGACTCAAATATCTCAACTATTTCATCAATTGCGATGAAATTCTATCAACATTCATGATCCCCAGAGGATGAATCCAACCAACTCGGGCAATTCCCTTTCCACAAACACGACTGCTTCTCCAAAAACTTCAGTTTATGACCAGACATCTGCAAAAATATGTCATTCCCATCAGCCTCGACCCGTACGTTACGTTTAATGCCAGCAACAAGCTAAACTAATATGGAGATCGTGGTATAATTATTGGGCTAAACATCAGCATGTTGGCGTTATTACAACTTTGGTCTTATTTCCGTAGGTTTTTGGCCATGATTTCTGTCAGATAACGCTGAACTTGACCCAGTTATTGCAACATTTGTCTATGTTTATGCTGCTAATATTCAGAGGAAGTCTCAACTTTGCACGGTAGCTTAGCGTTTTAATCAAGGAGTGTTTCTGTGAACTGTGATGGTGGTTGTTTTTACTTGAGTTTCGACTCGTTTTGTTTGTTTAAAACATGCCTGATAATCGGGTTTCTTGTGTTTCTTGCTCTCCGGCTGACCTGTGTTTGTTTTTTTTGTTTTTTTTTAAACGTGCTTGCGGCGTTCCCACATATCAGCGATTAACCGTGGTGCATATTAATGTTATCATCATCAATAGGAGGGGTGACCGAAGCCTTTAAAGTTGTTTAAAACTGGAATGCACTAATTAGTCTTAAGTCTTATTTTGAAACTCAATGGGACTTTTTTTTCTCCGTAAGTGTCTCTAAAGCTACAGCGGGACACCAAGTGGGGGGACGAGGAGGGACACTGTTGTTTAGTCTTTTAGGAAGTTGTGCTCCACTGTACTCACAGAGGCTCCACTGTTCGGGGGCCCAGAAGAGGCTAGAGGGGCCCCTTCACCGGGCAAAATGGAGCATAAACACAACAAGCCCTTTTTTATTCATCTGTGTGGACCTGCCATCTGAACGGCATGTTGTCATTAAATTAACATCACAGCGGGCGCGCGCCCTGGCCCTTGCTTCCCCGGAGCATTGTGGTGCACTCGGGAGGAAACTCATTCTTTCGGGGGGGGGGGGGAGGTGCCGGGTCAAAAAGCACGGGGCCCGGCGCCGTGGACTCGTCCCTGCGGCCCTTTTGGTCGTTGAGGAATGGGAACAGTCGCCGCGCCGCCGCGTTGGTTCTGAGTGTTGAAAAGGACGACCTTTTAATCCCTGGCAGCCGTGAAGGACAGAGACAGATTTTTTTTTTTTGTTGGGATGTCGTGCCACTTTCACGCCATATTCAAGACTGCTGTCCACGCCAAAGGCAGGCGGGCGGGCGGGGCCGCGGCAACACGGATCACACACACACACACACACACACACACACACACACACACACACACACACATGGATCATGTTGTCGTGCACCTGCTCCGGGGGGAACAGTATCTTGAATGAGTTCCCCGATGCTGCTTTTTCCAGTTGAAAGATTTGCCTGAAAACACACTAATTTAGCACCCGAGCGGCACAGAAACGGTTTGAATGAAACAAAAGCTGAAGACAGAAAAAGTCAAAAACCTATATTTCTAAGTAAATGGAAAACAGTCGCTGTGCACAATCAGTGTGAATGGGTTCATTTCAGCCCCATTTCTCTTTTCTCATCAAGCTTTTTGGCAAAGAAAAGACAAATAAAAAAGGGGAGAAAAATACACCCTGAGCTCAGAAAGGAAGAAAGAAAGAGAGAGTAAAACAAGCAACAACAAAAGGAAAGTTTAAATACTTGTAGTGTAAAAAAAGATGCACAGCATCTAATATCTAGCCAGGAGAAAGTACAAATCGGGTGCATTAAAGGGGGGAAACAAGCATCCCGTGGTTCTCTTGGCATCTAACTTCCCGTTTGCATTATTCTCCTCCGGGTTGTGGAACACACGGTGTGGTTTAAGCTACGCTAAGCTACTGCAGGCTGAGCAGGAAACAACGGTTGGTGAGCGAATCACCCGTAATTATTATTTACTACGCGGAGTGAGGCCTCAGGCTTTTTGGATTTAAACTAATTTTCTTTCATGAAAGATTGAATCATCTCGAGACATGTTTGTACCGTAGCTTAGACTTCCATTTTCTCATTTCCTCTGGCTTTTACACCACCTGCCTGCCGCCTGTCCACAACCTGCATCACGTGCACGGATCATACTTCAGACCGGCTTTCAGATGATTGGTCAGGCGGTGCGTCTTCACCCTGGGACGCCTGATTCCTCCCGTTTCCGCTTGGACGTTCTCGTCTCTTGTTTTGACCACCTTGTTGGTGAAACGGGGGGGGGGGGGGGCGTCGGGCAAACGGGCTCGAAAAAGACTAGTGAAGCGAAAGAGGTCATGAACGGATGAACTGACCACAGCGCTTCTGTGTCTGTTTCGGTCCAATAACGTCGCCTCCGCATGACGGGGCCCCCCCCCCCCCCCACCCCCCCCCCCCCCCCCCCCCCCCCCCGAGGGGAAAGGTCGCACCAGGACAAGTTTCCTCGTTTTCTCACTTCTGTTAGTAAAAAAAATAAAATAAAAAGTCTCCCACTGCCACCCCCCCCCCCCCCCCCCCCCCCCCCCCCCCCCTGAATTTAATAGCCACCACGACAGAATGAAAGCCCCGAATGTCGACCAGTCGCCTCGTGTGGATGTGCAGCATTAGTCACGCTGGAGCCACCGGGGGGGGGGGGGGGCGTTGGCTCGGTTCTTATCTCCAATGTTAACCCAGATACATCGGCAGCAGTCATCTGGGAGG
The DNA here is from genome assembly GCF_009769545.1 of Cyclopterus lumpus. Classification (NCBI taxonomy): domain Eukaryota; kingdom Metazoa; phylum Chordata; class Actinopteri; order Perciformes; family Cyclopteridae; genus Cyclopterus; species Cyclopterus lumpus. Next base: position 5,418,628 of record NC_046971.1, on the reverse strand, counting down.
CATGCAGAGCTTACCTGAGAGGAGAGATAATATCTTACTCAGCTTATCAGAGAAAGATCACCTCAGAGAAAAGTGCTAGACTTGCTAGAGATATATCAGAACTTCAGTCTAAATGTGTGGACTCACCCAATGCAGATCTCTCAAAAGAATTACTTATGAAAAAGGCCGAATTTGATCTCCTGGCTTCCAACGAAGCTGCAGAGTCACTGTTAAAATCACGTCATAAATATTTGTTTGGAGACAAACCTAGTAAACTGCTTGCACACCAACTCCGACAAGCATCTTCATCACAACATATAACTCAGATCAGCTCTATCGATGGGACAACTATTGACCCACAGGTAATTAACACCCATTTCAGAGACTTCTATGCCAAATTATACACCTCTGAATGTGTGGCTAATGAGAAACAATATGGCGTTTTTTTTAACTCTTTGGAGATTCCCTCCATTGAAAATGCTGGCCAGGCGTTTGGAGACTGTACTACCAACTATTGTAGGTACTGACCAAACAGGGTTTGTTAAAGACCGGCACTCTTTTCATAATGTTAGACGTTTATTTGATATTGTTTATGCACCGACACCCTCCGACACCCCTGAGGTGGTTATCTCCATGGATGCAGAGAAGGCATTTGACCGTGTAGAATGGTCCTACCTGTTCTCTTTGTTAAAACGTTTTGGCTTTGGTAATACCTTCATATCATGGATTAGGCTTTTGTATACGTCCCCCCAAGCTTGTGTTCGCACAAACAATGATTATTCTGACTATTTCCCCCTCAAGCGTGGGACCCGTCAGGGGTGTCCACTCTCTCCACTCTTGTTCGCCATTGCCATTGAACCACTGGCGGTGGCCCTAAGGTCAAGTCAGATTCCAGGTATTTCAAGGGGTGGCGTCGAACATAAAGTGTCCCTGTATGCGGATGACCTCTTACTCTTTGTCTCTGACTTAGACAGAGCTTTCCCTCTTGTCTTAAACTTACTGGAGGAGTTTGGTCAAATTTCAGGCTACAAACTACATTTTCAAAAAAGTGGATCAATGCTGCAGCCATGGCATATCCATTGTCTTACTTACCTTTCAAAACATCTCTTGAACATTTTAAGTACTTAGGTGTCTGTATAACCAAAAAATACTCAGACTTATATACATTTAATTTCTCCCCTCTTCTGGCGAGGCTGACTCAGGATCTTCAGCGGTGGTCTCTCTTGCAGGGTGGATAAATTGTGTTAAAATGAGTGTGCTCCCGAAAATTCTATATCTCTTCCAATGTATACCTATTTTCCTTACTAAACTTTTCTTTTGCTCACTTGAACACACAATCTCCCAATTCTTATGGAACAAGAAGCCCCCTAGAATTTAAAAAGGCACTTTACAAAAACCTAAGGAGCCGGGTGGTCTAGCCCTACCCAACTTCTTACTCTATTACTGGGCAACAAACATTAGAGCCTTGTTACACTGCTGTTGCACTAATGACCAACCCCCACCCTGGCTACAGGTTGAGGAGGCCTCATGTGGGTCATCATACATCAACTATTCCGTCATATGTGCATTCAGACAGTGTTGTTGTGAAAAACAATTTAAACTACATTGCAATCTACACCTGGTCTGGCTCCTGTTTACTCTAACCCCCTGTTCACTCCATCCATTATGGATAATGCTTTCTTAATCTGGAGAGACAAAGGAATTTTATCCTTTAACCATCTTTACATTGATGGTAAATTTGCTTCTTTTGGTCAGTTAGCACAGGCTTATAACTTGCCTTCAACCCACTTTTTCAGGTATTTGCAAATTAGAGATTTTGTACGTAACCGCTTTCCCAATTTTCCCACCATACCATCTCCCACACTTATAGACACCATCCTCAAAATTAACCCATACCGGAAAGGTACCATATCAAGGACTCTTCTTGAGCCCCAATCCTCAACCTCTGATGCCTTGCGTACTGCATGGTCGGCTGTTCTTAATATAGAGATAGACCCGGAGGTGTGGGAGAACGCTTTGAAATGGTTCCACTCATCCTCTGCCTGCGCCCGGCATGGAACCTTACAATGTAAAGTAGTGCACAGGGTTCATAGGTCCAAGAGCAAACTGGCTTGTATATTTCCAGGTGCAGACTGGTGCCATTTAGGACCGGCCAGTCTTGGCCACATGTTCTGGGATTGTCCTGTACTTGCGCCGTTCTGGAAGGGTGTCTTTGACACTCTCTCAGCCGTCACTTCTACCAATATCTGTCCCTCACCATTAGTTGCCCTGTTTGGTGTCCTACCTTCTGGGAACTCACTACCATCTTACTTCCCGTGAACTTGTGGCCTTTCTGTCACTTTTAGCGAGGCGTGTTATCTTGCTACATTGGAAGAACTCCCACTCTCAATGGCTTAGAGATGCCCTTCGTTTTATCAATCTAGAAAAAATTAAGTACTCTTTACGAGGCACCTCTGCTAAGTTTTGTAAGGTCTGGGATCCCTTCTTAGAGCACGTCAGGTCTACCCAACTAGATATCGCCACCATTGTTTAATTCACCCCAACAACGCACCAGTGCCCGGTTTTAACTAGCCTTATTGGTAGCACATGTTAGCAGCATGCAGCACTACTATTTTCTACAATTTTTCTATTTTTAATTTTTTTTATGTATGTGTATGTGTGTATATATATATATATATATATATATATATATATATATATATTAATTTTAATTTTTTTAATTTTAATTTTTTGTTTCCTTATTTATAGTCTTTACATTGCTCAATTAATGCAAGTGGATATGCGTGTGGGTGAGTGAGTGGATGTATGTTTCTACTATATCTGCCACTGCAAGCATTTAATAGCCATTTGTTGATGTTGGGTTTTGGTTGCTTTTATAATTTTCTTGTCTGTTTGCATATCAAATTGCCTTGTTGTATATTTGTTTTGGGCTGGGGAGGAGAAGGGAGGGGGGACGTAATGTATCCTCACCATTTGGCTGTCTGATATGTTATCCTTTCACTCCTTATTTGTGAGGTCTAATGTACATTATTTAAAGATGCTCCAGAGAGTTTTTTGACCACTAGTGGTGCCGTGGAGTAATTGCACGCGAGCCTCCGCTATTCCACCGGTTGACAGTTGGCATGGAATATTCTTTTTAAGTGGTTTTATGGTAGAAGAAAATGTTAATTTGGCTTCTGGAAACACCTGACCGTGAAACATATGTCCTTTTCCATGATAACTCCATGGGATATAATAGCAACAAAAAAAAGAGTCTCTGCTTCTGTTTGTTCCGTGTTTTTATTGTTTCCTGTCATCGGACATGAATACTTAATCAATGCAACTGATGGATAAATCCTACGTACACACAGCTGACACCGATTTTGCATATATATATATATATATACGGACACTGAGATGTCCAGCTACTGTACTGCAGACACAACACTCACTACAAATAACCAGATTACACAGACGCTGCTATTGGGTTGGTGGAGACTACACAGGATGACTTTGCAAATGTGTGTTAGCGTGACGGCGTGCCGTTGGGGTTCGAGGTGTTCGTCGTGGTCCAACTGCGGAGCTTCCGTCTTGTCCCGATGAAGGTTTTTATTTATTTTTTAGGGGCTTCACTGCCGGGTGTAGATCCGTGTGCACACGACGTCGTCCGCCCCGAAGGTCTGGAGGAAAACAAAAAGGATGGTTGTGTTAATTGTGGCTGAAAATGTTTAAATTAGTTGGGAGGGGGGGAAAGACAGTCAAAAATACTTTGTGACGCAAACTCCGTATTTCTTTCGGTTTACCTCACAATTGCCCCCCCCCCCCCCCCCCCCCCCCCCCCCCCCACAAGAGTAAACTTTAATAATCCAACAACCGATTTAAACTTTTCTTTTCTCTTTTTTTTGTCTTCGTTCTCTCACTTTTTTGTGTTTGTGTCAATGGAGGCCTTCGAGTAGAGGTCCTCCGGGTGTACGCCTGCATCCCCATTTGTACTGATTAGCATAAACACTGAAGAGACATGCAAAGACCTTTTGGAGAGAGATCAGTGAGGCCATATGTGTGTGTGTGTGTGTGTGTTCTAAAACGCACAAACAAAACCTGGTTAAAGACTGTTGGGTTACGACGGCGCCGTCCCCATATTGTTCGCAGTGAGAGTGATCCACCTAATGTCCAGGAAATCCTATTAACCGATGATGCGCGTCACAACATCCCAGTCGAAATGATGGCCGTCAATGTGGAGTCACACTGCGCACGGTTGATGACGAAAACCAAAAGGAACGGCCTCGTGCGATTTGAGGGTCCGACCCTCTGATCTCCCCGTTTCCTTTCGGGCTGACGTAGCCGGCAGAAAATCCACACGACTTTGGCCTTTTAAGATGTTTTCAGACTAAACCAATTAAACGGGATCATGCAAATGTTTATGGAAATGTGCCCCACTTTAAAGTGTGAACTGCCACAGACAATCAGACCGTCGCCTTATGAGCGCCGGTCCTCCTTTGAGTCTCGACGCTCTACAATCGTTGGGTTGTCTCTGTGTCTGGAGGCTTTTTTTTTTTGGAGGGGGGATACAGATATATAGGATTCAGATTCAGTGTTTGTTTTGGTTTGTTGCTTGTTCCAAAAGAAAGAGGTTGTCTGGTGTGCAAAGAGGACTCGTGTCTCCTTTTTTTCTTCATTTTTAACGATGCAGAATTTTGCATTTTTCTTTTAAGATTTCTACCCTCGCAGGTAAACAACGGTTTATGAGCTATGATGACGAGATGTTCTGGTCGAATGGTTTGTTTGAACATCTAGCAGAGTAGGTTATGAGATTTCACATTTTGTACACGCGTAAATCCAATCCGAAAGAAAATAGTGTTGCAGTTGCAGTTTAGAGGGCAAAATATACTGAATCTAAAAGGTACATTTTCTTTTGTTCGTTATCAAAATGTCCAAATTGAGACTCTACGAGCCGCGCGGTGAACACGGGTCATCTGCGGGTTGTTTTCGATGGCGTGACAGCTGGGAGGACGGAGGTGAGAAGAGCGGAGGAAACACGGACGCCGTCACAACTCGGCCAGATCAATCTCCATTAGTGCACGAGTGCTTCCCCTCCTCCGGAGTGGCGAGCGCCGTAACACATTCTGCTTTCATAACCCAAAGGTTGGTAAAGATTTAACATGTTCTGGGCTTCTGGTAGAATATTGAGATGCTATTTAAAGAGAAGATGATTGAGAAAGAAATGCATTTTTAACCCTTTTTAGAGCACCTATTGTGGAAAACAAAATTTGTGCTTACGTATGTTCGTGTCAACCAATGTCAACTAATAATATCATGACATGCATCAATCAATCCATCTCAAACTTTTACCCGGTTGGTCCTCTAAGCCCGCCCACGTTTTAGCCGTCCAATCAAGTGCAAAGGATTTGATTTGAATCCCTCTTGTAAAATGTACATCCCGCTCAAATATTCCCTCCTGCCTCTCCCCAGTGCTTGCTTCGAATACATAACTAATCAAACATCCCGTGGTTACGTTTTCAGCACCTAAACCTTTCGAGCTTTCGCCTTTTTTGGACGTTCGTCTTGCAAAAATACTCCAGGAACCACAAAGCAGAGCGTGGGAGCGTTGGAAGGCCGTTGAGTCCCTGAGAACTGGTCGTCCGGTCCCCCCCCCTTGCACATCGTTCGAAGGGGCTTTAGACCCATTGACTTCTGCCCATATTAATCTGGCTAAATACAGGAGGGTATTACTGCAATGTCAGCGTATAGCAGCTCCTCTTGTTCTCCTTTTCAACATCTCTCCGCGGGGTGGATGAAAGCTCGGGGGCTCCTTGGGAAACGGCCTCTCTCTAGTTTCCTCCACGGAAGGAATCTCCGGGGCGACTTCATACAATCCCCCTGTCGGGTTTCATCAACTACTTCTCAAACAGAGTGAACACACTATAGCTGCACCTGATGCCTGTTCGAGTCTCCATGAGAACAAGCCACGTGACAGACAGCCCATACAGATTAGCTCCCCATCACATCGAAACTCTCTCTCTCTCTCTCTCTCTCTCTCTGTAAAGAACTTTCATGTCTTCTTTTTGTTTGGACCCGGCCTGAAATGAGAGTTGCAGCAATCTATTAATAAGTGTTCGGGCGAGACGATGAGTCACGTCCGCTCACCAGTATGAGCTCGTCACCGACGAGCTCTCGGGTCCAGTGGGTTTTGGGGCCGTCACCGTCCACCAGAGTCTGCTTGCAGGACATCTTGTTCTCCGACACCCAGGTGGCGAGGCTCTGCAGTGGGGGGGGGGGAGACAAGGTGGGAAGGTGAGTGTGATGGGGGTCGGTGAAGGCATAAACCCTTATTTTTTATTATTTTTTTGTAGCACCTTTTTTTTTCAGATCGGAGGTTTTGCTCATCGGCCATCGACATGCAGGTTCCTCCGAAAAGTATTTAAGGACCTCTGAATGTCGGTCACATGCTAATTAGCCTTGTTGATGTATAATATTTAGATATATTATTTTTCTAGACATCACAACAAAGGGAACTTTCAAAAAGGTCCAACGAAGGGAAACGTGAGCGCAATGATATTTAAGACAAGGTCCTTAAAGAAAAACCCTCCTAGACGATCAGAGGCTGATTAATTCTCACGGTTCATGATTGATAAGTTCAATAATCATATATAGTATCCATATATTTTTGCCGACTTTAAAATGACACCTGTCCCCTGTGCTAATTCATCCATGGCCGGCCCCTCAATGAACAAAGTATAAAGTATAAAATCCTCTTAGCGCTTCGGTCAATCAGGGTCTCCATCTGCTAATTCTCTTCAATAGTATTTCAAATGACTTCAACGGGATTAGTCAGATTTTGACTTCAGGACTAATTTCTCCTGAAGTCACCGAACTCAGACGGCCTATCAGAGGGCGAGGAATCCATAAAGGAGCCGGGCCGCGGTGACCCTGTGGCGCTAATTCGTATTAATGGAGAGGATTTATAATTTTCTTCGGCTTAGGGTCCATTAACTGAGGTCTTATTTCATTACCGACACAAAAGCTGTTCTGGAACAGTTGGACATTTTGGGGGAAATTAGTTTATTCACTTTCTTACGTGAGGAGATTGATACCACTATCAGACTTGTGACTTGAGTGCAAAGACTTGTGACTTGAGTGCAAAGATGTGTGACTTGAGTGCAAAGACTTGTGACTTGAGTGCAAAGACTTGTGACTTGCAAAAGCAAAGATTTGTGACTTGAGTGCAAAGATGTGTGACTTGAGTGCAAAGATTTGTGACTTGAGTGCAAAGACTTGTGACTTGAGTGCAAAGACTTGTGACTTGAGTGCAAAGATTTGTGACTTGAGTGCAAAGATTTGTGACTTGCAAAAGCAATGACTTGTGACTTGAGTGCAAAGACTTGTGACTTGAGTGCAAAGACTTGTGACTTGCAAAAGCAACGATTTGTGACTTGAGTGCAAAGATGTGTGACTTGAGTGCAAAGATTTGTGACTTGAGTGCAAAGACTTGTGACTTGAGTGCAAAGACTTGTGACTTGAGTGCAAAGATTTGTGACTTGAGTGCAAAGACTTGTGACTTGAGTGCAAAGACTTGTGACTTGCAAAAGCAAAGACTTGTGACTTGAGTGCAAAGATTTGTGACTTGAGTGCAAAGATGTGTGACTTGAGTGCAAAGACTTGTGACTTGAGTGCAAAGATTTGTGACTTGAGTGCAAAGACTTGTGACTTGAGTGCAAAGATTTGTGACTTGAGTGCAAAGACTTGTGACTTGAGTGCAAAGATTTGTGACTTGAGTGCAAAGACTTGTGACTTGAGTGCAAAGATTTGTGACTTGAGTGCAAAGATTTGTGACTTGAGTGCAAAGATTTGTGACTTGAGTGCAAAGACTTGTGACTTGCAAAAGCAAAGACTTGGTCCCCACTCCGCAAAAACCGCCCTCCAGTTTAACGCTTTTATTTTAGTTTGTTTTTGATCAGTAGGCTGCAAAAAAAAAGCGTCAAAGTAATCTGTTTTTAATGCTAAGCTACGCTAGCTCTCCTGGCTGTCGCTTTAAATTGAATAGACAGATTTTGAGCGATGTGTATCAATCTTCAAGTGACTGACTATATGCAAAATTCCCGCTATTTTAGCCATCGAGTCTTTAATAGTTTGCTGTTCACAAGCGTGGAGCACGTTCTTTCATATTTGTATTGTTGCTCATCGACAATTTCTTTTTTTTGGGGGGGGGGGTGGGGGCAATTTGTACATCATTTATATTTTATGAAGCACCCCTGCCCCAATGTCGCTCAGAGGCGGACGTTAATCACCATATCAAAAGGTGAGGAAAGCCATGGTGGATCCCTGCAGGCTGCCGTCCTGCAGGCTTTGCCAAGCTGAACAAACAGCGGGGGGGGGGGGCTTTTCTCCAGCTCGCCCTCTTGATTTTCTTTATTTTTTTTCTTCCCAATAAAAGCCAGAACCCAGAGAGTCGATTAGCTTCGGCTCCATTTCTCCCCGTTGCACATGAAGTCACGGACAAATCCTCACACACATCGTCTTTCTCTTCCAAGTAACACACACACGAGCGCTTGTGCACACACACTATATAAAATAATATAAATATTCATCCTGCGTTTTGTTTTTCTTTCTTTTTTTAAAACTTTTTTTTAGCTCTCTCATCTCTATCCTTATCTCCACTTAATCGGAAAAACATCTGCTGCCTTTGGCGTTGGTTCATTCTTCACATTAATTATCAGACAAGTGGGTCTAAAAAAGCAACGGAAAACGTCTTTATTTCCTGCGGCGTTTACAGTTTTTTAATATAGTTACGTTTTTGTACAGAGGAGTGACTGAGAAAGGCCTTTTTAATACAGCCCACGATCACTTTAATAAACACAACCTTGGAAAACTATATTTTCAAAAAACACACCCAGGTTCTACCAAATCAACCCAGATTATAACTTTAATTATGTTAGATCGGGCTGAAAATCCAATATTTTGCCCTCATTTGTTCGTCTGAATTATTCCAAAGTCATAAATCTAAACCACGCTCGCTTCTCTTTCGAACTGATGTGTTTTTTTATTTATTTATTTCGCCCGCAGGCCCGTTCCTGTCTCTCGGTGCTAAATCGACACTCTGTCAAAAGCAGAGAAATCATCCTCGAGTCTCCGGGAAATACAGAACATACGCTTTTTAATCCATTTACAGAACCCACATATTGCCTTCGCCATTCAATTCTCTGTCGAACGTCCCATTTATGAAGAAGAAAAAAAATGGCGTCTTATCCTTATTAGTATGTGATGTCTGTTTCTTGAGTCAAATATATATATATATTTTTTATTTCTGATCCTTAAACATCTCCGCTCTCCATTTTTAGCCCCACGTTTCCATAGCAACCAGCTGGTTTTTAAAAGGACTCCAGAAGGTTTGTCCTGCAACGGGAAATTAAATGAAAATGTTGCCGCACCACAGACGCAGGAACAGAACCGCCTCAAAGGAACAGAACCAACAGAACCGCCTCATAGTAACAGAACCGCCTCACAGGAACAGAACCAACAGAACCGCCTCATAGGAACAGAACCGCCTCACAGGAACAGAATCGCATCACAGGAACAGAACCGCCTCACAGGAACAGAACCGCCTCATAGGAACGTAAACTGCCTCATAGGAACAGAACCGCCTCATAGGAACGGAACCGCCTCATGGGAACAGAACCGCCTTACAGGAACAGAACCACCTCACAGGAACAGAACCGCCTTACAGGAACAGAACCGCCTCATGGGGACAGAACCACCTCACAGGAACAGAACCGCCTCACAGGAACAGAACCAACAGAACCGCCTCACAGGAACAGAACCAACTTAACCACCTCATAGGAACAGAACCGCCTCACAGGAACAGAACCGCCTTACAGGAACAAAATCGCCTCTCAGGAACAGAACCGCCTCACAGGAACAGAACCACCTCTCAGGAACAGAACCGCCTCTCAGGAACAGAACCGCCTCTCAGGAACAGAACCGCTTCACAGGAACAGAACCACCTCTCAGGAACAGAACCGCCTCTCAGGAACAGAACCGCCTTACAGGAACAAAACCGCCTCTCAGGAACAGAACCGCCTCTCAGGAACAGAACCGCTTCACAGGAACAGAACCACCTCTCAGGAACAGAACCGCCTCTCAGGAACAGAACCGCCTTACAGGAACAAAACCGCCTCTCAGGAACAGAACCGCCTCTCAGGAACAGAACCGCCTCACCGTGGTGTCTGTTTCTCTGAGACTGACAGGAAGTCTCTTATCGCGTCTCCTCCTGTAAGTGAGAGGGCGTCTGATCCCACAGATTAACTGGATCTTTTTAACCTCGCGGCGGTGTTAATCAGCCCTCTGCTCTTCGCCATGCAGCCACAGATCAGCGTGTAATCCCTTTAAGGGGCACCCGGCCTCAGCCAAAACCCACTTAGGGTTCTCCTGCCGACTCGCTCCACCTGAAGAACCAGCCAACGCCACTCCGCCTTTCATCTTTTATTGGGATTAGCTTGTCGCTCGTGGTGACAAAACAGCATGAAGCTCAACTCGAGAGCAACTGGCCGAAAGACTCTTTCATTTAATTTGAGCAACATTGTCCCGTCCGGTGCTGGAAGGTCAACATTGTTTATTGATTTGGAAATAGCTTTCAGGTGTGATGCATAGGATACAGAGACGATAAATTAAAAAAAAAACATAATTTCCATTCAAATTGGATCATTCATATACATCAATATTCACCAAATATGGATGCAGTCAACTTCAAGCTTGGATAATAGCCTTAAGCGTCTTTTAAAGGTGCTGAACATTAAAAAAAAACCGAGGACCTTTAACTCCAGTGTGCTGCAGTGAAGACACAAAACCATTCTGGGATGCCCAAACAAGTGGATGTGGCAAATGTGTGATGACAACTTGACACGAGGCGTCATGTGGCAAGAAAATCCACACTGTCTGGAGCTCTCTGGCCATTACCCAGCATGCCTCAGGGCACAGACAGACGCCGCCACACTGTCTCCTGGAATCAGAAATAGGTCACGTCTGCAGAGACAACAGACTTTAGCTGTTTATTGCTACATTTTGCAAACATGATGTGATCTTTGCATCTTAATGTAATTAATGTCTGCAGGACATAAATTCAGCTTTAATGTATCCTGCACTCCTCAAACCCAGCAAGGGCAATGCGGTTGTACCAGAAAGTACCGACCTCTAATTTCTCGGGTTTTTGGTTGATTCTGTTGAGTTATTGTAGAGCGTGCACACAATTTCCATGTGCAATAACTCCTCTCGACAAGCATGAATATCACTGCTTTCTGTTGCCAAGGCATTCTTAAGGGCGGAGTTTGTGTGGTCAGAACAGCAGCACAGAGACGCAGTGCCGAGCTCAAGGGCACTTCGGCAGGCGGCCGCTGGAACCATCCGGTTGAAAAGTGGTCGTCTCGAGCGTTTCTCATGTGTTTTGTCTTGTTTTTTTTGTTTGTTTTTACACGAAACTGCCTCAGATATCTCGAGCTTTAATGGTCAGAATTAGATTTTAAATGTTTTTACTTGAAACTCTTCAATCAGCCTACATATACATCACATTGACAGTATTTTTGGGGGGGATTGGAAAGAAGTAAGGCTTTTCTAAAAAAAAAAAAATGCATCAGTCGTCCAGATTTAAAGTAGTTAGTAAAACATTTACTGCAAAATTAAATATCCAAAACAGGAAATTTTTGGATCCTTATGTGAAAATATGTTAATAGCTACATACATTTATAGTTTTATGTTATATTTCTAAAAACTTAAAAATATATATATAAATATATATTTAACTTAAAAATTCTTATAAAATATATATTTATATATATAAATATAAAATATATATATATAAATATATATTTTATAATATTATATATAAATGTATATACATATATATAAATATATCTTTTTTATATTTATATATATATAAATATATATTTTATAATATTATATATATATATATAAATATATCTTTTTTAATATTTATATATATAAATTTAAATATATATTTTATAAGAGTTTTTAGAGACCAACATTAATTCTGATATGCATATTGCATATGGCATCACATACTTATTTCAAACTTCTATTTCTAAAGGGGAATTGTAATATCCACCTATATGTATCATATATGGTGGCACGCTAATTTGAGACACTGTACTGGTTCCAAGATGTCCTGCCGATGTGCCATTCGGCAAGGCACTGAATCCCAAACTAGCTCCAGGATTTCCACAAAGAAATCTTTATTTTTTTATAAGAGAGAGGACTTCAGACTGTCAGTGCTTGAATATCTTTTATTCTTCTATTTTAAAAATCCTATTTCATGTTACTTTTGTGTTTATGATTTGCTGATTATCGCAAGTATTCTAGTAATGAGTTCCCGAGGATTTATAAAAACCTTGATGTTCTTTAAAAAATATAAAGAAAATGAAAGAATAAACATCTCTGCCTACGATCCAAAACCTTGAGGAGCTCTGACTGTTCATCAGGATGTGAGGAACCCCCCTCAGGGCCCGAAGAGGTTCACAGAGAAACTCAAGCGGCCCTTAATCCATCTGCACGGACGTGAGGACGATGCCAATGGATGAAAACTGCAAGGTATTCATTTTGAAGGTAGCTTTGAAAGACCTTTATTACACACAAACACGCAGAGAATACCAAATGATGTGAAAGTTTAGAGGACACGTTCAATTAGATATCTGTAAGTATGATAAAAGTCATGTTTATTAATGCAGGAACTGATTTATTCACTTTAGCATCATCCAAATGTTGAGGTGAAACAAATGTGTTTGTATTTCATAATGAATACTAGTGGTGCAGCTGGATTTCGACCTTAAACCCCTACGACAACAACCTAAACCGCAATCTTTAAAATAAAAACCCTTAGAATTTAAGAGTTGAACTTTTTCATCAGATGGGAGTTGAGTGTGTGAACGGATTTCTGTCTCTGAAACATGTTTAATGCAACACACACACACTCACACACACACACACACCTTAACTTCAACCATAACCTAAACTTAACCCAATCACAGCCCTCTGTTTCCCCTCAGGGGACTCCTAATGTGTCCCTAAATGGGAGGCAAGTCCCTACAATGCCATTTAATAAAACGTAATAAAAACCATAATGCTAACACGCTAATGACATCAACCGACCTCAATGGTAGAAATGTTTCACAGAAATGCGGCAGAGCGAACTTTTCATATTTACTGGGGTCCAATGTTCACTTAGTTAAAAGGGTTCAACATACACATTAAAATAATTGGACCAAGCCGGTGGCTTTTCACGCTTTATCCCGTTTACTGCAAATCTGTTCTATGTAATATCCCAAGTAACAATATTTTTGGATACATCTAGTTTAGCTTCCGAGGTTTCCAATCATTTCTGTTCAACATAATAATCAATTTCAGCATCTTGAAAACTAAAAGTTTCAAACTATGGGTGTTTCTGGTGGCCTCGTGGTTAACTCACATTTTAACACGGGTTCCTGTCTACATGACTCACTATTGTGAAGTAGTAGAGAGAGTACTCTCCTCCGATCACGAACATGCGTGTAAATGTACATTAGCACACTCTTCACAGGACTAGGGTTACGCTATCGTAACCTTCGGTACGGTCCTTTTAAGCTGTGAGTTTTACCATATTTTCAAAAACACCTTATTCTCTCAACACTACCTTGCACTTTCGCCCATCCACGGTCTCCTCGTCGTACTCTTCGCCGATGTGGAAGTTGATCTCGGTGGTGCGCACGGTGGTGGAGGTTTTGATGTAGAACTTGTCCCCGTCCTGACGGATCTCCACGTGGGGGTTGGAGGCCGCCGCCACGGCCACCTTCCTCAGCATGGTGTTCACTCCTGGCCGGATCAACCCAAGTCAGAGCAGTGAGAACACATCGGTGAAGGGGGTCAAATGTCGTGGTGCAAAATGAAATATCCATGGGGATGTTTTAGGGTAGTTGATCAATATGACTCAATGAGTTACAACATGTGTCACTTGGCAAATTCTTTAAGGTTTGGTTTTGTAGTCGGAAAATGAGCCAAACAGACAGTGTTGTTATTATATTTAATCACTGCTGTTAGAAATGGCGTTTCATAATTGTTCTAATTGCTCCGCCGACACGGTAAACGTATGGTTTTGTGTCCGTTAAAGGAGTCACAGATTGCTTAATACCCCATGACATCATCTTTAATAATGAGAGACAGATGAAAAAAAGAAAGGCAGGAAAAAGAACCGCCTAGACTAAAGCTTGATCTCTGTTATGCATGCAAGAGAAAAATGTAAAGAAAAGTGGCTTTTTTTTAATTTTTATTCAAACAAAATCAAATGGGCTACCACCCCCCCCCCCCCCACCCCCACCCCCACACACACACACACACACACACACACACACACACACACACACCTCGACCCCCCAACCAGATTTAGACCTCTTCATGCCCTCATGCCAGCTTCTATCAGACTCTAGACCTTGAATATAGAGCCGCATGCTGGCTGCGTGTCTCCTTGTATTTCTGTGTATGGCGAACAGGGTTTTAAATTATGATCCAAGAAAGACAACAAAAAACACAAACGCAATAAATGATTTGGGCAGAAAAACCTCAACTGTTTTCTAAAAGATTCAGAGAGATCTTTCAGAGATGAATTCAATTCACGTCCAGAGGAAAAAGAAAGTGAGCTCTTGAGGATGTGAGGAGCACCGCTGACTCGCCTGGTCAACTCCCAGGCATGAAAACATATTAATTTTGACAGCTTACACTGAGCTTTATAACATTAAATATGCACGAGCAGTGTGTCCTCGTTTCAAGTTTTTATGCTTCACGTGTGACCAAATCATTTTGGTCAAAAGGACAACGAGCTTCAGCTTTTTTTTCCACCACTATTATTCCGAGAATACCAAAAGTAAGGAGTGCCTAAGAAGTAAAGATCATTTATCCTCAGACACTCCCGCAGGTTTCTATTTAATTTGCAGTCCCCATTGAATCAGAAATATCCAACACGGTTAATAACGATCCCCTCCGACTGTCGGGAAACCTCTGAGTCAACAGATGATTATGAAGATGTTGATTGACAGCGGCGTAGTCGCTCCCCGTTGACCGAGGCCTTACGTAAGAGGGTTTCTGCTCCAGCAGATGTGGTTTAAGGGAGGAGGCGCCACGGACAGTTTCCTTATGGACCGTGTATCAAAAACACTTCAATGTGTTTTAGGGTTTCCTCAACGATTGCGGGGTCTTAAAGAGAACTTTGGATTGAAGGATGAGGCTGACATTAATCTATTTTTTTTTTCATATTGTCAATAAATCCCATGAAAAGAACAAAATCCGCATTACTTTAGTCTCTCAATACTTTCCGGCCTCCCCTACCCAGACCGCCATACTCTACTAAGCCCCACGCCCGCATATATTCCTAATGAAAATGTAAATCTTAAATAACAAGTTACAAATACCTACTTTCATTAAAAACGATGTAACTCGAAAAAGAGTAATAGTGCATTTTCTAGGGGCTATTTTTTTAGCTGTGGATTAATACACATTTGGTATTTACGGCAGCGGGACAGCGTGTTTTGGGGTTTATTTAAAATAAAATACAGCGCCCAGGTTCAACATATCACCTCGTGCAACAGTGTGGCTCATTTATGCGTTTTCTATTCATTTGTTGGACAAATATTAAGATCTATGGCGAGATAATCTCACCTGTAGAACACCAGACTTTGGCTACATAAATACAAATGTGTAAATAAAAGGTATAATATCACCAGCCTTATACTTTTAACTATTAAACAAATACAGTGTCTGCCAGTTTGGGGTGTTTGAAGGGAGATTGCAACCAAAAAGAAGCTAAATATTTACAGAAATCTCTTAATTATTTCAGCTTTACAAGGTTCAAAACTGTTCAAAACCTCAACTTAACTTTGCCAGATTGTGCTAAAAGTTCTTAGAGAGCTTGTCGAAAAAAAAAAGCAGCTCCTTGTCCTCACAGTCTGCCCCCCCCCCCAAAAGATTCCTACATTATTCTAAAGACGCAGCCTTTTGATGCGCGCCGCCTGTTTCTGTCCCGGCGTGACGAAGCGCCCGCAAACACAATTGAGTGACCCAGTTAAACTAACTGGTTTTCCCCAAATCCAAACCATCATCCAATCATCGGTTAAGACTATAAGAAAAGGGATGAAAAAGAAAAAGATAAGACACAAGAGCGACGCACCGGCCTCCAGAGACCTCCCCTGGCATTGCTAATGCATGCCCTACTTAAATGCTTAACATGAATAATGTTGTGCCCCCCCCCCGCCCCCCCTCTCCTCTCTCTCTCTCTCTTCATGTAACAATACCACGTCTGTTTAGGATGGAATTCAGCATCCAGCGTTTCATATCTCCTGTAAAAAGCCGATGGGGTTCTCTTTCTCTTTTCCCCGGGAGCTTCCTCTTCATGCACGCCGTTCTCCAAGAACAAGAAAAGCCTTTTTTCTATAAAGGCCACGATGGATAGTCGACCTCATGCAGGGATGTGGCGCCCGGCTTATGGACCAAAGGGGGGAGAAGGAGGGAGAGGAGGGAGAGGAGAGAGGGAGCAAGGAGACTGGAGAGAGGGACTTACCCAAGGCTTTGAGAAGTTCATCAAAATTCTCACTCTTCTTCATCTTCCAGGTGCCGGCAAAGTTAGGCATGTCTGCTCGGTGGCTGCCGAAGGAAGCCTGCGACGCTTCTCTCTGTCCTCTTCCCCTCTGTCTCTCGTTGACTCTCTTTTTCTCGCCTCCTCCTCCTCCTCCTTTCCTGTCTCCTCTGCTCTGGGCTCTGCACTCTCTCTCTCTCTCTCCCAAGTGTTCCTGGTTATTTCTTTAGTTTCTTCTCCACACACTCCGTCTGCGTGCCCCACGGTGTGTGTGTGTGTGTGTGTGTGTGCCGGCTGCAGTCTCGTCTCGAGCTCCTTTATAGCTACTGGGTTTTGATGGGAGTCAGCGGAGGTCCCTCCCACTGGGAGTTCTGTCCCGTCAGTACAGAGCGAGACTGACGCGTCGGCGTCCTCTGAGGATCAAGACGACTGCATGACGACTCGACTCGTGCTTTTTTAAAGCACTTTGTCAACAACTTGACTGCCAAAAGATAATTAAAATAAAAGATGTTAAAAAAGTTTGGCAATCAAAGAGCTTTTTTTTTAAGGAGGAAAAATAAGGAGCTCTATTTTTTTTTTTATTAAGCCAGTGTGTTCCAAACTTGTAGTTTGGGGAGTAAAGTTTATGAAACTCTGATAACTTTTATCCAAAATTACACTTTTATCAGTATATTCTCCTTCGAGCTATTCTTAGGCAAAGTCCTAGAGAAGGTTGTATACCAACAGCTTACTGACTTTCTCCTGTCTAACAATGCGTTTGATACTTTCCAATCAGGTTTTAGGCCCCACCACAGCACTGAGACAGCTCTGTTAAAGGTGACAAATGATATCCGCCTGAACACAGACGCAGGCAAAGTCTCAGTCTTAGTTCTGCTGGACCTGAGCGCTGCCTTTGACACAGTTGACCATGGGATCTTATTACAGAGGTTAGAAAACTGGGTGGGAATCTCCGGTACTGCTCTAAACTGGCTCAAGTCCTCTCGAGGACAGGACGTATTTTGTTGAAATTGGTAACCGTGTCTCAGACAAAATGGCTTTGACCCGTGGGGTTCCCCAGGGGTCAATCCTAGGACCCCTATTATTCAATCTATACATGCTTCCGTTAGGCCAGCTAATACGCAGCTATAACGTGTCCTACCACAGCTATGCAGATGACACTCAGGTCTACGTGTCACTGACGGCAGGTGAATATGGGCCTGTAGATTTACTTTGTCACTGCATCGAACAGATCAGTGTGTGGATGCAAAACCATTTTCTCCAGCTAAACTCAAACAAAACTGAAATCATTGTCTGTGGCCCACAGAAACAAAGAGAAAGTGTTATCAGTCACCGTGAGACTCTCTCTCTAAAACCTAAAAACCAGGTTAGAAATCTAGGGGTAATATTGGACTCAGAAATGAACTTCAACAGCCACATTAAATCAATAACATCAACAGCTTTTTACCATCTAAAAAACATTGCCAAAATCAAAGGAACAGTGTCTAAACCAGACTTGGAGAGACTAATCCATGCGTTTGTCTCCAGCAGGTTAGACTACTGTAACGGCCTGCTCACTGGGCTCTCTAAACGAGCTGTCAGACAGCTGCAGTACATCCAGAACGCTGCTGCTCGAGTCCTGACTAGAACCAGGAAATACAACCATATTAGTCCAGTGCTCAGGTCTTTGCACCGGCTTCCTGTTGCTCAGAGAATAGACTTTAAAACAGCTCTGCTTGTGGTCTAGCACCAACGTACATGTGTGACATGTTAGAGCCATATGAACCATCTCGGGCTCTGAGAAGCTCAGGAAGTGGTTCACATGTTAGAGCCATATGAACCATCTCGGGCTCTGAGAAGCTCAGGGAGTGGTCTCCTGCTGGTCCAGAGTCAGGACTCAACACGGGGAGGCTGCGTTTCACTTTTATGCTCAAATCTGGAACAGTCTTCCAGAAGATGTGAGACAGGCCTCAACTCTGACAATGTTTAAATCCAGGCTGAAAACGGTTCTATTTGACAACTGAAAGTTTTATTATATTATATTAAATTATCCAGACTTTATGTTATCAGTGACTACCAGATGCCACGGTTTTAGATCATAACAATAGTTTTTTAAAAACGTTTTTTATTGCAGACTTGTTGACAAAACTCTGAAGTCTGAAACACCCAAACACAACTGGTCAGAGATGTTATAATCCACTCTACTAAATTAAGAAAGTTCCCACATTTAATATCTAAATGTTGGATTTGAAATAGTTTCCACAGGACGGATTTAAATGACTCAAAACCTTTTAGAAACAGACCCCTCAGCTTAAAAGTTTTAAATTAAATTAAATTAAATTAAATTATCTCCAATGTTTCCATCGACACAGTGCGCCAAAGACCAAATCCCATAATAATGATAATAATATAATAATTAGGCTGGACTGATCATTTAAAAGCTAAAGTAGTAAAAATGATGATTACATAATAATTCATTTTGAAAGACCCATTGCAATTATATTTAATTATTGTGTCAAGATGTGCTTAAAGAACAGAGTGGGGAGACAAAGAGTTGCTTTTATACATTTAAGAATAATAGAAATATGTGACGCATTCAAAAGTTATAATTTGTGCACGACGAAGCTTTGATTCTGACTTTGCACCAGATTTCTTAATCTTTATCTCGATATTTCTATTTCTATTTCTATATCTCTTCACACTGTTTTTGAGTCGAATATAAAGCATTTAAGGTTTTAGTTTTTTACTTTGGGCCAAAATAGACTACAGTAATAGCTCAATATGATCTACAAACAGAATTAATAGATAGATAGATAGATAGATAGATAGATAGATAGATAGATAGATAGATAGATAGATAGATAGATAGACAGATAGACAGATAGATAGATAGATAGATGTTGTATTGTTGTGCTTTATTTTGTCATCTCAAAAGATAATGACAACTGAAGTCCTGCTCCTTTCCTCTCCCTTATGCTGCAGCTGATGACATTACGTTGGCTTTATTACTGATTATTATTTCCCTGAAAATACAAATGAATCTCTTGGCTGAAAATAGCAATAGGAGCAATAAAAAGGGAAAATACAAGAACGTGGACAATTTTGATGGTTGAGGATAACTTGACATTTTCAGTGCTCGTATAATTGCTTTTGGAGATTTATTTTCCTAGCATGTAAGAAAAGGTACAATAAAATAACAGAAAATGTGGATATGCCGGCTTTTTGAACAAGCATGAATATAGAAATAATAATGTTAGAAAAAAGTTGGTCCATGATGGGGGACTTATGTGATCGAGAAAAACAATCACCTGGAAAAAAAATATAGTTGGTAACACACCCTATTTAACATTTACAAGTATACGCATTATAATTTTATAAACGTAGTTGTACGCATCTATTTGTCAAGAACACCAACTGAACCCGAAGCCTCTCTGGGTTCCTACAGCACAGGAGCTGCTTACGAATAGTTTTATAATAAACACGTACATCTGCTTACACCTATTACTGGGTTATAACCCTTTTATTAAATTTGTATACACTGCTTACAAAGCATGTCTTGATCTGCCAACCTTAAAAATACCAAATCTTTTACTATAGGGCTTAATAAAGGTTTTAGCATCTTGCGACTTTACTGGTATTTTAAAGACTTTTCAGAACAAGAATACATGATCCCATTCAAAGGGTTTGTAACACAAACACTGCTCTAAATAGGACATCTCTCATCTCCTTCACTCAGGCTGTCAGGAGATGCACACTGATGTCCTCTCTCTATAACACAACTGCCCATTTCAGCTTCACTTTAGGAGTTATTTAAAACACACCGGCTGTATTTGCTTTTCTCGACTTGGAATCATTCTCTTAAAAACTTTATCTTGACAACCGTTTTTTGAGTGTGTGGAGCTCAGACTGCTGCAGCAACTGTCAAAAATATTGGAATATTTTTCTCCCTGCTCATGTGGCTGAGGTTTGCCTTTCTATCTGCATAACAGAGGCTTTTACTTTAGGACAAGAGACAATTATTAATCGTGAGCCGCTGCCAAAATCAGTTTCTAAAATCAAATTTTTAAAAAAGTAAGTAGGTTTGGGAAGAAATATGTATAATAAGATTAATTCCATATAACTGAATGTAATTTGGACTTTCAATAATTATTCCAGTTCTCTGACCCACTGAGAACAAATTACAGAAATGCTTATATCATGATTATTTTATTAATTGAATTACCTATTACATTTCAATATGTTTTTTTAAATTATTTATTGTTTTTACATGTAATCAACAATTTCAAATACTTTATCTTTTTCAACTCCAGTAATTGCGTTTACCTCCACTTACCGCTAGTGGCGATAGTGCGGTTTGGGCGTTATTAGCCAACCGTTTTGTTACAATCGAAGAAGAAGGGGAGCGGATGTTACGTCGCATGCTGTCATGGCGTCTCACATGTAATTGTCCGAGTTTCAGAAATTTAATAAAACATATTATTAGGAGTTTTAAAGGTACGTGTGCGCATTTTCCATGCTAGTTAAATACGTTATCACAAATAGAGATAGTCCGGTGACCTAGGTGACCTCGCGTTGCCCTGGTAACTGTTAATGCAGCAAACTGCACTTTGTTGTCGTAATAACCGCAGCTAGTCACAGCTAGCCCCCGTTAGCTGCGGTGTTTTGGTCTTCAAATACACAAATGCTGTACTGTGAACGTGCAGTTTGATTCCTGATTAATTTGTATGTTTCCCCATAAACTGTGGCAGCGCTACACGTTTATGCTATTGTCTATAAACTGAGTGTTGCTAGGCAGCAGAACTAACGTTAACTAGTGACAACTTAAGTTTCTAAAATGAAGCTAACACACTTTACTGTTGTTTTCAGGTTAAAGTGAGGTAATCTAACTGGCCAAGAAAATGAGCACTCAAGTAAGCAACACTTTTACATTTAACATATTTCTCACTGTATTTGTTTTCTGGGGTAAAGACCGTAAATACTAAGAGACATGTGTGCTTTTTCTATTTCAGTACAGCATTCTTTTTAAGCAAGAACACGGTGAGTAACAGCTTGGATAAAAAATATTACTTAATAAATCAACAGAAAGTCCTGTTATTCAAAACTAATACCACTACTTTTTCCTGTATTCAAACCTGTCTTCTTCTTCTTTGTCCCCTCAGCATAAGACTTATTGTCAACAAACCCCTCAAAACTATATTCTACAATCTAACTAGTATAGTCTGTGTAGCTAACGCTTTATAGTCTTCTGTGCCTCCACCGTTCTCCAAAATCTATTACATACAAATCAGTGAGCCACTCAGATGTACTGGGTGACACATTCCTGAAATTAATTCAGTCAATTACACATTATATATAAATACTTACTAGAGAACCACGTGTGTATTAATGAGGGATAACTTCATGGATTCCAGCAGGAGGTTTTGCTGTAATAGCAGCTTATATACAGCATGAAAGACACAAGCAAAACAATATATAATACTATAAAATAAATAAGTGGGTTAACTTATATATACATGTGAAAATGCTGTGCAGTGGTAGTGAAGTACAACCTAGTGGGCTGCACATTTTGCAAAAGTGCAAATGGTATACTGTTGAGTTGTAGTGCAGTTATTGATAAGAACATTGGAAGGTGCATGAGTTATGCTTGAGGGTGTTTGTATCTGTATTAGTCAGTTTGGGAGAAGTGCATGGCAACCTATGCTGTAAAAAGTTGACGGGAACTGAAACTTTATGTTCATGATTCTGTTTTAATTTTTTTAATCTGCAGTACCTAACAGGCTTGGAGCTGAGAGCCACAGATAGGCTGGCATACTAACAAATTATTGTTTTTTTGTGTGTTTTCATTGGATTTATCCACAATAATAACGTCCCTGCTTGTTTCAGGTATTAAACATCACTCGTACTCGTACGTTCGTCACACGTTTGAACCTGTGTTTGTTTCCTCTCAGCACACGATGATGCTATCTGGACAGCGGCGTGGGGTAAAAGTGAGTCGGACGGGTCAGAAACTATCGTCACCGGCTCACTAGATGATCTGGTGAAAGTCTGGAAATGGTGAGTGGGCCTTTTACCCAATATTGTATTTATTTATTTATTTTTCTTTTGTAGCATGGGATTTATTTAACATCTAGAATTGTTCTCTCTATAGTCACATGATTTTTGAATGTCTTACAGAGAGCCGTGAAGCTTAGAAGTCGAGTCGAGTATATTTGACATTTCGTGACCGAATAATCTTTCACTGTTGCTGCAGGTCGGACGAGAAGCTGGAGCTGCAGTGGACTCTGGAGGGCCACCAGCTGGGCGTGGTGTCAGTGGACATCAGTCACAACGGAGCCATCGCTGCCTCCAGCTCCCTCGACGCTCACATCCGTATCTGGGACCTGGATTCTGGGAAACAGATCCGGTCCATGGACGCCGGACCAGGTACGGCTTGCCCTCAGAAGACCAGTGACATTTCTTTTGAATTATTTCTTATTCGGGGTTAGGATAGCGTGTTGAGGAGAGAGATAATGATACCCTCAGCTCTATACTTAACTTCTGAACTAAATAAACATGACACAGAACACAGTACTTTGTGTTCAAGTTTTTTACCTTTTTAACTTAATTCAAACTGATGACCGAGTGTAATAATTAAATTAGAAAGTCCCACCAAAGGGCGATAACTTTGGAACAGTTTGTACAAAGAAACAAAAACACCAAGAATCTTTCTGAAAGATTTGTTGGTTGCAGAAAGAATTCAGGTCTCATTGTTTGTCTCCGATAAATCCGATAATTCCCTTTCATAGAGGAAGTCTGACGCCTGTAAGCAGACTAATTTGGAGTAACTCTGCTCCTAAACGTATACTTCTGATGGAAAAAAAAAGGTAGCTGTATTTGTTTGGCCTTGTGAATGTGGTCTTAAACTGTGTTGTATTGAGTGCTCATTTACTTTTTTTACTTGTCTAGCACACGGCACTGGAAAAAAGGTCACGACATTATAAATTGTCAGTCTTTAGTATAAAACCCAAACCTGCAGGGGATGACAGCTCGTCTGCTGTGTCGCACAGCAAGCTTGTTTTATTTCCTCTCAACCCCAAACCCAGAAACCTCTCTGTTGTTGTGTATCTTGAACCGAGCTGCACTTCATCTGATGTCATGTCACCTCCCATTAGTGACGCTCCACTTCCCTCAGTGGTCGGTCTGGGTCAGTGGACTGCAGACCTTTTTTTTTTCTTCTTTTCCTCTTGGGACGCGGTTTATTTTAGTATATTTGAAGTCTTTAGAATTAAGTCCTGTTAAGGTGAAACCTTTTGTTTTTATTGTTTTTATGTGCTGTCTTGTTAGCTAAACCTTGACATAACAGTAGGTTTTAACTAGAAGACGCATCGCATTCATTCTGTTGTGTTCGCTGCAGACAACATTGTTAGAATAGACTTGTCCTTGAAAAGAACCAGTTTGATATGCTCAACCTTCCCTCGCTCCCTTTCTGCTCTGCCGTCTAGTTGACTCCTGGTCGGTCGCCTTCTCCCCGGACTCCAAACACATCGCCACGGGGAGCCACCATGGCAAGGTCAACATCTTCGGTGTGGAGAGCGGCAAGAAGGAATATTCTCTGGACACTCGAGGGAAATTCATCTTGAGCATAGCATACGTAAGGAACCATAAATTGTCCTTTTGGTCAGCCGGGTGGAGTCTCTTAAGGACTGAGACTGTCTCGTCTTTACAATAACTCCTCTTGATTTGTGTTTCTTCTTTCTTATAATAACACGGTTAAACCTTTCTCTCCGGGTCCAATGCTTTAAAAAAAAAAGAGAGGGTTTTAGAAAGATTAATAGCTCATCCAGTCTCGTGTCTATATTTGTAGGTTGTCTTTTATAATTAATCACATTGGTTTTATTCTGTTTTGCCCCTCAGAGCCCTGATGGAAAATATCTGGCCAGCGGAGCCATCGATGGGATCATCAACATCTTCGACATCGCCACTGGAAAGCTACTCCACACACTGGAAGGTCGGTTCAAATATTAGTATCCACTGTTTATGTCGTAAATAATGGATCTAGTGCTGCAACAAGTGATTGGTTTCATTACCAATTATACATTAATTGATTTTCATGTTGGGTAAACGTAATAAAATACAATGAATAACGTCCACCACAATGTCCTAAAGGTATTCAGATTGCTTGTTTTGTTTTACCAACAGTTAGATTTATACTTATACAAATACTCACATCCACACAAGCTGGAAAACATTAGCTATTTTCCCGGATAAATAACTTTTAAATGAACTAAACTAAAATGTGTTTTCTTTTCATAAATGAATGGATCAATAAGTGACTTGTCTCCTCTCTCTTCAGGGCACGCCATGCCCATCAGATCCCTCACTTTCTCCCCCGACTCCCAGCTCCTGGTCACAGCCTCCGACGACGGCTACATCAAAATATACGACGTGTGAGTTTTGTGAATGAACTGTATTCTGTGCCAAAGATGCTCATTATACATTAAAAAAATGAAATATACACACATTGAACATGGGAGGGGGGGGGGGGGGGTGCACCAGTGTTACACGTGTGACAAATTACAAACACAAAACGGTATCGAAAGGGAAAAGAAAAAGTTTTTTTTTAACCGTTCAGCTATTGTTTCACAGGCAACATGCCAACCTGGCCGGCACGCTGAGCGGACACGGATCCTGGGTTCTTAATGTCTCCTTCTCCCCGGACAACACACACTTTGTCTCAAGGTAAACATCAAACACACACAGATTTAAAAACAACAAAATGGAGGAATACCTTCTTTTTTTTCCAGTGCTGAAGCATAAAACCTGCATTTCTGCAACATTACATTTTACCAGCAGAAGACGACGTTGGTTGACCTGAAAAGCAGACCGAGCTGCTGTAAATGCATTATAATATAATATCCAGTACTTGTGTGAGTGTGTGTACGTTCTGTGTCGTCTACGCTCAACGAGCTTTCACTCCCGGCGCGTGAAACCTTTTCCAGACTTAAGTTTCCAGTTCCCGCTGCCAAAAACACACTGAGCAGCGCGACGTTTGATGAACTGTTTAAAAACCACGTCCTCTCTCTCTCTCTCCTGTGCTACTACCCCCCTCAGCTCGTCTGACAAGAGTGTGAAGGTTTGGGACGCCGGCTCCAGGGCATGCATCAACACTTTCTTCGACCATCAAGACCAGGTGACAAAGACAAACCCCGGCGCCTCCTCACGGGAGTGTGTTTTATAATCGGATTCAAAGTGAGAAAAATCCATCCACTGTAGGTGCTGATGTGTCGGGGCAGCAGGGGGGAATCAATATGTCACGGAGGGGCCCCTCACATGACCCTTCTCTGACGCTTCAGCTGGGGCTAAACCAATAAAGCCCGCTGTCATTAGATCCCTGGTTGCAGACGCCTGTGGGGAGGTTGCTCTGTTCTCCAACAACGCCTCTAAATGAAATATCCCGGCTCCTCAGAGGCGGTTTTGACTGCTCTATTGTTTTTGTTCTGCACCAGATTTTTGTAGCCCTTGTTTCCTGAAGTCTCAGCTCTCCGCGCCGCTGAGCTTCTTTTTTTTTAAGGCGTTTGTGAAAAAGCTCAAATAGATATATAACCGCTGTTTTCTACCTGCGTGGTTTCTGCTTTAACTGCCGTCCATTTCTTCAATCTCAATGCATAATATTATTTAATATGTGGACACTTTTTGTGATTTATGGAATAGCCCTTTTCACGTCACTCGAATCTTATTCTCGGCCTTTGTGGTCCTCCTTTTTCTTCTTCAGGTGTGGAGCGTAAAGTACAACAGCAAAGGCTCAAAGATCATCTCGGCCGGAGACGACCGCTCCATCCACATCTACGACTGTCCCATGTGATGGGCGTCGTCCTGTGAGGATTCACACAGCTGCTTATGAAATCATGAGTTGGTAATTGGGGGGGGGGGGGGAACTGTAAATGGTGATGGAGGTATTTTTTTTTGCACTGGCCCACTACGGTCAAATAAAATGGTTGTTTTTGTACTTAAGCTTGTATTGTATTTTCTTTAGTTTATGGGCTGATATTTATCATGCCCATAAATTTCATTGTATATTAAATTAATAAAGTAAGTGCCTTGGCATGGAGCCTTGAAACGGACACAAGGCAATAAAAGATCATCAGATGGGTCAAATATGGATTTATAATTCTTTAATTAAATCACATTTCTTTAACTCTTCCTATTTTATTAATCTTACATTTTTTTAACTAACTTTATTTTTTGCCTACACATTTCAGACTTTCTGTGGCTTCATAATCTGGAGGCATTGCTTCAGGATGTACATTTAAAATATTGTGGCAAAAGCAGGTTTGGAGGGAGGTTTGTTTCAGCTGCAGTGCTCCCTCCGGTGGTCATGCTGGTGCACTGCAGCCTCATCGTCACTACTTTTAAACAAAGGGTATTATCTTTATGAAGTACATACACTCACACTAGTCGGTGATTCAGAATTCTTTATTAACTTTGAAGCTTGAAACGCATTAAACTGTACTTTTTAACAATTTGTTGATACTGCGCACACAGCAAGCAGGTAGTCGGTAAATACACGTGTAGCACAGGTAGGTCTATTTTACATTTGCTTTTCAGAATCAAATCACATCAGTTCAGAAACTGTAACTGCAAAAGAAAGAGCAGAGAGTGTCAAACCTCACTGAGATCCCTGGCAGTAATAGTCGTGTCTAAACACGGCCTTGTTGATGCACCTCACGCTCTGTGAAAGTGAAATCTGAAGTTCATTCGTGTCTGCTGGTGTGTCAGCTTTAAGCAAACCATCTCCCAGTGGTTTCGGTCCGGCCACCAAACAGTTGCCGATGTGATCAGAGCGCTGTAAATAATTTGTTAAGCGATTTGATCCTGTAGCTTTCTTTATCTCAAGCTCCACGTTGTTTTGTACTTTACATTCACACAGACGCCAAGAAGCAGAAAGACTTGTCTTCTAGTACAATTAAATCAAACCTGACTTCAGACAGCTAGTAATTAAAATCACGTGACACGGATTCATATATTACAGAAAGGTTTTAGGTTACAAAGACCTTTTGAAATTGTTTTTTTTAAATATATATTCTTTTGGCAGTTTAACTGAAGTTTTTTTTACATTTGGAAGATGTACAGAATCAGTATTGTTCTCATTAAATAACAAATCTTATTCTTACTTAATTTATGCCTCAACTAAAAGAAAAAATTTAAAAGAAAGGTGAGATCCTGAACAGGTGGTTCACACCTCTGCACAACATTTTCACTGGAATGCACATAAGAAATCAAACTTCTCAAGACGAGCAGAGACGGCATTTGTGTGTGCAGATTTTGGTATATTGAAAAAAATCATTTGACTGGCTCTGTCACAAACTCTCTTATAAAAACCAAAACGTACTGTGATTAATTGCAGAGTAACTATTTATATAAACAAAACTGAACCTAGCTGGATTGTGAACTGTAGCTGCATCAAGTGACAATCTTAGGCTGGTGCGTGAAATGTTCCTGCCCTGCTGTGTGTGTGTGTGTGTGTGTGTGTGTGTGTGTGTGTGTGTGTGTGTGTGCGCGCAAAGCCCGGCACGAGGCGGTCCTGGTTCCCTTCTGGCCTTTCACCAGTGTCTGGAGTCCACCAGATCGTCTCGCAGGCTCAGTCTCTTCAGAGTCTCGTATCCCACGACGATGAGCACCGACGTGTGCATGGAGGAAATGATGCGGGCGGACAACCCCTTGGTCATCGCCCAGACGCCCTCCTCCGCCAGCAGCTGCTTGAACGTCTCTCTGAGAGACGAGCGCCCCTCCACCTGCAAGCAGACGCAACAGACGGTAAATCGTCTTTTATTTGCAGAAAAATCGCACCAAAAAGTCTTCATCGGGATGTCATGTGACACGGTCACAAAACGACTACTAAATGGACCTTTTTATGGTAAGATTGTTTTTTTTCGTCGACTGCTGTTTTTCAAGTTCTAGAATTAACTTTTCAATCTCGACCAAGAGACGTTTTTTTTTTTTTTACACTTTAGTTTTTCACCGGTGCTTCGAGGCCTCATCTAATTAAAGTTCAGCAAAGTTCTGTCTGTGTGAGCGCCGAATGAAAACACGGGGATGTGTGCATGTACACAAGAGAAAGAAAAAGTAAACTACTTTGTGTTGATGCTTATACGTCTACAAAAACATCGGTTGGCCTGTTGCTGCACTATTGAGTAACGTTAGGGACTAAAAGGAAGTGTGTCGCAACAGAGAGAGAAACGAGCCGACTGCGGCTGTATTTGGTGCCGAGAGATTACCTCTCGGACTCTGTGACACAGAGTCAACGCTGGCATTTCACAGAGAGTTCACTTAATGGTTCTGTAGATTTATTGACTGCTATCTGAACCAACTCATTTTTGGCCTGTACACGATTCTAGTGAGCTCTGAATACTCTGAGTGTGAATGCTCACCCTGGATTAAGACTAAGTTGTGTTGGTTAATAATTCCCGTTCTGTAGAGCGAGTCTATTAGCAGACCGTGGCTGGGCCGTGCAGCCTGGAGGTTAGAGACCGTCCCTTTAACCTGCAGATGCTTTAAACTAACAGTTGCAGGTTTTTAACTGTTAAAAAAAGTAAAAAATGTATCAATTAAAAACATCCACTTTGTCAGCCATAAACTTGATCAAAGCAAAGTAATAACATAAATGACGAAACCTAAACGCATATGAAGTTTTTGCTTTCACGTGGTGCACAATGGCGTTTTCAGGGAGTTTACCTGTACTCTAGCGCGAACAACATCCATGGGGTTGGTGATGGTGGAGGCGGTCGCCGCCGCCATTGGTCCCGCCAAAGCCTGCAGAATTAGATGGGGACACTCGCTTGGCGCCAACAAGGACAGCTGCTCTGGAAAACAAAAACAAAAAAGGATGCATAAAACAAAAAACTGTGCACATTTGTGGGTTTTAGTCAAGCAGGTGAGCCGGGGCGTCGACTTACCTGTGTACAAATGATAAAAAGGCCACCAGAGTGCACTGTTTGGGATGTACGTGAGAAGCGATGCCACGTAGCCCCTGTAAAACCCCTTAAAGCCATCGGCTGCGAATATCTGCACCGTGATGTCGCGGCTTTGCCCGAAAATCAGTCTGCGCTTGGTTGTCGCGAGCATCATTTTGGGTTTGGCCTTGAAGCGGGTCAGGTGCTCCCCCTGTCCTTGCATCATCAGCTGCTGGGACACCACGTCTATTGGCACCGTGATGGTTTGGGCCACCAGGGACGCTGCCCCTCCGGCCACCACCGACTTCACCGTGTTACTGGGCGAGTACTGGCTCACATGCAGGCGCACGAGTTCATAGGTGGTGATATAAGCCTGTCCCGAGATCAGCGTGAGCGTACTGACCATGAAACCGCGGTAGAGGCCTCGCGCGCCCTCGGCTCGCAGGATCTTGCAGAAAGCGTCAAAGGTGCCGGAGTAAAGGGCCTTCCCCTTCTGCACCTGGAGCCGGGTGCGGATGAGGCTGGCCGGGTAGACGGTGGCCCTGGTTGTCAAGGTCATGAACACACCCAGGGAGTAGAACTTCCTCTTGTCCAGGTCCTCCCATTCTATAATTTTGATCGCACCTTTCTGCTGCATGGTGCCGGCTAGAGCAGCGCTGCACCCCTAAAGCCACGCATCTGCGGTCGTCAGCCCTCCAACTGCCATCACACCTGAGAACGAGAACATTCGGCGTTAGCAAAGCTCCGGGATCAGATGCAAGGTGGGTTCACGAAAATATTCATTCATTCTTTTTCAGAATTTGGACTGATCCCAGGACGGCTGTCAAAAGGCATTGCAATACCAGATAACACACTAAATCAGTCTTTATATGTGTAACAATACAGGGCTCTCGCACATAGCATAACTTGAATAAGACTATTTCCATTATTAATTAATCTGCCAATTATTTTCCAGCTTCATTTATCAATCATTTGGTCTATTAAAAATGTCAGAATATACAGAGAACCGGCACAAAACCCCAAACACATGTTGACATATTCCTTTTTTAATTTTTATTATACAGACTTCCTCAATAAATTCCAACGCTGTTAATTTATTTGACCTTGATTTGAGTGGACCATCACAATAAAGCAGGTCCATTTCTCTCTCCCACTCGTTGCATCCGTGATGTGAGCAGGCGTACCTGAGCTGTCTGAGCTCTTTCAACAAATATACACGCAGAAGAATCCATTTAATGACATCCCGCATTATTAAAATAGTGGCGCTGCGGATGCGTTTAATTAGTTGTAATATTTAAAAAAAAGTCGCAAGTCAGAGACGGAAAAACCTCACAGGACTTGAACGGCTCCACGGTGTTATCAGCCACATGCGCAGAGAGTTATGCGCAGCCATTTGCCTCTGAGGCTGCGACACATTACACACATCTAAAAACTAACGTTGCGTTCAAGGTCGTACAAAAAGCGTCGGACAAAAAAGGAGAAATTGACTGATCTGCAAGGGATTAGATCAGATTATATATACTTTATTCAATTTATTTGTTACAGCAGCAAGCATGTTATAATATATTCAATAAAACGAAAACATAAAACGATAAAGGTATAAAACGAAAAAAGCGTCAGCTAGCTAAATGAAATGTAATGATACTTGTATCCGTATCTGACGTAACATTTTTAACTACAGATTAGTCCGCGAGTATTGTGTCTTAACACTGAAAGTCTAATAATCCACTTTTGTTGTTGTTGTTTTTTGCAGCGGTTGGTGAAGAAGGGGGGGGGGTTGGGCAGCACGTGCAATGTCACACAGTGTACTCGAGCTGTTTTGGCAGCGAGCTAACAGCGCGAGCGCGAGAAATAAGAAAGAGGTTTAACGATTAAACGTACCTGTAGCTCGGGTTCACCTTCCGCCGCCCGCTCGCTGCTTCGTTGTTAAACTCCGTCGGCCCGCTCCGCGACAAGGTGGATCATGTCTTCCGCCCATTCTCTGCTCCGAACTAACGCTGTAAAAGGTGAAAGGTCATGGGTGGTTTTTCTTAAACTACTGCTGTAGAAATAAACGTTTCTTTAGTTTAAAAAAAAAGAAAAAAGAGCGTGGCGCTAGTGTCCTCGTGCAGGTGATCCCTGTAACGGTTATCAGTTACTGTCGGGTACTTAGCTTGTTGTTTGCACATGCTGATGCGTTCACGGTACAATGCGAGCGTAGGAATTTCAACTAGCGAGGCCCGAACAACGAGTAAACAACATTGACATGGATTTATATACGGCGTAAGAAGTGCTCAGATTATATACTAAGGTAGGAGTATGAATAACAATGCATTCAAGTTGTACACGTATGAAGAACTATCAGATACATCGTTTGCTAGTTGTAAAGTTAAATCTAGTAATTTCTAGTCTTTTTATTGTGTTTTTCTGAAGTACTAAAATGGGAGTACAAACTGAATTGTGTTGTTTTGTAGAATGACAATAACTAAAACCTTGAGCCGTGTTTCGTTGTGAGTATGTGTGAGTTTCACCGGTATTACTAGTTTAAATATGTATTAGTTACGTTGCAACACACACAGACAAAGTCGGAGGCGCTCTGAAGGCATCTGCAAGTATCTGTACGGTCACGTGGGACCTTTACGACTACACGTTTTTTCACACAGTAATTTTTATTTAATTTACATACATATTGCAATAGTAGCAAATATCATTAATTTCTGCTGTTTTTATTATTATTATTATAATTATTTATTCAACAATTGCCCATGTACAATTTCCATTTAAACTAACATGCCAGAGTGGCAAACGCAGAGAATAAGAGACAGGAAAAAAAGCATAACATTAAAATTACAAAGTCTCACAGTCCTGTTATGTTCACAAAGAATTTCATGTATGTGTTTAAAAAACTAGGGCAGAAGTTTTATTAAATAATCATGTCGTTATTTTTGACTTCACATGGATTTTCCATATCTTTTGCAATTTTCTTTGTTTTTGAAATATTATTTATTTTCTATACATTTGCTTATTTTTACACAATGTCAGCATAATAAATAAATATAGAGCCAGCTTCATGACGCGCTCTCTTAAATCGTTTTTATTTTGTCAGTATTTGGGGAGTGGGCGTGGCCGAACACATCTCCCTTCTCTGATTGGTCAGCTCGGTGTTGCTCCAGTGCAGTCGCCAAAACGGGTCGTGTTGGTTTCAGAAGTCATCATGGCGCTCACTCCGCCAGTCGAAGGTAAAGAGCTGTCTTCTGCTAACCCTTACTAAGTCAGCCATTATCCGAGAGGCCGTTCACCTAAGACGGGAATCGATAACAAAAAAAATAATTTAAAAAAGATCCTTAAAATGTCTGTCGTTTGCTGTCATAGCTAAGTTAGTTAAAACAGTCGCTAGCTTGGTGTTATTCGCAGTACAAATAGCTAGCTAGCTGACGCCGAAAGCTAGACACGTCTTTGCTCTGCGCAAAGATGTGTCACAACTTTAAAGCACTCTCTCTAGCTAAACGTAAACCGTGTGCTTAGGACTAATTGCCCTTTTTTCCTTATCGCGTCAAGGCGGTCCAGCATGTAGCACGATAAGCGAGAGAGTGCGCTCCACGATAAGGACTAACTAGCCCAGTGTTAAGCTAGCTGACCGTTAGCCGTGACACCGGGACAGAGACGACGGGTTCATGTGTGAGGATGTTCGCAGGCGGCGTCGACACCGCTTGTCCTGTTCGCACCACGTCGATGCGCGTGATCACAGTTGTGTCGACCGCAAGCAAGACGACAAACAAGACGAGAATTGGTTTATATTTTAACACCCCCCCCCAAAAAAAAAAACAGACCGTCGAGGAAAACAAATTGTAAATCAGATTTAAAAAAAAAAATTTGACATTTAAGTTTCCTCACAATAATTGGGTATTTTCAACAAACCTGGATTTTCAGTGCAAGCAGGTTTCCCCAAAAATGATTTTTATCTCCACAGGATCAACCATCGTGTCTTTGTTGTGGGTCAAGTAGTAACATATGAAAACTGAATATTTTCCTTTCGCCCAGCTTTGTATTAGGGTTATGGGTTTTAGTTTCATACAGCTTATTCAAAACACCTGCTGACAAAGGATCACAGTGATGCAGGGAAATGTTGAGCAATAAAACACCAGCGTTGGCTTCCTGTGAAATTATCTGACCAAAAAGAGGACAAGTTCCTTTTGAAAAGGTTGAATGCATATTTCGCTTTGGGTGTTTAAATTCGTTTAACATGCATTTCATTTCTAAATATGTCGCAGTGGGCACAGACGCTGTTCTTTAATCAGGATTTAGAAAAATAAATGAAAGAAATGTACACTTTTATTGATCCCCGTGGGGAAATTCTTCTCTGCATTCGACCCATCCTTAGTTATTAAGGAACAACTGGGGGTTCTGCGTCTTGCTCAAGGACACTTCGACATGCAACTATGGGGGGAACGAACCCGGTACCTTGTGGTTACAGGACGACCGCTCTCCCCCATGAGCCGACTATGACAAAAGTTTTGTTTCAAAACTGGTTTATGCCCGATTAGTTAAATTGCTAGATTATAAAACCGGAGTTGTTTTTCCTGTTTCTCTGGCAGCAGTGATAATACTCGTGTTGCTTTGCCTCACCGATGGTGAACATGTTGAGAGGAAATACTGCAGAAGAAATAGACAGTGTGTGCCTTTCACATTGGTTTATCAGATTTGTAGGACTCACTCTAAACCAGTTCTCTGTGTGTGTGTGTGTGCACGTGTGTGCACGCTCACATCTTTCCCATGAGTTTCACCTCTGCATGATGGATTTCAGCAGGGAGGCTTGAGGAGATTCTTCCTCTTCTTATTATTTATTCGGTGAATGCTCGGTAGGATTTAGGTAACCAAACCTACAGTACATGCTTTAGAAAAAGACACTATATAGTAATTTTACACAATATGTAATTCAGATTAAGTCAAGTGTGTAGAGAGTTTCTGTTTCACAATCATCACACAATTGATACTTTAAAATCTAGTAACCTGAGAGCCAAAGTTACAGTGTGTTGATGTCCTGTTGTGAGTCCAGCCAGTAGAGTTGGGCCAAGATTTAAAAGATAACTGTGTCCATAGGGGCTCAGCACTTGCTTCGTTTTAAGTTTTAAAGTAGAATATCATCAACGTTTAACAGCTGGGGGCTAAATAAATGAAATGAGACCGGAGAGATTGTTTTCTTTTATTGTTTTTTTTTTCTCTGCATTTACATTTTGCCCCAAAATGCACCGTTGTTCATTGTTACATTATCCAAGAAGCTTATTTACAGTACAGTCTAAATTAAAGTTTGGCCCTTCTGCTCAGCGACTTATGACCACTAATACAATATGGTATGTAATAACCCAATTCTATGGACGCACTACTGTTTGTTTACAGACAGCTCAGAAAATCTGAGGCCTTCGAGATAACTTGAGCCTTGTGCGTGCTTGAACTGCCATGTTTTTTGCACTGTCTCAATGTTGTTAGTTAGGTAGTTAACTATATATATATATATATATATATATATATATATATATATATATATATATATATTAAAGTCTTGTGGAGTAAACCTGTCCAACCTACAAGTACACATGCTGAGACAAAAAGAAAAACATTTGATGATATCACCTTTCCTGGACTCGTAACACATTATTAGGTTGCATAACTAAATGTTTGTCTCCCCTCTGCAGAGCACCCATATAACCATCTAATTGACACCCTGAAAGACGGCAGGATCAAGTTCTTCAATCCACAGAAACTAAACGATCCAAGATATGGTGAGTTCAGCCCCTGTGAGTAAAAGAAAGTCCCTCTTTCTAGACCTTTTCCAGGTGGCATTTATTTTACTCGGATCTTCACAACGAAGAATAAGTAGTACGACGTCGTACAGTAGAAATCTACGTCATATAATTGTCGAATTAACCTATGAGAGCCTTTTTGTTTTCGCATTTGTCACAATAATAATAATCAGATTTATTTACACATTGTTTTTTTTTTGTTTTGCTTCCCTATGTAGACAAGCTGCCTCTGTCCATCCGCGTCTTACTGGAGGCAGCAATCCGTAACTGTGATGGCGTCTACACTAAAGAAGACGACGTCCAGAACCTTCTGGATTGGCAGCAGCAGCAGAATGAAGCCGAGGTGCCGTTCTCTCCAGCGCGAGTCCTTCTTCAGGACTTCACGTGAGTTTCGCGAGGTTATTAATATCATCATGCTTTGAGGTATAAAAGTGACGGTGAGGTTGATTACATTTGTTTCCTCTCCCGGTGTCCTTTGACAGTGGTATTCCTGCCATGGTGGACCTGGCAGCCATGAGGGACGCTGTGGCCAAACATGGCGGGGACCCCGGACTGGTCAACCCTAAATGCCCCACAGACCTCATCGTAGACCACTCATTACAGATCGACTACAGCAAGTGGTGTGTTTGCGTGTATATTATCCTTTTTATATACTAACAGTGAGCTAAAAAAAGGGAGAACATAAAGGTACACACACTTTTAATTAGTGACCTTTTTTTTTTTTTTTTTATCGATAGAAATCTGAATTAGTAAAACTGACTTTTTGTCTGTATTTACATGAACATCTGTTCTCATAATGTATTCCGTGAGATAACACAAGTTTGTTTTACTCACAGCTCCATACAGAATGCACCAAACCCCGGTGGAGGCGACGGTCCAAACCAAAGCCAGGGTCCTTCCCGTTCCACGCCCTCCAGGCGGGGCTCACAGTGCGGGGCCCAGCGGGGCTCCTGTAGCAAAGCTACCTGCAGTGACCCTCCAGCCTCCGCTGGTCAACCTGCAGCCTCAGTCCAGCAGATCGAGAACACTCCTCTCCTCTGCCCTTTCCACCTGCAGCCTGTGTCTGAGTGAGTTTGCCTGTGAAAATTAATGCGGTTTCTCGCTCTTTACGGCTTCTGAAACTGCTGTGTGGTTCATTAATAGGCAGCGCTTAGATGTGATGTTTAGAAATGGATTTTACAACCTCTAAAACCACAATAAAAACATGGTCATTTTCCCCCTTTGTCAAGCGACATAATTAAATATCTGTCTAACTAACTACACGAGTACCTTTTGGCCATTTTAGCTAACTGTCTGCACCTTTTGTTTAATGAATTAGTCTCATTTTCCAAAACGAATCCAAAGGGAATTAGTTTAATTGTGTTGTTATGCTAAAAAGATTATCTTTGCATAAAGCATCAGGGAAGTTCGGTAAATCAATCGCCGGTAAAATGGTAACGTTAAACAAGTAGTAGTTAAGTTTGGAATAAATAGCACCCCAGCTCACGTTAGACTCCAAGGAAACAAAGCCACACATTTGACACATTGTTATGTAAGCTAATTGAATTTGCCTTTTTTATTTTTTTTCACCACATGTTTATATGTCTTTTTTTTTTTAAACACAGAGTTCCCCTTCAGCACGTCTCATGTGGATTTGTTCTCTTTTCTGCAGCACTGAAACAGCTCTGAAGAATCAGGAAGTGGAACTCATCAGAAACAAAGAGAGGCTTCAGTTCTTTAAGGTACGGCTAACGGCAAATCTTTTTTTTGTTGATGCGGTAACATCAGATCATCGGAGGGAAAGGACATTTTACAAAGTGTATCTCATTCCTTTATTCCCGATCAAGAAGTAGTCCGAAGCAAAGTTAGCGGGCTGCTGGCAGTTTGAAAAACAAAAAGGTCAAACTATTGTATTATTTGACACTTTTTGTAACAGAACAGCTCCGTATATTTTATTCGTATTTTTCGGCTTCTTCTGTAGCTTTCAGTGTAAAGTCATGTAAATAACTTTTCTCCCACTCGAGAGAACAGAACAAAACAGTGTTTGTACTTTTGAGTGGGACGCAAGTCACATTTCTTTCCTCCTCCTCTCCCTGTCAATCAACCAACACAGTGGTGTTCCAAAGCCTTTAAGAATGTGAACGTGGTTCCTCCGGACGTCGGTGCGGTCCACCAGGTGAATCTGGAGTATCTGTCCAGAGCGATCCAGGTCACCGACGGTTTCATCTACCCCGACAGCGTGGTGGGAACCGACTCCCACACCACCATGATCAATGGCCTGGGCATCCTGGGTTGGGGTAAACGCACAAAAACTGTTCTCGCCAGTCGTTGACATATTTGTCAACCAGGGAAGTTGATTTATTAAAAAGAAAATGTTGTCCGCGCTTTCCTCCGCCAGGTGTTGGGGGAATTGAGTCAGAAGCGGTGATGCTGGGCCAGCCGGTGTCTCTGACCCTTCCTCATGTGGTGGGCTGTAAACTGGTGGGCTCCATCAACCCTCTGACCACCTCGATCGACATCGTCCTCGGCATCACAAAGGTGACACTGCTCTGCCTTTCTTCCTGCCTTTTATTAGGATGTCCGTTCTTCTCAGTGAGGACTGACAGTTAAACTGAAACCGTTGTCGACTAAAAAAAACGCACAGTCATTGTTGCAAGAAGCAATCAATGGCACGATTTACAGGAAGAGCACTTATTCTTTTGCCTCTCGTTGTGCACCAATCGTATCGTGTACCATTTTATTGTTGCAGCACTTGCGGCAAGCTGGGATCGCTGGAAAGTTTGTGGAGTTCTTTGGACCTGGTGTCTCCCAGCTATCGGTTCCCGACCGGACCACCATCGCCAACATGTGCCCAGAGTACAACGCCACCGTCAGCTTCTTCCCCGTGGACCAAGTCACCCTCAAGCACTTTAAAAAGACGAGTAAGTTTGGCAGAAGCGACGCGGCTCATTGAGAGTCACAGCGCCCGGTTCTGTTCATGCGTTGTGAACTGACTTGTCGTTGTCTTTCTTCCAGATTTTACCGAGGAAAAACTTGAATTACTGGAGTCTTACATGCGAGCTGTAAAACTTTTCCGAAGCTATGGAGAGCCCTCAGAAGACCCTCAGTACTCTGAGGTAACGCGTCAAATATATTTATGATTTATTTATTTAAGTTTTCTTTTTTTAGTAAAATAATGATTAAGAACAGAGAAACATTGAATGTGGTTTAACATTAAAACTATTTGATCTAATTCCCTTTTTTCTTTGTCATACGGTATGTGCCAAGGTAGCAGCAGTAGAGGAATTTAATTTTGATAATAACGTGGAAACCATTCATCTCTGTGCAGGTGATTGAGATCAACCTGAGCTCCATCGTGCCCTGTGTGAGTGGACCGAAGAGGCCCCAGGACCGAGTGGCGGTCAGCAGCATGAAAGAAGACTTCCAGAGTTGTCTGAATGAGAAGGTAACAAAGAAAATGCACAATAACACTTTGCAAAATATTTATGTCTACTGCCCTTTTGGAGAGGAACCAAGTGTACAGTCATGCAAAGATACTCGGGTGCATTTGGAAAACATTGCCTTGAAAAAGAACAGAGTAAGACAAAATGTATCCGGCGCCTCAAGGCCAGCAGGAGCTGACGAATAATCGAAGACTCGCAAATATGATATGGCTAGGGCTTTTATTGTGAAAGGTAAGAACAGAAGGAGTAGATCTGGTCTCCGTCGCCGTTGTTTGAGGATGAAATAATTAATAGAGTTTCTTGGTTCAGACTATGAAGCCTCTCCATGTTATTGTTTCCTAAATAGAAGCTATTCAAATTGACCTTATTCCAGTATGATGACTTTTTCGCTCCGTGTGAAACTCCTCCGGTGTGTGAAGGCTTTCCCCACTTCTCTCCTTTCATTTTTAAATATTTATTATTATTTTAATTATTGCAGGTTGGCTTCAAAGGCTTCCACGTCTCCAAGGAGAAGCAGGACAAGCGCGTTCCTTTCCTGCACTGTGGTCAGGAGTACCAGCTGGCCCACGGCTCGCTGGTCATCGCTGCCGTTATCAGCTGCACCAACAACTGCAACCCGTCCGTCATGCTGACTGCAGGTAAAGACTCGAAAGATGAAACTATGGATCAGATTTCCTCTGAAAATATTCCCTAAAATGTTGTGCTTTTTTCCCCAGTCTTTCACCAAATGAATCTCCTGTTCTGTGTCTCTGAACTCGTTGTTGTGGCTACTTTGCATAACGCGTCTGTTTTTTGTTGTTGTGCTTGACAGGTCTACTGGCCAAAAAGGCTGTGGAGGCGGGGCTTGTTGTCAAGCCTTATATTCGGACCAGCTTGGCTCCTGGAAGTGGCATGGTCACTCACTACCTCAATACCAGTGGAGTCCTGCCTTACTTTAGCCAGCTAGGGTAAGCGTGTGTACACAGTGACGACACACACACACACACACACACACGCCCCTTTACCACCAGGGCGATGACCTGGGATAAACCCATACCATTGATTTAACTTAGCTTAGCTCTGGTTTTGAAAGAGTTCACGTGATCATTTTTGGAGGATTTAATTTGTGGCCCTGTTGGGATTTTACCACATAATCCTTACAGGTGTTTCTATTATTTTGTCCACCCCATTTACGGATACATATAACAATAACAAACACCTCTCGGTGTATTGCAATGCAGTTTAAAAGGTGTTGAATAAGTTCAAGCTAGTTTCAAACTGCATCTGTGACACCCCCCCCCCCCCCCCCCCCCCGAGCACATCTGTGAAGGCGGCCGATGATTTAATTCCTTTTCACCTTTCCCTCCCCTCCCCAGGTTTGAGGTGAGCGGTTACGGCTGTGCCACCTGTGTCGGGAACACGGCCCCGTTACCCGACGCCGTCGTGGATGCGATCAAACAGGTGAGATCTCCACAATGCGATCGATCTCACGCCGTTCCTGTAGATCTCACCCGTCGCGAAAACAATGACGTCGATGATCTTGCTGCGTTTTTTTTAAGGGGGATCTGGTGGCCTGCGGCGTGCTGTCTGGCAACAGGCACTTCGAAGGGCGCCTGTGTAACTGCGTGCGCGCCAACTACCTGGCCTCCCCGCCCCTGGTGGTGGCGTACGCTCTCGCGGGGACGGTGGGAATCGACTTTGAGAAGGAGCCCGTGGGTAAGGAAGGCACCCGTCAGGAGCTGCTCTAAAGCCGGAGGGCTTGGCTGATTACAGGGATGCAACGTTTAGGCATTCTGTGTCTTGTGCAGACATGCATCAGCCACAGAACGGGTGACAAAAGAGCATTGTGGGTAGTTTAAGAGTCTAACCCACTGGGTAATCTGGCAGTGACTATAGCAGTGAAATGAGCGGCTTTCATTTAAAGGTTTTTAGACTTTAACATGGAGCGTCCTGTTGTTTGGTGAAGGTGTGACCTCCGAGGGGAAGGAGGTGTATCTCTGTGATATCTGGCCGTCCAGGGAGGAGGTCCAGCAGACTGAGGAGGACACGGTCATCTGCTCCATTTTTAAGGATCTCAGGGGAAGGATGGAGGTCAGAACACGATCCAGCTTTATTTATTTTACGTCCTTTTCAATTAAAATCAAGTAAATGAGTGATTCTCTCTCTCTCTCTCTCTCTCTCTCTCTCTCTCTCTCTCTCTCTCTCTCTCTCTCTCCAGAAAGGGAACACACTTTGGAACAACATTGAATGTCCAGATTCGGTGCTCTTCCCCTGGGATCACAAGTCCACATACATCCGTTCGCCGTCTTTCTTCAGCAAGTTGGTACGTCTCCAGACATTTTGTGGGAGTCAAATACAAACGGCTGCAGTTTTGACAATAAGCGCCTCCTCTGCCCGTGTCTCTCTCTCTCTCTCGTCTCAGAGTAAAGAGGTGCCTCCTCCTCCGTCGATAGAGAACGCTCACGTCTTGCTGTTCCTCGGGAACAAAGTGCTGACGGACCACATCTCGCCAGCGGGCAGCATCGCCCGGGTCAGCGCCGCTGCCAAGTACCTGCTGAGCAAACGGTCGGTTTCCAATCCGACAAGATAACATCGATCAATAAATGTGAATAAGCAGTTACAGGAAATAAACTGTATGTGGAGAAACGGTAGAATAGAATAAATAACCTTTTTTTACATTTTTTATTATGACGAATAAATAATGAAAGATATAATGTCGGGGAAGGATGTATGAAGTGTTGTCGCCGGGCATCGTTGCTATGCAAATGTCATAATGCCTCTTTTGAAAAACATATTCCCCTCAGCCTGACGCCGCGGGAGTTCAACTCGTACGGCGCTCGCAGGGGGAACGACGCGGTGATGACCAGAGGCACGTTCGCCAGCATCAAGCTCCAAAATCGCTTCATCGGCAAACCGGGCCCCAAAACTTTGCACATTCCTTCAGGCCTGACGGTGAGCGAGAACGCTTTTTTTTAAGACCCAGAAGGCGGATTTCTTTTGTTTGTGATCTTTTGAGCTGGAACATTGTGTGTGTGTGTGTGTGTGTGTGATGTCAAAGACGATAACGCATCCTCCCTCCTTGTTTACCTTCTTTTTTTTTTATCAGCTGGATGTCTTCGAGGCAGCCGATCGCTATCAGAGAGACGGCGTTCCCCTCATCATCCTGGCGGGCAAAGACTACGGCTCGGGAAACTCCAGGGACTGGGTCGCCAAAGGCCCGTACCTGCTGGTAAACACACACACACACATTTCATCCAACATGGTGCAGGTACATTACAGTGATTACGCCCCACAAAGCTATTCACTCACTTGTTTCTTTGCCGCTCCGTCGTCAGGGGGTACGCGCGGTCATCGCCGAGAGCTTCGAGAAGCTGCACAAGAATCAGCTGGTGGGGATGGGCATCATGC
Source organism: Cyclopterus lumpus (assembly GCF_009769545.1). NCBI lineage: Eukaryota > Metazoa > Chordata > Actinopteri > Perciformes > Cyclopteridae > Cyclopterus > Cyclopterus lumpus. The sequence goes on along the minus strand of NC_046971.1, from coordinate 5,376,576 downwards.
CGCTCCAGTTCCTGCCCGGCGACAGCGCGGACTCGCTGGAGCTCAGCGGGAAGGAGAGGTTCACCATCACCCAGCCGGACAGCCCGAGTCCGAGGCAGCGGCTCACAGTCCAGGTAGGCCGGCCGAGCCCTGAGCCGTGATAACCGACCGCACTGGTTTTTTTTTACGGTTTGTTTGGTAAAGTCTGGAAACCGAGACCGAGTAATATTCTTCCTGGTGAAATGAATTTGACTGATCTCTGTTCTCTTGTTTAACAGACCAGCCAAGGAAAGTCCTTCTCCGTCACCGCGCTGTTCGACACGGAGATGGACGTCACATATTTCCGACACGGGGGCCTCCTTCGATACGTCGCTCGGACTCTGCTCTGAAAAAACGTCCCGCAGCCCGACTGAATGTTGCACCCCAGCGGTCTTCATCGCGTCACCGGTCTCGTCTTCAAGTTCTGACGAAGAACCCAGTCGCTCGTCGGAGTGACATTGATGATGATGATGATGATGATGATGATGATGATGATGATGATTTGTCCGTTTTCGAGCTGGATGAACCTCTCCGGACTTTTGGAGTTGTTTTCTTTTTCCCCCGACCTGAGCTACACGTGACCTTTCTTCTTCAACGTTTCTCCTCACGAGAAGACGACTAGTGACATTCGCTCAATGAGGAGACTTGAACCCAAGACGACCTTTTAAACATCCTTTTTAATCATTCTTTCTTGTTTTATTGCGTTGGGAGACCGGATTTGCTGCGTACTGAGGGGACGGTTTGTCATAGAGTTTCTGCTTCTGTTGACGCCTAGAAAGGCGCACATGGTGCTCGCGGTACTGCGGCGTGAATACTTATTTTTTAATTTTTTAAGGGTATATCCTGTTTTTACCAACATCCAAGTAAAGTCTCATTTTGCAGAATTAAAGTCGTTATGTGGGAAATGTGAAATCCCTCTTGGCGGCATCACTAAGCTACATAAACATGTCCCCCATCTCCCACCGACAGCTTCCCATTAAAGGTAAATTATAAATCATGAAAGTTTCTCGTCCTTAATAATGCATTAATAATAATCCATAACGGTTTAATTACATTTTGACACATTTAGTCTTCGTACCCAAAGTATTAAATATTATCTAAATGCAATATTATAAGTTTAACAGCTTTTAAATCTCGGGAGACTGGCGGCCTGCAGCGTTCAGAGGTTTTACACCGACGGCTCGTGAGATGCATTGTGGGTAATGTTGGCGACGGGCTTTGAGGAGAAAAAAAATGTGTGGGGTACGGCAAGAAAGCGGATGACTGTATTTCCCCAAAGTTATTATTATTATAATAATTTTTTTAACATATTCTCAACTGGACCCTTTTTAATTTATTTAATTTTTATTTATTTTTTTTACTCGTCCCGGTCGTGACTCGGATGTGGAGTTAAAAACTGCTTGAAAGTGACGCGTCATCATGTCCCTTCATGGCGTCGGCGTTTCTCACTTAGACTTCTGTCTCTTATTGACTATAAATAAATAAAGCATGAGGAGATTATCAAATCAATTGTAGTGGGAAAAAATTATAACAAATGCTCATTTTTCCAGCTTCTATCGTAGTTTGACCTGAACTGTAAGTGAATGGATGGACAGCAGCCCGGCCTAAAATACAGGTATTCTTAAATGTATATGTATTACATGTGCTGAGGGATCGGACTTCATTTTTTTTGTTTGTCAGCTCGGTATCATTTTGTGCATGTTTTCAAAATCATTTTGACGCAGTAAAAAGTTTGTGTTGGCTAACGGCACTTTATAAAACCATCCCTTCATTGTATCGCGTCACATTATCTAGAATACAGATTGGAGCCTTCACGCTCCATTAGAATACATGTGTGTGTGTGTATATATATATATATATATATATATATATATATATATATATATTCTAGCGTGAAGGCGCTATATATATATATATATACATACATGTATATATATATGTGTGTATATATATGTATATATGTGTGTATATATATATATACATATATATACATATGTGTATATATATGTATACATATATGTATACATATATACACACATATATACCATGAATATGTATGTATACATATATGTATGTATACATACATGTATACATACATATATGTATACATATGTATATGTGTATACATACATATATGTATATGTATACATATATGTATACATATATGTATACATATACATATATGTATGTATACACATACATATGTATACATATATGTATGTATACATGTATGTATACATATGTATATGTATACATATGTGTATGTATACATATGTGTATGTATACATATATGTATGTATGTATATGTATACATATATGTATATGTATGTATACATGTATATGTATGTATACATATATGTATGTATATGTGTATATGTGTGTATATATGTGTATATGTATGTATATATATATATGTGTGTATATATATATATATATATGTGTGTATATATATATATATATATATATGTATATATATGTGTATATATATAGATTAATTTATTTTAGTGGTAATAGCGTGGTGTAATACTGGCTGTGCTAAAGGGAAGTTATTTATTGGTTTAAACACACTACTGTGATACGTTGAAACATATTCTGCCTGAAACAAAACGGTGTATTTGATTTTATCATTTCAAATAGCGATCAAAGAATTGTTTTTGCCAAACTGACAAAACGATCTGAAACAAGTAGCACGGTGTCCCGAGGCCCACCGCTCCTCCACCGCTTCATACTACACGTGGGCTTTAAGTTGCTCCTCCACCGCTTCATACTACACGTGGGCTTTAAGTTGCTCCTCCAGTGCTTCATACTACACGTGGGCTTTAAGTTGCTCCTCCACCGCTTCATACTACACGTGGGCTTTAAGTTGCTCCTCCACCGCTTCATACTACACGTGGGCTTTAAGTTGCTCCTCCACCGCTTCATACTACACGTGGGCTTTAAGTTGCTCCTCCACCGCTTCATACTACACGTGGGCTTTAAGTTGCTCCTCCACCGCTTCATACTACACGTGGGCTTTAAGTTGCTCCACCGCTTCATACTACACGTGGGCTTTAAGTTGCTCCTCCACCACTTCATACTACACGTGGGCTTTAAGTTGCTCCTCCAGCGCTTCATACTACACGTGGGCTTTAAGTTGCTCCTCCAGTGCTTCATACTACACGTGGGCTTTAAGTTGCTCCTCCAGTGCTTCATACTACACGTGGGCTTTAAGTTGCTCCTCCAGTGCTTCATACTACACGTGGGCTTTAAGTTGCTCCTCCAGTGCTTCATACTACACGTGGGCTTTAAGTTGCTCCTCCAGTGCTTCATACTACACGTGGGCTTTAAGTTGCTCCTCCACCGCTTCATACTACACGTGGGCTTTAAGTTGCTCCTCCAGCGCTTCATACTACACGTGGGCTTTAAGTTGCTCCACCGCTTCATACTACACGTGGGCTTTAAGTTGCTCCTCCACCGCTTCATACTACACGTGGGCTTTAAGTTGCTCCTCCAGTGCTTCATACTACACGTGGGCTTTAAGTTGCTCCTCCACCGCTTCATACTACACGTGGGCTTTAAGTTGCTCCTCCAGTGCTTCATACTACACGTGGGCTTTAAGTTGCTCCACCGCTTCATACTACACGTGGGCTTTAAGTTGCTCCTCCACCGCTTCATACTACACGTGGGCTTTAAGTTGCTCCTCCAGCGCTTCATACTACACGTGGGCTTTAAGTTGCTCCTCCAGTGCTTCATACTACACGTGGGCTTTAAGTTGCTCCTCCAGTGCTTCATACTACACGTGGGCTTTAAGTTGCTCCTCCAGTGCTTCATACTACACGTGGGCTTTAAGTTGCTCCTCCAGTGCTTCATACTACACGTGGGCTTTAAGTTGCTCCTCCAGTGCTTCATACTACACGTGGGCTTTAAGTTGCTCCTCCACCGCTTCATACTACACGTGGGCTTTAAGTTGCTCCTCCAGCGCTTCATACTACACGTGGGCTTTAAGTTGCTCCACCGCTTCATACTACACGTGGGCTTTAAGTTGCTCCTCCACCGCTTCATACTACACGTGGGCTTTAAGTTGCTCCTCCAGTGCTTCATACTACACGTGGGCTTTAAGTTGCTCCTCCACCGCTTCATACTACACGTGGGCTTTAAGTTGCTCCTCCAGTGCTTCATACTACACGTGGGCTTTAAGTTGCTCCTCCAGTGCTTCATACTACACGTGGGCTTTAAGTTGCTCCTCCAGTGCTTCATACTACACGTGGGCTTTAAGTTGCTCCTCCAGTGCTTCATACTACACGTGGGCTTTAAGTTGCTCCACCGCTTCATACTACACGTGGGCTTTAAGTTGCTCCTCCACCGCTTCATACTACACGTGGGCTTTAAGTTGCTCCTCCAGTGCTTCATACTACACGTGGGCTTTAAGTTGCTCCTCCAGTGCTTCATACTACACGTGGGCTTTAAGTTGCTCCACCGCTTCATACTACACGTGGGCTTTAAGTTGCTCCTCCACCGCTTCATACTACACGTGGGCTTTAAGTTGCTCCTCCAGCGCTTCATACTACACGTGGGCTTTAAGTTGCTCCTCCACCGCTTCATACTACACGTGGGCTTTAAGTTGCTCCTCCAGCGCTTCATACTACACGTGGGCTTTAAGTTGCTCCTCCACCGCTTCATACTACACGTGGGCTTTAAGTTGCTCCTCCACCGCTTCATACTACACGTGGGCTTTAAGTTGCTCCTCCACCGCTTCATACTACACGTGGGCTTTAAGTTGCTCCTCCAGTGCTTCATACTACACGTGGGCTTTAAGTTGCTCCTCCAGTGCTTCATACTACACGTGGGCTTTAAGTTGCTCCACCGCTTCATACTACACGTGGGCTTTAAGTTGCTCCTCCACCGCTTCATACTACACGTGGGCTTTAAGTTGCTCCTCCAGCGCTTCATACTACACGTGGGCTTTAAGTTGCTCCTCCAGTGCTTCATACTACACGTGGGCTTTAAGTTGCTCCTCCAGTGCTTCATACTACACGTGGGCTTTAAGTTGCTCCTCCAGTGCTTCATACTACACGTGGGCTTTAAGTTGCTCCTCCACCGCTTCATACTACACGTGGGCTTTAAGTTGCTCCTCCAGCGCTTCATACTACACGTGGGCTTTAAGTTGCTCCACCGCTTCATACTACACGTGGGCTTTAAGTTGCTCCTCCACCGCTTCATACTACACGTGGGCTTTAAGTTGCTCCTCCAGTGCTTCATACTACACGTGGGCTTTAAGTTGCTCCTCCAGTGCTTCATACTACACGTGGGCTTTAAGTTGCTCCTCCACCGCTTCATACTACACGTGGGCTTTAAGTTGCTCCTCCAGTGCTTCATACTACACGTGGGCTTTAAGTTGCTCCTCCAGTGCTTCATACTACACGTGGGCTTTAAGTTGCTCCTCCAGTGCTTCATACTACACGTGGGCTTTAAGTTGCTCCTCCAGTGCTTCATACTACACGTGGGCTTTAAGTTGCTCCACCGCTTCATACTACACGTGGGCTTTAAGTTGCTCCTCCAGTGCTTCATACTACACGTGGGCTTTAAGTTGCTCCTCCAGTGCTTCATACTACACGTGGGCTTTAAGTTGCTCCACCGCTTCATACTACACGTGGGCTTTAAGTTGCTCCTCCACCGCTTCATACTACACGTGGGCTTTAAGTTGCTCCTCCAGCGCTTCATACTACACGTGGGCTTTAAGTTGCTCCTCCACCGCTTCATACTACACGTGGGCTTTAAGTTGCTCCTCCAGCGCTTCATACTACACGTGGGCTTTAAGTTGCTCCTCCACCGCTTCATACTACACGTGGGCTTTAAGTTGCTCCTCCACCGCTTCATACTACACGTGGGCTTTAAGTTGCTCCTCCACCGCTTCATACTACACGTGGGCTTTAAGTTGCTCCTCCAGCGCTTCATACTACACGTGGGCTTTAAGTTGCTCCTCCACCGCTTCATACTACACGTGGGCTTTAAGTTGCTCCTCCAGCGCTTCATACTACACGTGGGCTTTAAGTTGCTCCACCGCTTCATACTACACGTGGGCTTTAAGTTGCTCCTCCACCGCTTCATACTACACGTGGGCTTTAAGTTGCTCCTCCACCGCTTCATACTACACGTGGGCTTTAAGTTGCTCCTCCAGTGCTTCATACTACACGTGGGCTTTAAGTTAAGTTGCCCCTCCACAGTTTGCCTTCCTGGTGTTGTGCTGTGATTGGTCGGTGACGTCTGGATGCAGCAGAGCGTGAAAGCTCAACTGCAGCATGTCTGTCACTGAATTGTATTGTAAATAGTTTTTAATAAATGGTGGAGGGAACCTCTCGAGAGCGTAATCATGGGCTCAGTCTGTCATACATAAGGTGCATTCACCAGGAATAAAGGACTAACAAAGATGCTATTTAGGGCCTTTTGTTTCCACACCACATAGCATTACATCATGACTTCATCCCACACTTATAAAGTACTTAATGTGAATGGAGAAATAAGACACTGACGTCTGAGGTTAATGGAATTTCCAAGTGTAAACAGTGCAACTTTTATTGATTTGTTTGAAAAGCAATTTATATGACACAGTGCCGACATTGCTCTGCACGTTAAACGAGTGATGACACACAACACGAGGCCGCACAAACAACCAGTTTTCATCCGCGTGCTGTCGAACAGCCGAAAAAAACGCAGCTGGCTCCAACGATCAAAAATGAAAAAGAACCGTCTGCATATGTGAGATTTAAAGGAATAAAAAAAAAAAGATGTGACGGGTTTGTTACCGAGGCTTCGTGGGAATCGTTGGGTTCATCACGACATCGTTACGTTTAGTACGAGACGTTAATCTCACGTCAACAGCCCGTTTCATCATGTCGCCCGTTTACTACACGCGGTGCTGAAATTAATTAACGGATCAACAACAATCTGATTATAATTATATTTTATTATAATAATAAGTTTCTGGTTCCAGTGCCTCACAATTTGAGGATCTGCTTCTATAATCTTTGTAAATAATAAAATTATTTTAAAAAAGTACCCTGTTGAGTTTTTTTTGCAACAAATGTATTTACATTCGCCGGTTCCCACCAAAGTGCATTAAGTATCTTATCTCCTTTTTTTTTTTGTGAGTGGAGGCATTTGGAAGTCTACATTGTTTGCGTCTCGTCTTTTGATTGGCACATTGCTGCGTTGCCACCAGCCGCCGATCAGCTGATAAACGTGAAGCAACCAGGACTGCGTCGCCTCACCCACCCTTAAAAAGAAAAAGTAAAGCTCCATTCCTCCATTACTGATCAAAAACTCCACAGGGTACCTTTAAAATAAATCTAATTAATGTCAATTGTTAGTCAGATAAACTATTTCAAGATGTCTTCTTGGGCTCTCGGAAACATTTTATTAATTTTATACACTAAACAATTACATTTCCTTTGATGGAACAACACATATTTGTTTGTCTTAAAGCAGAATTCAGAACCCTACGATCGAGGCAGCGTTTGCTTTCCATTCGTTCCACAACATGAACATCTGGCTTGCGGAGACTTAAAACAATTGGGAATGTTTTTCCACGCAGCATTTACTGTACTCTTCTCAGAGTAAGTCGTTGTTGCCCGGTTACGCCTCAAAGCCACCGATTACGGCATTATCGCATGACAACGACGCGACGACTACAAACGCACACGATGCGGACTGTGAGGTCTCAAGTCTGTGCAGGTGGATCTTCATACAATAAGCCGTCTTTTATGTGCTATTTTTTAGTTATAAGCAAGAATATAGAGGGGGAAAAAAAACTAACTTAATTTGTAGTAAATGGGCTTTAACGTACACCAGTATCGCTTTCCAGCACCGACACTCATCCAGTAACGAGCCTCTGCAGTGCCCACAACCGCGTGCAACTCTCCCCCCAAACCGGATTATACCAAAAACATCATTCGGACTTTGAAAAAAAAAAAAGAAGAAAAAAGGCACAGACGTGTGGTTATAAGTAATGATGATTGAAATCATACCTAAAAACATTAAACTCACAAGCTTTGACCTACAATGCAACCCCCCCCCTCCTTGACCACAGCCATCTAATGACGCCCCGCCCTTCAGCAACAATAGTATTTTTAAACCTGGAAAGACAAAACAAAAACATGGCTGGTACTTAAGTACTTTATCTAAGTGCTCGTCATTCTCATTTTAAATTTTTTTAATTATTTTTTGATCCCTTTGAGTTGTAAAAAAAAAAAAAAAAAAAAAATCGTAGTGAGACTCTCGGCCACTTTCTTCACCTGGGTCCCCAGAAACGTGTGAGGAGAGCGGCCGCGCTGTAAACGAAGACCCACTGCTGACGTGGAGGAGGAAATCCTGAGAGCGACGGACTCGGGTTCGTTTCCCCGTCTCTTGTGGAACTCAATGGAATCGTGTGTCTATTCTCTCTTTGCGCGCGTCCATATCTTTGTATATGCAAACTCTTTTCATCTATTAAGAAAATATTTGTGGAAGGTTAAATGAAAATATACAGTTATTAATACAATAGGAGTACAGAGCTATGTGTTAAAGGTGATTTAAAAAAAAAAAACTGGTTGATTGTATCTCCCTTTACAATGCCGCGCATTTTCCTTGGTTTAAAGGCAAGAGGTAAAGTGTATAGAAAAAGGCCGCCGGCGCCGTCGTCCTGAAGGCTGGCGCTCGAGGATCAGGCGATCGCTTTCGCTTCTGGTAAGAAAGCCTCCCAGTACTTTATGAGCTGGAGGAGAGAAGAACACGGGCACACCAGCGGTCATTCAAAATGAACAGACGAGACGTGGTTCAGAAATCAGGAATAAAAAAAAAAACGGATGCAGAAGATTAAAACAAAAACTTTAACATTTATGTATTTTGGACTGTTGGTTGGACAAAACAAGCAGGTTGAAGACGTTATATTGGCTGTTGAGACTTTTCAATATTTGTTATGCACTCTTATTAAACGTATCAACAGATTAATTCATAATAAAAAATAAATTGTTAGGAAAATTCATTCACATCTCCCACCTAAGCTCGTATTTACTTTCCCTAAATAAACCACTCAGACACCATGCTTCTATGGTTGCTTTTCATTTTGATTATTTATATTCACACTTATTACTGCTGATTCGTTCTAAATAAGATCACCAACTCCAAATCATCTTAATTTAAAATCGAATAATAAAAAAGACGACAAGAGAAAATAGAAAAAGACTAATTACTAAAAGAACTAATTACAAACTGGTTACCAGTAGGACAAGAGGAATATTTGATTATGTAAATTCATGTTTGACACTCACCTGTTGCTGGGACTGAAGCAGACACTCCAGGTAGTTAATGATCTCTCTTTTGAAGTTCCTGGCCTTTTCTTTCTGCATGAGCAAATAACAACAACAAAAAGTATCCTCCAATCAGTACTGAATATCGTTTTCAGCGGTAACCGATGTGAACGCTAGAAAGATAAACGTCCGTACGTCAAAGCGGACGACTTCCTTGCGCACGGTCGCAGTGACTCGGTCAAAGTCTCTCTCGTACTGCGTCACCTTGACCTCCCACTGAGAACGAGAGGAGAACAATCACGCCGGGAACGATGCACTTAAAAAAGGTTATGGTCAGTGTTATAATATAATATAATAATACTAACACGCCATCTACTTTGAATCGCAAAAAAACAAACATGATATTTGATATCTCAACACTTTCACAGGCAGTCAAAATGTCGATTGTGATTCGTGTTCATAACTTATGGACCTTTTTAAAAATTGTACTGCCGCTATTTTTTAAACGTCGATGATTAAAATCAGCCTCGTCAGATGGGAAAAAAAACAACTAAACATTAGATATTCAAGCCCGTTCCTACCAGGACCAAATAAATAGTAGGAATAAAAAAGTACTTTTTTTATTGTCTCAAGACCATAACTGGAAAATGTAAAAAAAAATAAAATAAATATATATATATATATATATATATATATATATATATATTTTTTTTTTTTATTTTTTTTTTTATTTTTTTTGATTGGAAACAATATGAAAAGCTTTTCAAGTGGCTCATTTATTATTCAAACGTTGTTCTCAAAACTTATTTGAAAAAAAGAAGGAAAAAAAAGAAACGAAAAAGCATCAAACTGCAGCCCTGAGTTGTTTGTGTACCTCAGCGATCTCCTCTTTGACCAGCTGCAGCTTGTCGGGCTTGTTGGCCCACAGCAGCTTGGCCTCCGTCTCCCTCTTCTTCTGCAGCGCGGCCTGCGCGTCCTGCCAGCGCTGCCACGCCTTCATCCGGTGATCGAACGAGCCCTGCGGGTCACATGACACGTTTCCATTTGGTTTATTCACGCGAGCCACGAAGCGGAGCCTCGTATTCAAAACCGCTCAACGACAGTCACGCCCTTCAGTCAGTGTTGAAGGGCGTCGTGGCTGTGGGGGAGTATTTGTAGATTTTAAAAATATTTTTAAAGCAACCATTAGAATAATAACAGATTCTGAATTCATCTTTTAGCCTTTAAATAAAAAAAAAAAAAGCACTGAAAAGTAAAGATTATATTTGACTTTTATATGGTTTCAAATCCGGTACGGAGCAAGAAAAATAAAAGATTATTCCAGATTGTTTTAAGCGCCAACATGATCTGAAATAAAAAATAAAAAAAAATGTTAAAAAAAATCTCATTGTGTGAAGAGTTAAGTATTTACTTCTTCCTACACATTTTCAGATATGACTTACGTTTGCAGAGTAATCTTCAAAATCATAATTTTCTTTCTCACGTTCTTATGCAAATTAATGATAGTGATGTTCAAAAACATACTACAACACCGACACGGCATCACTCTTTATATTATACACTATTCATTAATTCCTTCTCCGCCTCGGTTCTTATGTTAAATTCAAGATTCTCTGTATGAAGATTCAACACAACTATTTGGACTAAATAAAAATGGCCGACTTTACCTCACAGCTTGAGACGCAATTGTATGCTTATGCCAAGCCCAATAAAGTCCATAATGAAAGTAGCGATTAGCAGAGAAATAATTATATTTAATTACTATCTAATTTCACCTCCCACCCTTTAAAAAGTGAAAGCGCTTCTGATATTTGAATATATAAAAAAAAAAAAAAAAAATGTAACCAGATGTCCTCAGTACCCTCACGGATCCGAGCAGGCGGATGTAATCTGCGATGAGTTCGGCAAAGTTGAAGGTGTCGTTCGTGGCCTGATCCTGGTGCAGCTGCTCCATCTTGTCCTCCACCTCTGCCAGCTGAGAGAGTGCTCGGGACAGAGCGGTGTTGTCCTCCGCGCTGCCCAACATGGCCGTGCTTTTGGCAAAACTGGCCGTGTTTAGCGACAGTTCTGGAGGGGAAGAGGGAGCCAAACGACGGTGTGAAACAGGCGTTGTGGTCTCAGAAACACCAAAAACATAAAAAACAAGTGAGTGATCATCTGGGTGAGCTACTTTCTGGACATGGGTTTGTGTCAAAATAACACTTTCTATAGAGCACTTTGGTAAAGAGAGTAATTATATATATATATATATATATATATATATATATATATATATATTAAAAAATGTAGGCTTTAGTAAAAGGCTGTAGTTATGTTCTTAGACTTCTACACCATCAGACTTCAGAAGTCGCCCCCTGCTGGCCATGATAAATAATGCAGGTTTAAGGCTTCACTCTCAGACCCGCAGGTTGCCACCTGGCGACGGCTGATCTCATTAACGAATGGCACACTGAACTTTGTGTCAAAATGATCCTCATCTTCAGAGTAATAAACAAACAGCGTCGGACACTTATTGAAGACGTGTCCTTCTAACCTTTCCTGTGAACGACCAGAGATTCGACCAGCACGTGGAGCTTCCTGAACTGCTGGTCTGCAGACTCCACCTCCTGCAGCTTCTCTTCAAACCACTGTGGGAAAAAAAAATACATGTTTGTACAACTCTATTACATTACAAAGCCACATTATCACAAACTGTAAAAAGAGAAATGCCAAGTCTCATTGGGTCAAAAATGGATAAAATGTGTTTGAATTACATTTTTACACTTCGATACTTTACCACAGTTTGTTGGTCACCAAGGTGAAATAATTATAATTTGAACTATGAAAAGGAGTCGTAGATATCTCATGCAATCCAAATACTTGTCCAGACTTTCTAGATTCATACATGTAGGCAAATGAGGACTCTTTGGGGTCTTAAAACACACTAATAATCCAGTGCAGTTTAATGCACTCATCTTCCTTTGCATGCTGAATATTTGAATAAGCTCAAAGTTGGCATGCGTGTGGAACTTTGAGCTCAGATCAAAAGGAACGCAGCGCCACGGCTCAGGTTCTTTATATAACAACTCTTTGATCAGCAGGACTCGCCGCTTCTTCTTTAGTATTCAGTCAACTAGAATGCTATCATCTAAATAAACAGTTCAAAATGCACCGGACACAGAACGGTCCAATCAATTTTTCATTTTTAGGAATTGACCGTTTACCGCTGAACTCACCACGTCGGACTCGTTCATCTTGATGGTCATTTTGCTGACGGCATCCGTTGCTTTGTTGATCATCTTCAGGAAGCCGGCGCCGCTCAGAGCCTGGGTGCCCACTGCTCTGGGCAACTGAAGGCATGAACGCACGTTACAACACAGACTGCAGGTAGAAATGTACTAAACTTTAGTCATAGTAAAAAACACAAATTTATATTCTTGAATTAAAACCGTAAAAAAAAAAAGTTTTCGTCACACACAACTTGCGGTATAATTTTAGTCTCATTTATCCAGTTCTGTGTAGTTTTGCTGGAGATATTTATTTCTAAATCGAGAGCTTTTTGTTGTTTTCTTTTCAGTCACTGTGTAGGCATTTGATTAAAAACAATGTTTTTCCTTAAGAATACAAGGTGACACAGGTTGAGTAATACATAGTCTTTTTTAAAAAGGCTGAGTCAGTTTCGACTTACTTCCTCTCTCTCCAGGAACTCTCTGACATCCGGATCTTGGAGAAGTGATGGGTGATGTACGATCCTCTGGAGGTATCTGTAGAACGATAACAGCTCAGAACATTATGGTTTTTCTAACTGAAGTGTCATGACGCAGCCTTCCTCGCTTCTCCTTTACCTCTCCAAAGCGGCTCTTCTTCTCTCAACAAAGTCTGCAGACGAGGAATCCTCCTTTCCTACCTTCACCTTCGTCATACCTGTGCAACATAACAACCCTTCTTACCGCTGATGGAGAGCACATTTAAAGTTGCGGTATCAAGAGGGAACGGCAAAGCCAAGGCAGCCTACCCAGAATGCTCTTCTCTGGTGGCGGAGGCACAATAAAGCCATTTGGTCCGTGCTTTTCAGACAGCTTCTCGTAGAGGCCGAGGAAGTCGCTGAAGCGCCGCCTCACTGTAAATGTCTTGTTGCGGAACATGGGCAGCGGGGTCTGAAACGCATTCATATCATTAGTCCCTAAAAGAGGCTTAAGTTTGGTGAACTACTACTGTGACATTCTGATGTAATCTATGTTTGTCTTCCAAGACCAGTGCAGGGGCGTTTCCGCTACAAATCGCTGACCATATCCTCTCTTAGCACATTGTTACCACACATCCAATGACTAACGTCCTCTGGATTACAAGAAGACCCACTTGAAATGCTCCATTTCGACAAGTTTTTTACCTGTGTGGTTACTTTGTAGGCCATGTAGGCGTTCATCCCGTCCCCTGGAAAAAAAAGAAAAAGGATCAAAGTCAGAGCAAGAAAAGACACAAACTGATATAAATACTTAAGAGTATCACTCGGGGCGAGCTGCACGTGGTTCTTTAAAGATACTTTATCACTCATTTCACCACTTGGGTCCTTTGTCTTCTTCCCAAGTTTGAAATAATTTAATTAAAAAAGGTCAAACACCTCAAAACAACCGTTGCTTGCTTGATGTTTGTAGTACGAATGACAAACCTTATTGCAATTAAATTAAGAATGAAAAAAAAATTAAGCTTCACCTATTTTTTCAGGGTCTTTGACAGAGATAGAGATATCAAATTTGTCTTCCTGTTCTTCTTCTTCCTCCTCCTCCTCCTCTTCATCATCATCCAACTGAAACAAATATTGAACAGAAAGTGTAACACTTAAAACTTCATTTTCTTTAAAATTTGAATTTTGTTGTTGTTGTAAAAACAGTTTATTTTGAATCGTTTGTTCGGGGTGAGTCAGAATTGCAAATAATAAATTTATTCCAGAAAACTTCAATTTGCAAATCCCTAAACTTGAACATTTTTCGGTCGTTACTTTGTTGCAGTGCCACTGGGAATGTCACTCTTGGATTAGATATGTGTGTGTACCTCCTCCAGGGAAGCAGACTGCGGCTTGGCCAGGCTGGTGGCGGCTGACACGGAGGGGGCGGACGCAGACGGTACGGCCGGCACACCTTTCTTTCTCTCTTCCTGCGGACTGTCGAGAGAAAGCTCCACTGTTGCTTCTTTTGGAGAGAGGAAAAGAAAAAAAGAAAGAAACCAGACTCGGGTCATTACATGCTGAATGGAAATGTAACGTGAGATGTTCATGCTGGCACAAATAAACATGCAAATTCATGCACAGATCATGGACTCTGATGCTCAAACTTAATACAGTTCGACCACGTGAGGACTGGTGCGTGTGACCTGAAGTCACAAGTGACTATTTTATGGGACAGTTAAATGGAGACTTCACTGTTTGTACACACACACACACACACACAACAGTCCATGTTGACCATGAAATTATATTCCTGACTGTGAACCCTTTGTTGCGTGTTATCCTCCATCTGTCTCTATTCATTTCCTGTCAGCCTTCTATTGTTCACTATCTCATAACGGTAAACATACCTCCAAAAAATAAACACTGGAAAGTAAAGAACACGCTGAAATGCTGAACTATGACCATCTGGTGTGTTTAAATTGTAGTTGGTTCTTGATGTTTTTACTTCCAGTAAAAATCTCTAATTGAAAATAAACATCTGTTGCACAGACGACTTTGAATGCAACATAAACCAACCGAATTAAATCGGATGAACAATGGAGTCTGAATGATCTGCTCAATGCGAACATTCCCATTCAGGGAACACAATAATAATATTAATAATACTAATAAAAATTGTGGACCTACCAGCAAATATATCCGTGTCCTCTTCAGAGTGGACTCCGTTAGTCTTGGAGTTGACGGCGCTGGTCTTTTTGATGCTGGGCACTGTGGTGACGGCTTCCTCAGAGAAGATGTCAGCAGGCTCTGCAGTGTAACCGTCTTGCAGAGGACCGCCCATGTTGCTGACATCGCGAGCAGCTTTGGTTGGGACCGGTTTGCCCTTCGGCTCTTTGATGACGGGTTTCTTTGTAGTGGCACCGAGTGGCTCGCCGAACAGATCCTCGTCGGCTTCGCCGAAGAGGCTTTTCTGCTGCTGCTTGGCAGATTTAGTCTGCCGCGGCTCCGTGAACAAGTCGTTTCCCTCATCTTCGAACAGGTCGACTGTCGCTCGGCTGGGTATTTTGGCATCGGCAGCGGGTGGAGCGTCGCTAAGGAAGTCGACCAGAGGGTCGACGAATTGGTCACTGGCAAGTGGTGGCTTTTGTGCGTTACTGGATAACAGATCATCACTGAGGTCGATAATTGAGTCAGTGGCGGTTTCGTTGGCTTCCTGTTCAAAATCACTTCCTGTTTTCAGGTCCCCAGGTGGATCCGTCACATCACTGGTCACTTCACTTTTATCCGCTGCTGCTGCTGCTTTAACAGTTACATTCGCTATCACGACTTCCTCTCGTGGAGCTTCAGTCTCACCTCCAAATATGTCAACAAAATCATCTGAGGGTTCATCTAAAGGGATTTCAGTCGTGTCTATGGCAACATCAGCGAGGACACTTTCGGCCGCGTCTTCGGGAGAGTCGGCCAAGTTGTTTGTAAGGTCGACAAAATCATCCGAGGGTTCGCTGACGATTTTGCTCGTTGGTTTGTTTTCCGTTAGGCTGCTGAAGGGCTCGATTAAGGGATCATTCATGAGGTCACTGGGAGGCTCCATTAAAACATCGCTGGGTTGACTGGCAGGTGGCAGTGTGGTGTCCATTTTGGTCAGTGGAGGGTTGCTCTGGAGATGAGGGGAAACAGAGGTTTTGAACAATTATCTGTCAATTGTTTTTTGGGTTGTTCATCTGGACAATAAAATAAAATCCTGATTTCCTTCAACTAACTTCCAATCGTTTGATAACAGTCCAAAACAAAAAGATATTAAATCCTCAATTATACTAAACAAAGCAGCAAATCTTCATAGTTGGGAAACTGGAACTGTTGAATTCTGCTTGGAAAATGACTTAAATGATTAACCGATTTAAAAAATTGCAGATCAATCACCTAAACCTATTTTCCCTTCACTTTGTAATATGTATTCCATGAATGTCATTGTTACAGTCTGGAAGGAATACTTTAACCAAAACAATATTTTCTAATTTGTACTCTCGTTCTGTCACAAGGAATAAAGCATCCAAAATTAGACCGCAAATAAAAAAGACACTTCCTCATAACAATGAACTTAAACAAAAAAAAAATTTCACTGGAAGCAGTAAATGCGGCTGCGGTGACAGTTTAGTAGGTACTTCTCACGACAACAGTTCCCCAATAAATCCAAAAGATTGTAAAGTTACATTTTTGTTGAAACTTTTATAGAGAGGTGTTGATTAAACTTTATGATAGTTTATCCGGCTGCAGTTTGTGAATGTTAACAAACCGTAAACTGTTCCTGCAGCATTATCCACGTCTCTGGTATCCAGTTGTACAGTCTTTACGCATTTGTTTTACCTATAATATTGCTAAAACACAACTTCCTCAAACTAATCATGCGGTTGAATTGTATTGTAGGGAGATGTGTAATATTTAGTCCAGCCCCACATTAGAAATCACTCTCAGCAGAGCTGTAGTGTAAATAACTCGTCATAGGCTTTGGGTGTACTTGCTTGCTAATTATCACGTTGAGTAATACTATGTAAATAGTTTCTCCACACAAGTTGCAGTTTTAAATAAATACTCAACAATAAACCAATAATCACGTCTCCTTCATGTATGAAGCAGCTCTGAATGCATGGTCCATCTCCAAACATTACATCAGCTTTAAAAAAAAATCTGTTTTTAACCTAACATCCACAACTTGCTGAGTAATGTTTTCCATGCAGCAAAGAGAGAGAGAGAAAAAAAAAATCACAGACAGCAACTTTCCAATCTTTCCTCTGAACTTTGACTTTGACAAAACATCCGGGTTCTGACCACGTGACCACAGCTCACATGACAGGAGGCTGCACGAGCCAGATTTGTGTAATACTGTATAGTGAATTTTTAAAACCACTTGTGAATATAACAACTTTCACAAACAACCCACATCCGCTACACACTGCTCACACTAAGCTGCTGCCATGCTGCATGGCATGAAAGTCTGCACACAAAAACACCCACACACATGTCAGACAAACAGGAACTTATAATGAGATCAAATCAAGTCATCCGGTTTCGCAGTAGACCTGATAAAAATGTTTTTTTTTCAAAAAGCTAGCAATGCAACTTTTCAGGAATAAATCAATACCAAAATGGGCGTTTGCGAATTAAAGATAGTGTTAAAGATCCCCACCGCTTTAAAAAAGCTGCGATACAAGGTGTGTTTTCTCAATTTAAACCCCCCTCGCTGCATCGATCGTTTAAAATCACAGTATCAGTCACATTATCCGACAGAAAGACTGTCGATTATGTCGACGGTATTTCTCCTACGGTTTCCTCCACGCCTATTAAACTAACTCAAAGCGTGTCCAACACCCTCCTAAACTTTTGCTTAAAGCGCATCTCTCGATGACGGCTAGCCAGCGAGTCTTTTGGCAGTTGGTGTCAGTTAGCCAGATATCAGCGGCGGCTTTAGCCTTATTAGCGCGAGACCGACGTTAGCTCCGCTCGGACATACTGGGTTCACGAAGAGGAGGTCGTCCCCGCCGCCGTCGTCGTCTTCGTCGCTCTCTCGGCCTCCGACTTCCTCGGAGTCCAGCACGTCTTGGTCCTCGGAGTCGGGGAACGGAGGAGGACTGCGCTCCGAGCTGGTCGCCATCTTCAAATCTTCTTAAAACAAACACAACACACGGGGAGGCAACGTCAACGGCTCGCGCTCGCTCTCTCTCTGCTCGCTCGCGCCGCACTAACCGACAGACGTTGGCTACCTTTTTTAGCTGCTAATTTAGCTGCTAATTTAGCTGCTAACTTTCCAGTTCACCGGAAGATCGGAGCTACAGCTAAACCGAGCAGAGAGACTGACTGGAGGCTTCTGGACGCGCGAACTGCCGCTTGTCCTTTTTTTTTTTTTTTTTTTTTTTTACTTCCTGGTCCTCCTTCTTTACTGTTAGCTAGCCAGAAAGCTTGTCGTCGGTCATGAGACAGATGCAGCGGTTGCAACAGTAACATGGACCTGGACAGTGGTGTCAATCCGTGCCCATATTGAGGACGTCAGTTTTTTTTTCTTCTTTTCTTTTTTTTGTGGGGAGGGGGAGAGAGAGAGAGGGGGGGGGGGATGTCTCATCACGTGCATACCGGAGACCGTGAAGCGCGTGAGCCGCTTCTTACAGGTGAACACCCGGAGCGGGACTCAGATGAAGGTAACGTAAACATTTGTTGTGACTTTATTTCGTCACAAACTGTACAACACACACACACACACACACACACACACACACACACACACACACACACACACACTGGACCAATGTAAACACACGTGTTGCAGAAGAAGACAACAAACAGGATTTGTAGTGCATGACAAAATATCCCTTTTAAAAAAACAAACAGCGTCAGTTACTAAGTACATTTACTCATCTCCAACTGTTACTTGAGTATAATTTGAAGAAACTTGTACTTCATTTGAGTATTTACAAGTTATGCTTCTTTTAACAACAACATAAGTGATCTCATTTGAGAAGCTTGGACCAGTGACATTTTGGCATGTTTTGCTTATATTATTCAGCACTCTTATACTCAAATACTTCCTGATCCAGATTTTCTGTTTGTCAAGTTTAGATTGTGGTTGGAACCTTTTTGTTTACTTTTAAATTTTTTTAGGAGAAATTATTTTTGACAGGAGCACGTCGAACATCCCGTGTGACCCTGGTGGGAACGCAAAGAGAAGATTGACATATGAGGAAGCAGTAGAGGAAGCAGGTTTGGTGGTCGTTTCCCTTTTTTGCTGTGATGTTTTGTGTTGTGTGTGTGAAACAAAAAGCAAGAGTGAACATGGTATTGATGTTCTGAAGAGGGGAAAACTACAAGCTAAAAACACAGTATTGTTTCATAGTCTATGAAAACTAAGGTTTTGTCAGTGGCGATGCATTCTTAAAAAATCTATAATTCGGTCACATTATTGTGCTCTGTTTGTGACACATTTGACTAACTTTAAAACACCCTGGTGTCTGTGGACCGTAATGACCACTGTTGAGCCTATATCCAAAAACAGGCCCATCGAGTTTTTATGGACGACTCTCTCTTTATTCACTCAACTCTTTGTTTCCGTCCCTGGCTCTCAGGTTTTGGCTCCTTCCACTGGCTGCTGTTGGTGGTGTGCGGTTGGGCCAACGCCAGCGACGCCGTGGAGATTCTCTGCGTGTCCTTCCTGCTGCCGACGGCGCGCTGCGACCTGCTGCTCAGCTCCTCGGACATGGGCCTGCTCACCAGCAGCATTTTCCTCGGTGAATCACGATCAGTCAATGAACCGGTGTTGTCGTTCCCCCGAGCCGAGGTGGATCGACAGAAATAGTTTTTGATAATCGTTTAAAAAAATAAATAATTGCCAATTGTTTCGGCGTCTCAAACCCACTGTCCATATATGACAGTTTAATATCTTTGAGTTTTAGACTGGACAAAACAAGCACGTTAAAGACATCACCGTAGGCTCTCAGAAATTATGAATGGTACTTTTATATGTTAGCATTTTATAGACTAAACAATTAATCAATAAAATAATAAACATGTTTGTCGATAATGTTGCAGTCCTACTGAGCAGGCAGTTTGTGGTATTTCTCATACGTACAATTCTAATTTAAGTCACTGTGACTTTGCAGTGTTACAAATTTATGAACAACTATAATACTATAATACAAAATTACACACAAGGTAAATGAATACATAGTTTGATTTTATTTTTTGTTTGTCGGAAATATTTAAAAAACAAATGTTTGATGACAACAAACTCATGAGGATGCAGTGGAGAATGAGTTAAAACAGGAGTTTAGAAATGTTGCCAACATTTGTGTAAAACAAAACAAAAAAAAAGAGCCAAAACTATCAAATCTGGTTGTAAAATCAACACTAAAGGAAAAAAATAAGAAGACAGTCGAGCCTGGCAGAGCAACGCTTCGAGCTGAACACGGATGTGTGTATGTTATTGTCTTCTTTCTGGGTTTTCTTTCTAGGCATGATGGTGGGCGGCTACATGTGGGGATACCTGGCGGACCAGAGGGGGCGTCGCCGGGTCCTGGTCGTGTCCCTGACGGTTAACGGGGTGTTTGGAGGTCTGGCCAGCGTGGCTCCGTGGTTCTGGCTCTTCCTGCTACTGCGGTTCATCAGCGGCATCGGGTGAGCACAGGATTTATTTTTTTTATTCTGGAGTGATATAGTTTACGTCCAAACAGTGAATGCAGTATGTTTTTCTACGTATTTCTGATGCTTGGAGAGATCACGCTGCAACCGGCAGGTCAGAGTGTTTATCCTGACAGAACCTACAGGTTCCTTCATGAAGGACTTTTTTGGGGAAAAACAATGGTCTGAATCAATTTAGTTGTGCCCTTATTTGACCAACTTATTTTTCCAACCTCTGCAGGGTCGGGGGGTCGATCCCCGTCATTTTCTCCTACTTCTCAGAGTTCATGCCTCGACTGAGGAGAGGTGCAATGATCAGCGCTCTGGCCACCTTCTGGATGGCAGGAAACATCCTGGCTGCAGGTAAGGAAAATATATCAAGAGAACAATGTCAGTGTTGCAGGATCAAAGAAACAGAATTTCAACCAAAGTTGTCTGCAAAAGTGCCGAAAACCCCAAAGTCACATGCGGAAATTTGGTGTGTATTTCTGTGCACATTAGCTCGCTGGTGTCATCAATCGGCCTTTTAATGACATGTTTTGACTCGTCTTACAGTAGCAAGTTTATTTGCTCAATTAACAAAAAATTACGCAAATATAACGGAGATGAATCATATCACATTGCAGGAACACAACAATCGTATACACAAGATATGCCCACATAGTATTTATGTCTTTAAGTGTGCCACGTGAAGCTTGTGACCTTTCAGTAGTCATAAAGAGCATTCGACGTCTCTTCCTTGGATAGACGATTACTTTTTCCATTGTCTCATAAAAGGATTTAGCTTCATTGATTATTCTCTGAAACTGAAACTGATGCTCGTGGAGTTTTCTGTCCATATTATATCGCTGAAACTGGCGAGTGATAGTATGAACACTACATAATTTAAAATTGAATTAATGATTTAAATTCGTATTTATTTATCATGTTGCCTTTTTTTATTTGATAGTGGCTGTAGAGATAGAGTGAGGGTTGTGAAATACTACAAATGTCCAGCATCGGGGACATTGCGGTCGTATAGTTTTTCACCACCAGAAAGTACAAATTCGTCAACAAATTGCAATTCAGTGTCTGTCTCGGCTCATAGTCGCAGCCAAAAATGAATCATTTGCTGGCAGAAACCCCAGAGCTGGATCAATACCAAGTTTAGTCAAATGGTTCTCACCCTCAAAACCTTTTAATGGTATTGATACATCCTTCAAAACACAAATATTTTGACTTCTAGACTTCAGGGTGAAAGCCTGAACGTCCTTGGCAGGCGCGATCAAAAACAAGACGACGCATCGCTCCGTGTGTTTACCCATGAGTGGTTTCTGTCTGCAGGTCTGGCCTGGCTGGTGATTCCAAGGACCTGGGCGCATTTTTCACTGGGAACGCTGGACTTTCAGAGCTGGAGACTGTTTGTGGTGCTCTGCTCCGTCCCCAGCCTCACCTCGGCCCTCCTCTTCCGGCTGTTTATGCCCGAGAGCCCCAAGTTCCTCATGGAGGTCATTTAAAGGCCCCGGGCCAGTTTTCAGGGTTTGCAGCCTGTCCTTTCCGAGCTATATCTTTTTAATATATATATTTTTTTCTCGTCTTGTCTTTGCCAGGCGGGTCGGGAGAAAGAGGCGATCCACGTCTTCCAAGTGATGTTTAAGCTGAACATGTGGGGGAAAGGAAAGACTTTACCGGTATGAACTGTTCTTATACTCATTATCATTGTTTAGTGGAAAAAAATTGAACATGTGTGGCTTATTTAGACCACGATAAAATACAAAGGATAGGGATTACAAATGATCACGAATAAAAAGAAAACAAACAAATAGTGCAAAAGGGGAAATCCTGAAAGGGAAGTGATATTTGTATTTGAAAGTAGATTATTTGTGTTTGTGGTAACAATTGATTGTTGTCTTTAACTCTTTTGAAGGAATTTGGTTTGTGCACCAGCTCCAAGCAAAGAGGGGGACCAGTTGAGACCAGAACCCGCTCACGGAGAGAGAGACTGGCCGGGAGCTTGAAAAAGGTACAACGTCCACAGAGAGGCAGTTCCACATTTTACAGGTTGCCTGAGTCCGAGGACGAGGACATGTGTAAAAGCACATTAATTTTTTTAATTCTGCTCTATATATTGAAGTGGGGTGCCTGTCTACTACATCATCGTAGACCCTTAGGGTCCATCACTGTTCAATATGTGTCCTTTAAGGACCTGAAGCAGCATGGTTGTATTAAACTGCTCTGGGTCATCATTGTTGTCTTAATTAATAAACAACTATTTGTTTTCTTTTTATATAGTAAAGCAGCAAATCACTTTTGAGAAACAGGAACTGGTGAATTTTGTGCGTTTTGGCTCGAAAATTGCTAAAAATTGCTGTTGATTATTTTTCAGTCGATTTTGACTCATCGATTAAACGTCTAATTATTTTAAGCTTCTTTGCAGATTTGCCGCGTGGTTATTGGATTTGACACATTCATTGAGGAGTATTAAAAAATAATAATAATTGAAATAATTGAGTTCTTAAAAACTGGACTTTGACAGTCAGAATCTCTTCATGGTGGAGCCTTAAGATGAAGTTATGGAGCAGGACCCAACATAAGCCTCTCAAGGTGCCAGTTATTGTGCTTTACTACATATTCCCAAACATATTTTCAATAAAATTGGCAAAAACAAGTTGACGGTAAGACTTGACTTAAAGTCGTCCCTGAGGGCATTTTGCCCTGTTGGTAATATTTCATATTTTCTTTTCTTTCTTTCTTTTTTCTTTTGTTGTCCATCTTATGCATTTTTGTAATTTTGTAAAATGTTAAATATTATATAAGTGGAGGCTTCAAAAAAGGCCAGTTGGCTTTTTTTTTTTTTATCTCTTCCTGCACTGTGATATTCATTTATCTCCTGTTGTGATTTTTATTTTATTGTTTGAATTGTGCAAATAAATAAATACAAATAAATAATTGATTGTATAAAATGTGTCTATGTCATTTTTTTAAAATACCGTCTTCGTTTTGACTCGCAGGCTTTGGCGCCTGTGAAACAGATGTTCAACGGTCCGCTCAAATCCAGGAGCATCGCTCTGCTCATCGTCTTCTACTGCATCTCCTTCGGGTGAGGAATCCCATCCGCTCGTCTGCACGTAGACCTCGGAGTCAGAGGACACTTAAAAAAACAACAACTCACGTCTCTTTTCAGTTACTACGGACTGTGGATGTGGTTCCCGGAGCTGTTTGAGCGAATGGAGAACGGCGGCTCGCCGTGCGCCAACGCCAACGCCTCGTCGTCGTCGTCCGCCGCGTCTCCGCTCCACAACCAGAGCTGCTACCCGGTCAAGACAGCAGGTGTGTGTGCGTGTGTGTGTGTGTGTGTGGGATGGCAGAGAAAAATATGCAGATTTTTACTGCACAAACTTATAGCTCAAACCACAGAAGAAAATATGGAGTTTGAGAATGAGGTTAAATCATTGTTAGTGCCGATATCTTATGAAAGTGCCTAGAAATAGAGTTAGAAGAGGTGTTGATCACGTTTAGAGTGTCAGGCTGTTTTTAAAACTTGCAAAACAAATAACATTGTTACCCTTGCATTTAAAATTCCTCTCTGACTGTTTTAAAGGGCACCAGATTTTAGTTTGAGTCTATTGAGCTTCCTCTGTGAATTGGAGGCTCTGAATGTCTTTTTGTCGTTACCTGCATTAGAACGTATTTGTATTGCTTTATTTTATGGGTCTGTCTGTTTTCTTAAAAAAATAAAAATCAAACAAGGTTAATGGACATAACTTTTATAATTAGGTTCCAATTAAAGAGAAAGTAGCGACGGCGTGCTTTTCTTTCTTTTTCCTTTTTTATAGTTAGTTCATATTTATAAGCTCCAGCGAATGATCTGGAATCGATAAGTGATGAATGGATGTTTCCTCTGAGCCTTCCTGTATCTCTTCCTCACCCGACAGTGTATATGGAGGGCTTCATCATCGCTGCGTCAAACCTACCGGGAAACATCTTCACCATCTTCATGATCGACAGGCTGGGGGGAAAGGCTCTACTGTGTGAGTCTTTCAGTATTCTGGACCATTAATCGCTTTTTTTTTTTTTTTTTTTAAATCAACATTCCTGCACCTCGACCTCAAGATCACATCATAGTTTAATCCTTGAACGTCCCCAAATCTCTCGCCTCCAGCCTGCAGCCTGATGGTGTCCAGTCTGAGCGTCTTCCTCATCTACGTGGTCCAGACCAAAGTCCAGAGTCTGGTCCTGTCCTGCGTGTTCAGCGGCGTGTCCGTGATCACCTGGAACGCCCTGGACGTGCTGGGAACGGAGCTCTACCCGACCCAGCTCCGGTAACTTTAAAGTTCTACGACGTCATACTTCCTTTTGAGTACTAGAAACGGGAACAAGACGTGACTAAACTGTCAAAAAGTAAACCGGTAGGAGAAATGAAAAGTGTGAGGTTATTATGAATCGGCTGCGTTCTCTATTAAAACACATCCTGCTGCTCACTGTGTGTCCCGTTGTTTCTCTTCTCCCCCTTCAGGTCCTCCGCTCTCGGTTTCTTCACCGGCGTGGGCCGGGTGGCGGCCATCATGGGTAACTTGGCCTTCGGCAGGCTGGTGGACACGAACTGTTCCGTCCCGGTCCTGCTGGTCTCGGCTCTGCTGCTGACCGGAGGACTGGTGGCTCTCGTGCTTCCACAAACCAGGCAGACCGAGCTCACCTGACCCCCTCCGGAGCGACTGGATGTGAAGACGCCCTCTGAAGCGGACTGGAGGACGGCTGCGTTGGTTCTCTTGATCGTTTAGCTCCCGTTTCTGCTCTCTCTTGCATCCTGTGCCTTGTTTTCTTGGGATAAAAAGGGGACATTCTACACCTTCCAAGAATCATTACTCAAGGAAAGTCATCTTGAGGATTAAAATAACACTTTTATGAGTGTTGATGAGCTCCCACCCGTGAAACTGCTGCCTTTTGTAACAGACTCTTATTTTTGTTCTTCTGTTTTTGTTCATTTCAGCTGTTAATGAACACTAGTGGTGTAGGAAGTATTCACTTAACTAAAGAACAGTACATTAAATAAATACTATTAATGAAGTCCTGCATTCATAAACTTATATATATATATATTTTTAAATTTATTTATATATATATATATATATATATTTTTTTTTAATTTATTTATATATATATATAAAAATAAATGTAAAAATATCTATATTTAAAAAAAAAAATTTTGATATATATTTTATGGAGAATGATTCGATTAAATAACAAAAGACACGAGACTTTCAGTATTTTTTTGTATTTATTTGTATAATAAATAAACTTGTAATACTTCAGGAACCACATTTCACAACCAAACACGGTTTAAATAAAACACTTTGGATATTTGAAAGATGCAGGTAAAAAAAAAAATAATATTGCAAGACCTGAATTAAATAATGTATCTGTTTCTGTGAAAGCAGTCTCTCTTATCAGTGTGTATCTTTACATTAGAAGTATAATTATTTTTTTTACTCTTTACATTCTTCATCATGACTGACGCAGCGACTGGACATATCAGGTCTGAGTGGTTTAATGGTAAACAATGCAGCAGGTAAAAAAAATAAAATAAAAAGGCTGAAATAAAAGCGCCCACTGCTGATGACGCTCAGTTCTTTCTACGAAAAGAGATACAAGTTTAAGACCGTAACGTACTCCTTTGGTAAAACACATTTTTACAACAGTAAAACAATAAATAAATACACAGATATTGTGTTTAAAATATAAGAAACATGCAGCTTGGACACGTGAGGGTCCACAGCGTGACCTCTGACCTGAAAACAACAACAGAAGGCATGAAAACAGTCGCCTGACAAACGACATCAAGGGAACGCTTGACTTCACGTCATCACGAGCACCATAATCTAAATTTATTCTCAAACTAAAACGCAAGAATCAATGAGGGAAGGTTTGTTGACGTGGTAAACATCAGATGTTTACAGTATGCGTTTTAACCGGGAAGGATTTCATTTGAACCCCTAAATGAATGTGTAGAAAATTAAAGTTAGATGAGAAGATTGGTGTGTAAATATGCAGCTAGCAGAGCTCGTTAGCTTAGCATAAAGACTATTTAAAAGTGACACAATCTGTCTCTAAAGATCACTAATTAACACTTGTTTGTTTGTTTGTGTTAACAGGTTCTTAAATGTGAACATTTACTGGTTTTCCTGTTGCTACCTGTGGAAAATTATTATTCTTATTTTTTTTTTTAGACAAAGAAAGACTTTAATATTGATGGAAATTTATATTTTCTTACATTTTATGAACCAATCAAGAAAATATTTATTATTATTTCTCAATGTTGAAAAATCAAGTTAGCTGAAGCTCAATAATTTGGTGACTAATGTTAAATAGATTTGTTTCCGTAGCGACAGTAAAATTTGCTCTCAGGCAGATTTATGAAGCTCTAAACAAAACGTAAAATGTGAGACTTTTAAATTGTTGCATCTTGTAGCAATCGACAAATACAAGCGATTTTCTACTTATTGTCCAGTGTTTATCACTATTATTATAATAATAATAATGTGCTTCATGATGTTTTCAAGTCAAGTGTCACTTTGAATCATTTTAAAAAACGGCTAATTAAATGTTCAGTGCCATCACGCCCACACACACACACACACACACACACACACACACACACACACACACACACACACACGCACGCCCCTTACTTATAGTAGTACTGTATTACATGTTGTAATACATACAATAACATTTATACATCTTCAGATTTTATGAATGCCCCCACTTATTGTAATGAACGAGTGCACCACGACAGAGAGATGCTTATAGTCTTTATTCCCCGGAGCGGTTGTATTTAAAACAAAGTTGATCAGTTATAAGGTCGTCGTCGTCGTCTCAGTGGAGAACTTCACGCTACATTCAAGTAATGACTTCCGATAACTGGACGAGAATTGATTAATGCCGTTGTATTGCGGTGACGAGTTTATTCCTCCAGTAAACAAACCCTCACTTATATAATCTACATCTCGAATCAGCTCATGACTTCATAATGCGGGTATCCGCTCGTTAAACAGTTAGAATGACTTACTTGGGGCGCCGTATTTTGGAATAAAACAAAATGGGTGAAACTAGATAGTTCTTTAAATTTAAAAATGAATTAAGAAATCCTTTTGTTTTGAAAAAATAAATAAAAATCTTAACATAAAGCTGCCGTCTCTTATTCTTCTACTTGCCGTATGTTTCTTTTATACCTAGTTCTCAAACTTAAATATATATATATATATATATATATATATATATATATATTTTTAATTGTCTTTTGTTATCACTTTGAATCCAAATAAACTCGCCTTTCGTTTATTCACTCAGTCTCAGTTCACGTCGAGAGAGCGACTGCAATCTGCCACGAGACGCGGCGGAAAGCTTAGAAAACAATGCGTAAGCCGACTTTGCGTTTTGCTCATGTTCATTTATTTTACCCCCCGAGGAGTCGATGCACGCGCCACTTTTCATTTCAAGTGGATATGAGGTTTAAAAAGCTGCACAAAATCTCATTCAAATAAATCCAATTGGCTCCTCGTGGAAGGAAAATTAAGTATTTTTTTTTGGGTAACGACATGTAAGCAACTTAAAAAAAGGGGAGCGAGGGATTCACGTCTGATTGTCGTAAACACAACGCACAGCTGCGGCGTTCAGTGGGTGTAGGAGTCATTTCTGAAAGTATCGGTCGCTAACAGGAGAACGGAGGAGAGTGCTACACGTGTGATGGACGATATGCGAGAGGCGGGTCAAGGTGAGAGGGGGGGGGGCGTCACTGCGTCAGAGCCAGGAGGACGTCCTTCACCAGCATCGTGCCGATCACCATTTTCTCACAGTTGACCGTCAGCTGGGCGGCCGCTTCCTCTTTGGTCGCCACGGTGGCCAAGACCAGGCTGCCGCTGGTCACCGTCCGGCCCGCGAACCTGAGGACGGCACGACGAGGAGGAGGAGGAGGAGGAAGAGGAGGAAGAGGAAGAGGAGGAGGTCAAAGCGGCAGAAGAACGATGCTTTCCTTAAATACCCGGTGGGGGAAAGTAACCAACGACATTTACGAGAGCGCTGCACTCGGCTCGAGTATTTTCCATTTTTTTGCTCTCATTTCTATAATTCTATTGAAACTGCATTCTCAGTTGTGTTTTAAGGAAAACTCGTCTACTCCCGGATTACAGGTCGCAGTTTTATTAAATAAAAATATGTGCACGCGTTAACATTATTTAAGTTACGGACTTTATTTTAAATAAACCTGGGTGAAAGTCCTGTGTCTGTTTGAACCATCCTTCCATCTCAACCTTCTC
This sequence comes from Cyclopterus lumpus, assembly GCF_009769545.1. Lineage (NCBI taxonomy): Eukaryota > Metazoa > Chordata > Actinopteri > Perciformes > Cyclopteridae > Cyclopterus > Cyclopterus lumpus. The sequence continues at coordinate 5,347,693 of NC_046971.1, read as the reverse complement.
CCTACAAATATAATCCCAAAAAAAAGGAAGAAGATTTCCCTCGAAACCATAATTAACAAAGCAGTTTTGTTTTTTGGGAACTTTAAATCTTCAGGACGAGTTCGGAGGGAAATATTGTTGTTTATTTCAGATTAATGATACAAAATATAAATCCAATTATGATGTCATATTTTAAATATGGATATGGATTTTATTGATCCCTGAAGGTAAACTCACACGTCACCCAGCGGTATACACACTTTAAATACAATTAGCTCCACATTTACCAGCTGCAACATTTAAGCGATGCTCAAATATCAATGCATCAATAACTATAATCCAAAAATGCATAATTTTGAAATGGGTAATTCTGAAAGTTGACTACTATTACTTGTAGCACTTTAAGTATAGTTTGATACTAATAATTTGTACTTTTACTTCAGTAAATTGTAAATGTAACAAAGTATTTTTACACTGTGGTATTTGCTACTTTGAAATAAGTAAACAAAAACCTGCAGTACTTCTTTCCGCTCTGGTCTTCCAACACTAGTAAACAATTGTTTTTAACCCTTTTAAAGCTGAAATCTGTTCCAACCACCGACAGTGGATATATTCATAATTCATGGGTTTAAAAAACAGTCGAAACAGGATCTCAGACGTATTCGTCTACTGGTACGACCAGCGGCGTCCCGCGGGGCGACGCTGGAGGGATGAACTTCCTGCTAATCTTCTCACCTGCACTCCCTGTCCGAACCGCAGGGCACTCGGCTGAGGTTGGCGGCGGCGGTCACCCTCTGGACGATGGCGTGCTCGTTCCGACACTCTGCGTCCAGGGTCAGCTTCTCCGAGAGCTCGTTCATGCCCATCAGCTGACCTGTGGAGCAACGAGCAGAGCACTGGTCGAACTGGGAAAAGCTTTAAAAAAAAAAAAAAGAAGAGAGTCCCTGCTTATTTTTTTTGCATCTCCCAGTAGCATAAAGTGCAAAGCAGTTATGGATAACAGTGTGGGGGATCGCAGTACAGTTGCTCCTTTACATATTACGTCAAATTAAAACCGACATATACAGTTTACAGGGATATAGGACCCATAAATAAACAGGGAACAAAAGCAGAAGAATACACAAAATAATCTTTATTTTTCAGCCTTTTTTTCTGACTTAAATCTATTTTTCTTTTTACTTAAGAATTATGTTTTATGTTAATATTCAGGCTCTTGGCAAAGTACTCAGATAAAACACTTTGAATCTTTGGTTAACAAAAAAAGTCAAGTACATTTTTTTTTTATATAGCCTAATATCACATATACTCCAATACATATATATATATATATATATATATATATATATATATATATTATATTAAATATAAAACGTACAACAACCTCTATCTTCAATTCAGAAAAGCGAAAAAAAAATACCCCTAAAACAAGAAGAAAACCTGTGACAACTGGTTCAAGCAGACTATTTTTGCTTGAAGAGTGACTCGGGATCAGTGGACGAGCATTTCCAGTCATTCCCGGTGCAGCAGAGTGAGAGCGGCCTTTAATAAGATGCAGGTTAGTACAGGTGAGTCTGTCTGCAGCTGCAGGTCTGGAGATGCAGTTAAGTGTTCATTACCAAGGCAGGGAAGGGGGGAGGGGGAGGGGGGTCAGCCAGAGGCATTAGAGGAGGAGGAGGAGGAGGAGGAGGAGGGTCTCTGTGAGGTTGGCTAAAAGGCAGGTGGGCACACGGATGGCTGGGGGAAACAAATCTATCAACTTACCTAGTAAAAGCTTCTCTATTGGGGGGGACAGTACGAAGAGGGAGGAACCGTGGATACGACACACATGTTTAAAGAGTCACTGCAGGTTTGTTAGTCAGGACGAACACGCAACGACAGAAACACGCCGCTAACCGCCGTCTGTCGCTGCTCGTGGCCAGTAAACACGCGGGAACTGTCCCAACACACACACACACACACACACACACACACACACACACACACACACACACTGTGTGTCCCACGTCAGACATACACACATAACTGGTCCTCGTACCGCCTCAAAGAAGTATTCAGCGCTAAAGGAAACATCCGTGATGATTTTTTCGTGACCGACAATCGCAAACATTTGACTGTGGACTGATGTCAGAACCGTGTCCATGGCAACAGTCTTATTAAAGAGGCGACAGGCCCGAAGAACGACGTATAATTGATATAACGAGAGTCAAGTATTCAACAAAGCCAACAAAGATAGATTCTGCTTCATGAGAGTGATATGAATGATATTCTATATCGACATAAATTAATAACATATCTTATGATGAATAAGAAAACATGTTAATTCATTTAAAAATTATATCAGATATAAAACCTTCAAAATAATAGAAGAGCTGGCGGCGATTTATTTACTAGAGTACTGAAAGTGCGGTTGTTGCTGAATGTTGGAAATTAAATAAAACTGCAGAATAATCCACGTTTAAATGGGACAAAGTCAATGTAAAACATTGAAGTGGACCACATATATGTGACTGAAAGATATGGCCCTTAATTTAAGTTGCCCATTCAAACAAATTATTTTTTGTTGTATAAATATAAAAAAGAAAAGAAAATCACTCGTCTGTCCTCCTCCGCTCGGTACGGACATACCAACCTTTATAGATTTATTTTAATGTGACGGCCATAAAGTCACAGTGTTTTTAATGTTCTTATATTCATTAACAGAGTAATCCAATTCCCTTTTAAAATCGCTCACCTTGCTCCTTTTTAAACTCGTTTTCCGTCAGGAAGACGGGCCTCATCAGCTCCCCGACCGGCGGCTGAATCGACACGAAGAATTTCCTGGTGTGAGTGCTGAAAATGGAGAGAGAGACAATAGAAAATAAAGAAAACAGCAGTTTTTATCATATTTTTACAGTGTTTGCGTCCTCAGTGCTGTACGCAGACCTCGCCACACTATGAGGAGGACTGCACATTAAAAAACACACACACACACACACACGCACACACACACACACACACTCCATCTCACCACAGCTGGAAATTTGCTGCTTGCGTTGAGTCACAGAAATCGATGCCCATCACCGCTGTGGCCGTCTCGCCTGCTGGCAGCAGCTCTATAGGAACAAAAAGACAACGGTGTTGACACACACACACACACACACACACACGCACACACGAATAAAACAACATAAACCGTCAGTCTGCAACAGCCTGGATACTAGAAACACTTCACTTTGTGCCGTTGAATACAATGCATGAAGAAAGCTGCACAGTGAAATACATTTGAAAGAAATGTTAATGAACCAATAGTTATTTATCTTTGCATAAGATGCATAAAATGATCATGTAGTTAGTTGATCAGGAGGCATTTTTACAAATGGAGTAAAATATACAACATAAGCATTTTGTGGAAATGCCATTTTTAGTCATATTGTTTGCTTCTATTCTGTTGCGTCTTCTTTCTTTGTGACCGTCGGGCCTTTTCGACACAAACCCCATCTTCACAGGAGAGAAGATCCATATTCGTGTTTCTGACGATCCCTTTTCTAACCTTTACATTTTTTAACCACACTGCTCGTAAAGGCACGAAGAGCACGACGTCGACTCCACGTCGCGTCGTTCTCATTGCGAAGTGCTCACCGATCTCCGGAAACTCTTTGACCCTCATCCCGGACTGCAGCTTCACTTCCTCCATGTGCAGGTTCTTGGTTTCGGAGGTGGCGTTGTTGGTGAACTGCATCTGCACGGCCACCATGTTGGCGTCGGGGCTGAACGGCTGTCGGCTGAAGCAGTACTCCACCGACAGACCCTCCCCTCGGATCCGGTGCAGCAGCTCGTAGCTCTTCAGCGCGCTGCAGGGAGAAAGGGTCTGCAGGCGGAGGAGGAGACGGGTTGATGCAAGCTAACGAGCTACGTTTGAAAAAGGTTCACTATTCATGAAGGAAACGTGCTCTTAAAATAGTTCAATAGGGAGATGCACTCTGAATAATGGAAGACATTATTTTTGACGTTTTTTTCCCCCTATCTATTATCCATCTGGTGGATCCTTGTTGGATGAGGATTTTAACCGACACTTTGACTCTTTCAATAACTGACAAATATTCAGATTTTTTTTCCAACCCGTCACATAAAACATAAACTCATATTTTAAACATTCAAAGTTCCCCCACGGCTAAATGTTAATGAAGGACAAGAGTGGAAGCAGCAGAGATGCAGAGAATGTAGAAGGACGTGAGCGACTGCCTGAACCACCATCAGGTTGTGAAGAAAGAATAAAGAAGAAGGAAGGAAGAGGAAGGAAGGAAGGAAGAGGAAGGAAGGAAGACGAAGAAGGAAGGAAGAAAAAGAAGGAAGAAAGAAGAAAGAAGAAGGAAGGAAGACGAAGATGGGAAGGAAGAAGAAGGAAGAAAGAATAAAGAAGAAGGAAGGAAGAAGAAGGAAGAAAGAAAGAAGAAGAAGAAAGGAAGGAAAAGAAGAAGAAGAAGAAGAAGAAGAAAGAAAGAAGGAAGGAAAGAAGAAGGAGAACGAGAAGAAGAAGATGAAGAAGAAGAACGAAGAAAGAACGAAGAAGAAGAAGGAAGGAATAAAGAAGAAGGAAGGAAAAGAAGAAGGGAGAAAGAAAGAAGGAAGGAAGGAAGGAAAGAAAGAAGGAATAAAGAAGAACAAGAACAAGAAGACGAAGAAGAAGAAGAAGAAGAACAAGAAGAAGAAGAAGAACAAGAACAAGAACAAGAACAAGAACAAGAACAAGAAGAAGAACAAGAACAAGAACAAGAAGAAGAACAAGAAGAAGAAGAAGAAGAACAAGAACAAGAACAAGAAGAAGAACAAGAACAAGAACAAGAAGAAGAACAAGAACAAGAACAAGAAGAAGAACAAGAAGAAGAAGAAGAAGAAGAAGAACGAAGAAAGAACGAAGAAGAAGAAGGAAGGAATAAAGAAGAAGGAAGGAAAAGAAGAAGGGAGAAAGAAAGAAGGAAGGAAGGAAGGAAAGAAGGAATAAAGAAGAACAAGAACAAGAACAAGAAGACGAAGAAGAAGAAGAAGAAGAAGAACAAGAAGAAGAAGAAGAACAAGAACAAGAACAAGAAGAAGAACAAGAAGAAGAACAAGAACAAGAACAAGAAGAAGAACAAGAAGAAGAAGAAGAAGAAGAAGAAGAAGAAGAAGAAGAACAAGAAGAAGAAGAAGTGAAGTCTACTCACTGCCGGAGAGAGGACGGCGTCAGACAAAGACAGACCCTCCAGGTCGGTGGCGAGGCTGTTGGACAGGAAGCTGTTGAGAGGCGTGACTTGAGGAGACGGAGCAGGTTCGACTGGGAAAAGAGACGAGAGGGTGAGACGCATGTCATCCTCTCGTGGGTCTTTGTTTACAGTCATTGTGAGAAAAAGAACAAATCACACACACACACACACACACACACACACACACACACACACACACCCTGAAGTGAGCGTCATTACTAGTCAAGGGGAGAAAAACTCACAATCGTCGAGGTCGAGCAGAGACATTTCTTTCTTGCTCTCTTTCTTGACCGGCTTAGAAGGAGGTTTGGACTGAGCTGCCTGGGAGGAGGCGAGAGAAAACTGAGAAATCAAGACGGATTAATGTTCGGGTCGGTCTGTCGATGTACGAGGGTTTTTTGTACGTTTTTTTTTTTCCAGGGCGTATTTATTTATTTTTGTTCGATACCTTTTTTTTCTTCTTGACTTCCGCCTCAGACTCGGAGTCTTCAGACTCCGATTGGCTGCTCTCAGACTCGCTGTCTTCGTCCTCGTCGGATTCAGACTCGGAGTCGCTCTTGCGCGCTTTACTCTTCTTCCTCTCGTGCTTCCTCTCCTCTTCTTCCTCACTGCTCTGCTCGCTGGAAAGGAAAGGTTCCCATTTTAGGATGCTGCTGTTATTATCGTCATGATGTACAGGAAGAGGGTAAAGTGACCACCGGTATGAATGGATGAGGTCAAAGAGTCAAAATATTTGGCACAAAATAAGATAAAAATATTAACAGAATGTGCTACCTTTCGCTTTCTTGCACCGGCTTCTTTAATTCTTTCTTCATCGTCATCTTCTTGTCCTTCTCGTCTTCTTCCTCCTCCTCCTCCTCTTCCTCAGACTCAGAGCCTTCCTCGCTCTCTTCGCTCGCCGTTCCAGAAACGCTGCCCACGACGCCGCTGCCGATCTCCGAGCCGCTGGCCGAGTCCGACTCTGAAAGGGAGAGAAGATCGGGATCAGAGGGGCGAGCACAGAAAACAGTGAAGACTTCCTGGTGATGTCCACAGCATATCCAGTAAAATCTGTACTAATTTTATATATATATATATATTTATTAGTACAGATAGTACAATTATAAATATATATTATATATATAAATATATATATAATGGTGTATTATTGATGCCTCAGATATATATATATATTATATAAATATATATATATATATATATATATATACATATATATATATTATATACATATATTATATATAAATAAATATATATACATATACACATATATATATATATATATATATATATATATATAAACACACACACGTATATATGTTGTCAAGGGCAAGTTCCGATAAAAAAAAAGATTAAGCAGCAACAATGACTGTCAGATTTTCCTACAGGTCTTACCTGTGCACGTGCACACACACACACACACACACACACACACACACACACACACACACACACACACACACACACACACAACAATGTGAATAGAAAAGATATTGGAAAAATATTTTAAATATGAAGATTTTGATATCGATAATTTGGTATTACACACGAAATTCAGCAGAAGAAATGTTAAGTGATCTTGTTGATGTTTACACAGACTTGTCAGATACAAAATGACATCCATGAATTTTGTCTTTTAATTAAACTATATACTTATAACCGCTCTTATGTGAAGACTTTTCATAGTATTTGTTGACAGTAACAACAACCTTGAATGATGGCGGTTATGCCTCCCTAGACCAAACACTCGTGCTCACACACACACAAACACTCATCTACTGGGCCCCATTAGACCCATTAGAAGGATGTGACGGCGCATCAAGCTACCGCTGTCAGCGGACTCCGTCGGCCCGGACTCGCCCTCCGAGTCGGAGTAGAAGGGCTTCTCCACCTTCTTCTCCTTCCTCTTCTCTCGGCTGCTGCATTTGGTCCATTCGGGCACCTGTAGGGAGGAAGTTTAAAACAGTGAGTGGTTCGAAACCTTCGCTGACAAAACAAAAACAAAAAAACCTTCCTCGGGACAGAAGCGGAGACGCGCGGATTACAGTAGCGTGGCCATGAACGCCTCCCCAGCCTGGGCGCCACGGATGTCAGATTCGCTTCTTTCTTTTTTTGGAGAAGAAATTCAGTGCAGACACTTAAAGTGTGTTTATAGGACGCGAGCACCAGGAGGGGGGGGGGGGGGGGGGGGGGGGGGGGGGGGGGGGGGGGGGGGGGGGGGGGGCGGGGGGGGGAATGCCTTCATGACCAGTTGCAGAAATGTTTTTTTTTTTTTCCTTTTTAAAATACAGGGAGCAGTTCCATTAAGAGAAGTGATGTCTTTGAGGAGTGGTGACGACGCTCTCACACAAGAAATATATATTTTTATAAAATAAAAGAAGATTTGTCTCGCTCTTTCTGTGACCAAAGCAAATGAGGGTGGACACCCCCCCCCCCCCCCCCCCCCCCCCCCCGCCAAGCTCATTTAAAACCCACAGGGCTGCTAAGGAATCCCGACGTGTCACGTCCTGCTAAAAGAATCACTTCTTTAAATGGTAAAGACCGAGGAAGAGGAGGCTGTGTTTCAGGTAGCTTTGGCTGAGCTATAAGCACAGAACAGCGGATTACTAGGCGAGGGGTTGGGGGGGTTTAGGGGGGGGGGGGGGCTATATGGGTTGAGGCTCAAGGAGGTATATGGGCTCTTCGCCGCTAACTGACTCACACTCGTTAATGTTGCGACTCTTTCAAGCAGCGTAAAAACCTGGTAGATGTAGAAAAGAAGAACAAAACAAAAAAAAGAGATTTGGATGCAGGTGAGATAAGGAAAGAGGAAGATGGGGTTTTTGATGGGGTTTTTTTCTCTTCTTTTTTAAGAAAAAAAAAAAAAAAGCCAGGAAAGTAAGAGAAAAACAGGCATATTCTTTCTTGGTTTAAATAAAAATTTAAAAAAACGCGTGAGAACAGTTTCTGATATCAGAGACGAAAAATAAACCCCAGATGTGTGTATTTGCCACAATATCTGTCAATTAGGTAGTTAAAAAAAAAATTAAAGGGATTTTTTTTTTTTTTTTTTTCAATGCACTCCAATATAACTTAATTATACTGCGTTGCATGAAGATAGAAGAGGTCAACATTAACATTCACTACGTACTAACACGTCAAGCAAATACACACAACGATGCATTTAGACTTCATCGGTGACAAAGCGTGACGTTGGGCATGGATTAAGATGAGCTAAATGACGAGAGGCGGAACGGGAGATCACTCTGTATCACAACAACAACAACAACAACAACAGAAACGCTTGTGACACAACCACAAACCGTGTCACAAATTTCACGCGAGACCAGTAAGGTGCAGAGAAGGAAACAGTGAAAACGCTTTACAAATTTAACTTCCGGTTCCTCTTCATCCTCAACGGATGAAGCTCGCCAAGTTGTCGTGACAACAACCCGAAAACTTTCTATTATTTTGAACACGCTAAAATGTAATCATAGCATGTGGACCTTGAGTTATAGATCTTGTCAACTGCGAGTGTCAAACTCATCTTTTTATGCTCAGAATAATTAAATACTTGTATAATATGAATCGGCACCGGGGAGTAAAATCTCATTAATCTTACTGACTTGTTCCTACATTGTGACAACCGGAGAGAGACTAAGAGAGGAAAGAGAGAGAGAGAGAGAGAGAGAGAGAGAGCTGTCTTCAAAACAAACATCACCACACTCCCAAACTGAGGCGAGGGGGGTTCGGTGGGGGGGGCACCTCTCTCCATTCTCCTAGCAAGCTGATCCGCCCCTCGCCGGTGGTTCTGACTTCCTCTGTCTGTGGAGATGCACAGTGAGCAGAGGGAGAGCAGCGGATGTAATGGGACACTCACACATTGATAGTGACCCAGTGAGGTTTTCTCGATATTATACGTCACTGCTGGCCGTTTTTTTCTATATATATATATATATATATATATTATTTTTTTTTATTTTATTTTTATATATATATATATATATATATATATATATAAAATAAAATATATATATATATATATAAAAATAAAAATAAATATATATATTTTTTTTTTTTTTATAACATTCACTTTTGAGATTTGAGACTTGTGCTCGAGAGTCGATGTTTAAATGTATATTATTTTGAATGGATTTTACTGAACTGGGTGTTATCAAACTCTATTAATTATTATTATTTACTATTATTAATATTGTTTTCATCGCAGCAGGTGTTTCCGGTGTGGTACGATGAGAAAATTGCATTATTGCATGGTATTCTTTAACGTGTAAAAACAATATTTTAGGATCTGCGCTTGAATCCAGGTTAAATCTCATTTTAGTCGGATGTCGGCAAAAACACACCTGCATCCTCACGTCGTTCACCGTACTGCATCAGGCGCTCTCGAGCGAGTCTCAACGCTCAAAAAGAAACACGACCTGCCTGGAGAGCAGCGATTAAATGTTTTGTAAAAAAAAATAAAACGTTCAGCAGCAACGAAACTTATTTCCTTGTTTAGCTCACAAAATATTCTAAACTGCCCGTGTGTGGCCTCTTGTTCACCACAAATAAAAAAAATAAAAAATGCAACTCCATGCACCTGTGGCCTCGTTTTGAAATCTGCATCACAGGTAAAATGACACGTTAAACACCAGGATATGGAACGTTAAAAACAAACGACGCCGTAATCACGATAATTAACAAATCTACGACGACAGAAATCAAAGCCTTGAGGTCGCTCCTGTAGTTTAAAAATCAAGGGATTTTTTTTAATTTTTTTTTTACCAGCCTTGATTTTAAAACAGACGCAACACGCTCAAGTTTTTTGGGGGATTTCACGTCTTCGTTTAGATCTCATTAGTGTTCGTGAACCGATGGCACATGGAGTGAATGGGATGGAGGAGAAGAGGAGAGACAAATGCATTCAGATCAAAATTAAAAGTGTGTTTGTTGAGCGTAATAAATACGTTGACGCTTAAAAGTCAACTATTAGCTGTTATTATCTGTACAGAAATATCCGTGTTGTTTTCAGAGCCGGCCCTCCAGAGACTACAGGAGGCGGGTCCAGTTGATGCTGACTGATGCTCCCAAAATTCGGTTCCCTTCTGTATCGCATGTGCTATTGGCTCCGACATCGGTGAGAAATCACTCGGACGGGTCGAGCGAGCTGCCGCCGAACCCCGAAGCAAGTGCAGCAGAGAGGGGCGAGGAGTTCAACACCACCCGCCGTGTTTTCGTAGTGTATCGGAAGTTATTGAATAAAAGCCATAAACCCCTCTTTTCTCTTTTTTGTGTGTGTGTGTGTGTGTGTGAGGGGAGGAGGGGGGGGCATCCTTTTGGAAATAAGATGGGAGGCCCAAAAGGATGCATGTTAATGCTTATGGGCTGTAAGTGGATGACAGATGGCTAGTGAAAGAGGAATCGGCGTTATATTGGAGTTAATTGTCATATTGGGTGTGAGGCTCTGGTGACTCTGTTCAGCCCCCTCTGAGGCAACGCTCCGGGGGGGGGGCGCGGGAGCAACCCTCGCTTCCCCCTGGACACCCCAAAGGGCCCCCCTGTGTCTCTGTAAGTTACTGTTCCCACTGCACGCACAGAATCCTTCACCTCCACGTTGCGCACGGAGGGGTCTGGGGCGGCTTCGGGCCAGTCGGGCAACTCCTGGTAGCCGCCAGCCTTGGCATTCAGCAAGTGGGACAAGGAGCCCAACTGGAAGTGGTCTCGGTCTGCAGGCAACAAAAGAAAAAGCAATCCAGAATGCACAGAAGTAAGGCACTGTGTAGCCTCTATTATTATTAATATTGGGGGTTAGTTATTTTGTTGGCTTTAGCTGATGTAAACAGCTTTTTCTATGATTTCTGTGCAGATGATAATTTGAAATGGATATCTGATATAATGTTAATTGGAAAAAACTAACTAACTAACAAGACCAATGCTGGTGGTGAAATTACTTTTTTTTAATCAAATTAATACTTAATTTGATAAAAAAAAGTTACTTTCACACATTTCAAAGTCGAAACACTGAATGTAATAAAGCCATAAGGAATATTTAATAAAAACATGAAAGTGTTACGAAAACAGAACTTTTGAAGAAAAAAAAAAAAAAGTATTATATATATATATATATATATATATATATATACATACATACATATGTATGTATATTCATATTTGGGGAATCTCTATTTCAGTGTTCAGGTTCATCTTGAGAATTATAGCGTGTCTTGCGTTCAACTGTAAAATGGTAAAATGGCTCCTGTACCTTTAAATGGAGACTCGAGCACCGGTGCGGGTTTGAGGGCGAGGAACAGTTTCTTGGCGTACTTGCTCAGAGCGCCGCTCTTCTCCGTGGGCACGATGAGCTGACGAATGAAGCGCGCCCGATCGCGGATGTCGTAGTTCTGGTCGTACTTGGCCAAGTTGAGAACGTACTGCGTCAACAGTTTGGTCTGCGGGACGAGAGAATGTTATGACGGACGGACGGACGGACGGACGGACGCGTGTCGGGCGAGGACAGCGGAAAACAACAAAGAACAACAACGTCGTCGACGAGCTTTATAGTCTTGATTCAAATATTTTCCGATCGATGAATAAACGCATGTTCTTCACACCTGTTTGGAGTTGGTGAGATAGAGCTTGGCGGCCAAATTGATGATTTGAAGCTTGACGATGTCCTCTTCGTTAGTGAACGACTTGGCCATCTTCCTCAGGACGTCGGGGGCGATCTTAGGTACGTGCTCACAGTATTCGCCGATCAGCCACAGGATACTGGCCCGCGCCATCGGCACCTGACGACGACAACAAGGACACAAGTTTAGTTTGGGATGAACCTCCTTCGGCGAGCTCGTTTCTTTACAACACGCCGAAACCCCCAGTGTCGTTCCCTTGTGACGACGCTCACCTGGATGTTGTCGGTTAGTTTCGCCATGTGCTTTATGATGTCGCTGTGCTTCTCCGGTTGCATCTGCAGCAGCTTCTTAATAACCACCACCGACTCCGCCACCACCAACTCTGTTGAACGGGAGGAATAATAGAATCAACATTGGAAGATGTTTCCTTTCATCTTCGGACTGGATTGAGTTGCAAAAAAATTCAAATTCAGTCGTTTACTTATTCACGGGCAGTTTTTTGTGTTTTAATATGTTGTTGTTGTTGTTGTTTTCAGCGTGTTTGGACTTGAAGTCTGTCTGTTGGAGATTTGTATTTGATCTCCTGTTTTCTTCACTGTGCTAAACTATATTTGCACGTGGATAAACTGGATTAAATTATCCTACCGACCCGATGTATAAAGTATGCAACAATTAAGTCCTTCTAGTACATCTACTGCAATATGGACCACCTAAAAAAAAAAAACATCTTGGGAGACACTCACCGTCTCGGTTGGACAGCAGCTGCACCAGGCCGTTCAGACACGTGTCCCTCACCTCGCCGATGTTTGTGGCACAGCGGCCGATGGCTTGAATCGTGGCGGCCACAAAGTCTTTATCCATGCTTTTGATGTAAGTCTGCAGGAAAATAAATGTCCACTGAGTGCACAGGGAAACTTGAAGGAAGTTGGCGTATCCCTCCTCGCTGAAGTACCCAAAAAAAATCTTATTTTTGCTACTTCGGAGGACAAGAGTCGCTCTTCGTGGAGCGCGTTTCACTGCACCTGAAACTCTCTGAGGATGGTGGAGATGTTCGTCTCGTTGGCCAGATTGGTGAGAACCTCCAGCTGCAAAAAGACAAGATTAAAAGGGAGAAGGGACAGCGGCAGCACAAATAGGATATAACGGAACCGAAAAAAGAACCTTGAGGACTTTAATCTGCGTTGGGTCTGTGGACCGGATGTAGAAGCTCTTCAGGTACGGTTCAAACATTCCCTGTGAGACACAAAGACAGATGAAGAGGAAACAACTCAGTGAATCTGCAGTGCCATTTGCAGCTTTTTAAAAAGTGTTCACTTGTTCAAACTGATCCAAAAGACACCACCAGGTGTAGCTCACCCGTCTCTTAATCGTCATGCTTGCCACGTTCTGAAGAACGACATACTGGACTTCACTGGAGGGAGAGACACGGGAGATATCGATGGATCAAAAAGAGGGGAAACGAGACGTATTCAATCCCTTTGCACTCGACCCGAGACAGCCTGCGGCCATATTGGAGAAAATCATGCAACTACATATCAGCTGACTAATGAATGAGAGTAAAAAAATAAAAAAAAACCTCACAGTCTTGTTGATAATACATCCCTAACAAAAGATACCAATATATAGCAATAAAAAGGGCAGTTTGGTTGGATTTTTTAGTTTTTTTCATCTGCGTTTCTTACTGGATTAATGTTACAGAAACAGAAAAATGGCTACAGCATTTCCCGAGTGAATAAAAGCAAGCAAACATACCACAGGACTTCTCCATTCGGGTATGTTTGTGGACGGTTTAGTACACAAACAAGACCGATAGGATTGTTTTTGAAGAACTTCAGTGGATTTTATGGTAAACATCCGAGAATGTTATTCTTCGAGGTAGTAAACAGATGGTGGTTTTAATTAGGAGCCCGAGATAATAAATTCTAATGAAACATATCGTACGGTCCTGACACCCCCCCCACCCCTGCAGGGAGACGCTGCCGTTTTGTTTGATCCCATTACAGCTCACTCGGAGCCAAAAGAGCACTCGCTCAATAAGAAGCCCGACGGCTCGCAGGACTTACTGCCGCGAGGCCGCCTCTGTGCCGTCATCAATCCTCGTGGTTTATGCCTCCGTGTTTACCTCAGACTCACCGAGCTCCCCCGTTTAATTTCACTTCCTGCTTCAGGGCTGTTACGGATTCATTTGACGACCCTCGCTTGTCATTTTTATGTGTTTTTTTTTTTCCCCTGTTCTCGTTTCCGTTTCCTGCTCGTCGTGGTTTCCTCTCATCGCATTCGGGCACGTGGATTCGTTTTTTTGTTCCTTTTCAAGCGAGACTCGTAAACTCTTCTTTATTTTTCCACTTTTGCCACAAGAACGTTGCGAGACTGCTCGCGCTGCTGGCTCGAAAAAATTTATAAATTATCGGAGAGTATACAGCTCACCTGTGGCTCCTCAGGAGACGGACCAGGGCCTTGGCAATCACCCCAACCTCCACTTTAGGGGCAAGATGGAAATACAGCTGAGCCACAGCCATCACCACCTGGAGCGGGCGGAGACAGCAGACAGGGGGGGGGGTTAAATCATCACCAGTGGTACAATCTCACAAATACAGTATGAGAGTTGCATGTGATATATATATATATATATATATATATATATATATATATATATATATATATATATATATATATATATATGTATTTCCCGTCTGGGTGTTGGAACGCTTTTGTTCTCTGTTAAGAATCCATTCATTTAGTATTTAGGGTTTATTCTGTTGAGGTAAACGGACTGTTTTTGTCAAAGGAGTCTGGCGGCTTTGAAGAGAGCAAAGATATCGGCTACAGCCCCAACACAAAGCGGGGAAAATATTCCAAATATAGAAGATTCTTAAACTTGTAGAGTTTTTCTTTAAACAGGCTTTTCTATTACGTGGCTACATACATTTTATCAGTAACTTATATAGCATAAAGCATAAATTAGAGCTTGATGATCGTCTGCTATACTAAATGCAAGATAAGGAAACCTGTTAATCTGGAACACAGCTCGACGGCTAATAATGTGCGACGGGGGAATTTCATAACGCAAAGTAAAGCAGGCCTTCCAAGGTGACCACAGCAGCACTAATAGAGAGTGATGCATTATTAATTTTACTTCGGGAGATTGTCCTCATTTCAGAGTGAGAGGTCAACTCTGATTTAGTGCTCAAGGGCACTTCAGCTGCTTGTTGACGTGAACCAAGGTCGAGCTTTTGAAGACGTCAACCACTCGAAACAACGAGCTGCTGCAAAAAAAAGTGGAAATAACGCTTTTGAGAGAAAACAATAACGATCTCTACCATGGCAACCGAGTCGAGAGTTAATGATGTACGCCGTGCGTCTTATTTAGAAGTGCAAGCGGTCTCACAGCTGCGTTGCGGCTCTGCAGGAGCGGCTTGGTGTTCCTCAGCAGCAGCCGATGGTCTGGATCCATCACGTACGGCTTCCTCTTCGGCATGGGAGCCTCCGACTTCTTCTCCTCTTCCTCCTCCTCGTCCTCGTCGTCGTCCGAGCCGTAGAAGGTCTTGTCGTTTCCTTCCTCCAGCAGGGACTCCTGCAACGACAGCCGGGGGGGGGGGGGGGGGGGGGGGTTTAAGGCACGACGTCTTGGTCTGTTGCAGGCGAAACGGGACCAAGAAAAGAAATCTCTCTTGCGAAGGAAATTGGTTATTGGCTCCTTAAAAAAAAAAAGTCACCAGATGGTAATCTGCTCTTGAATATATGTGGTTAAAAAATATGAAAAGTACTATTAGACAATTATATTACAACAATAAGAACGTTCCACACGGTGTGAAAATAAGTCTAGACAGACGAGGGAATAATTCAACAGGTGCGTCTGAAAGATTGATAAACATAGAAAACAAGCGGAAAGATTAATCCAACAGTATGCAACTTGATACAGCTGCATACTGTGAACTCGCAGTGAACTCAAGTGTTGTAAATTTTGCACGAACGATCCTTCACATGGGATCAGGAGACACGCGGCAGCGTAACAGTAAATGACGACGTGCAAAAAGAACCACGTAAGATATATTTGCATGTGGTGCTGGAACGACTAACTTAAATTGATTTGTTAATTATGGTCTCTGATCTCTTTTTTTTTTACAGACTGAGCTTACTGTCACTTCTTATTCAGTCAAAGCAATTTTTTAAAAACTTTTTCCTTTTGCCATTTTGCGCAAGAACTTCCGGTAACAGCCAAGTTGAATCTCAGACAGCAGCCACGAAAACTTGGGACAACCAGAGTCGGTCGGAGAAGGAAGAGACTTATTAAAATAAGATTCATCAGGTCAGATTCTACTTGGTTGTAACTGCACATCCAGTTGCTGAGACAACATTGTGCAGTTTGGCATTTAAACAGACGTGCGAGAGGAGCAGCAAAGTGCGTATTAACGTGCATAAAGATGAGGATGGAGTGTGCGCATTGAGCAGTACTGATTATCTGGGGAGGGCGGCACCGTCAGACGAGACCGGAAGCTTCTCCGACGGACACGGCTGCACGCGTCTGATGTCACTGCCGGTATTCTGACTCACGTTCATGTTCGGGTTGAGGAACTGGGTCCTGGCGTAGCGGGTCAGCATGTTGATGATGACGACCTGGCCCCACTCCTCCACGTCGATGAGGAGGTTGCACAGCTTCCTGTAGTTCTTGTGGATCAGGTCGATGCGCTCCGGACACACCTCCTCGAACGCCATGACAACGCTCCCCGCCACCAACTGCGGCACACGACAGGTGGGGGACGTCAGGGGCGCTTCTCTTCGACGTCAGGAGGGCACATGCACAAAATACAATCCGTGCATTCTCCACGTACATTCTCAAGTTTAACGATAAACCCGAATTTAAGGTTCGGAAATGTACGACGGCTGCACGGCGAAGAGGGATCAATCAGTCGTGAAACAGCTGAACGCCATCTGGCAGTCGCATTTGTTATCAAAATAAAAGAATCAGCAAAAAACCCACCGTGGTTTTGTCAGCGAGGAGTTTCTCTATAACTTCAATAAGCTGGTCCTTCTGTTCCGGATCCAAACTGGGAGCAGAGAAGAATAAAACCATTAAAAAAAGGAATGGAACAAAATGCTGGAGAAAGAGTTGCCCATCATTTGTTCCAAAAAAATAAAACCTCAACTAAAAAAGCCAATCTTCCGATTATTTACTGATGAAATAATCTTCTTTATACCCAAGAACAGGGAATCGTGGGGGGCCTGAGAAGCGGAAAGGATTTCGGCACGTCACCTGTAGAGTTTGGGGATCGCGTGAGCGGCCGTCTTCCTGACGTACGGCGACATATCAGAGGCGGCTTCTTTGATGGCCAACATCATTATGGGGACGATGATGGTGACTCGGATGCTGGAGAGGACTCGCAGAGCGCTGGCTCTGATCAGCTGGTTCGGATCCTGCAGAAGTACAGAGCAAGGTTCACGTACGGGATGTTTAGCAGGCAAAATATATATATAATTCTTCCCAGAGTAATTGCTTCTTTCTTTACAAATGCGCATGACAAATGGCTCATTTACGTTGTTGGACTTGTTGTGGGACTTTTTCCAGCTCGTAGCAGACGGTAAAGGAGCTGGAAAACAACTCTTTAAAAGATAAAAGTCTCTATTTTCCTCAGCAGTGGTGGAAATGTAATAGAGGAGATGAATGTGGCGGCTGAAACATTATCAAAGGACCATAAAAGCGAGACAGAAAATGCTCTAGCTCTCAGCCACTTTCGCTCTTAGGAGGGGCAAAAGGTCGGTTGGAGGCACAAAGCTTTCAGCTGAAGGTAACATTGTTACTTCTGCAGGAATTTGGCATCTATCGACTACATATATAGTTATAGAGTTTCATCACAACATCAGATAACTCTGCTTCCTCCCCGGAGTCGTTGTGACTTCACGTCTCATAGGGTCCATTGGACCTGGAGGTGTCTGCTGCCTGGTGAGCCGGCCTCCCGCGTTGGCCCTGCTGATGCGCCCCGCCCCCCCCCTCCTCTCTACCTCCTTCTGTTTCATGGATTGGAGGTCCATTCATACATTGTCATATTCATGTAATGTGTTTATGTAACTTTGTAAATGCTGTTCATTCTGTACACATGACATCTATTGCTTCTGTCCATCCGGGGAGAGGGATCCTCCTCTGTTGCTCTCCTGAAGGTTTCTACCCTTTTTTCCCTGTGAAAGGTTATTTTTGGGGAGTTGTTCCTGATCCGATGTGAGGTCCTGGGACAGGGATGTCGTATGTGTACAGATTGTAAAGCCCTCTGAGGCAAATTTGTAATTTGTGATATTGGGCTATACAAAATAAACTGAAAATTGAAATTGAAACTGAATCCAAATCTTTATAAATGTGCATTCCTCATGAGAAAAAGTCCAAATCTGAATGAGTCGTCGTACCTTCAACCCTCGCTGAAAGGTGGAGATGGAGAGCAGAGCGAGATCCTGCTGCTCCTCGGCGTAACGCACCAGGTAAACATAGACGAGCTTCTTCACCTGCAAGAGAGAAACAAACGGAGAGATGATGGAGGGAGGAAAAAAAAACACACACACGCTTAATCCAAATTATGTAGATTACTTCAATTATTTCCCGTTTGCACTTCGGCAAATCCGGGGGAAAGAAAGCCTCACCACAGAGAAAACTCCACAAACTGAAGCGACGGAGCAAACAAACAAACACATGAAACCTCGTTACAAACCTCGATGTTTTTACAGGCGACGTTCTTCACCACAGCGGGGAAGAGATCCGACGCGTTTTTACCTCGGGCGATCATCTGCGGAGAAAGAGACAAACCGGGGAAATCATAAGAGGAGGTTTGTATTTCACACTCGTGGTCCCGCTGATGACTGAAGAGCTTCAGATTACGTTTGTTTCTCTAACCACTGGAGTTATATCGCAGCTGAAGGACATTAAATCTCACTTACGGTTGAGTTTGCATCCGCGTCTCTCGTCAAAATGATCAAATCAAGTCTGGTACAGAGAACGCGCTTTGTGTCTTTACCGTTGTTCTGAATTCATAACAAATGCTGCATGTTGTTTTTTTTGTCCTTTTCCCAGAAAGCGCGCCTGCTGATCCCGCATCCGTACCTTCGCCTGCCGATCATTGCGAAAATCCCCAAAAGCAAACATAATTTCGTACTCACAGCCACGATCCGCTTCATCGCCTCCAGCTTCAGGGAGTCTTTGTTGCTGTCCAGCATCTCCTTCAAGTCGTCATGTCTGAGTTGAGGAGGAGAAGAAAAAAAATTAAAATGATCTCACCGGCTCTTTGGTTTTGTTTAAAAGCAGCAAAAAAAAAAAAAAAAGACTCTTTACCGGCAGAGATTACCGAGGGTCTCAGACGAGAAACGTAGACCTGGGTTTTTTTTTTTAACGATTTTCCCTTTCAAATGCTTAAAAATGTGCTGGTGTGAGCCAGAAATTATTCTTTTTGAAGCATGAAATCCAGCCTTGCAGAAATGTGGGAACCTTTGAAACCGCAGCTCACAAAAGCTGGGCGTAATGGCAAAGAGACATAATCTCTGAAAAAGATGTCGACTTCGAAATAGAAATGATAGATATTTTAGCAGGAAGGGCGGAAGAAACGTTTCTCCGTCGGAAAATGTGACGCAGCAGAAGCTCACTTTTTAAAATCGAGACAACTCAAATAACCAGATTCCAGAGCTGAAATGATGAGTAGATCAACAGGACATCAATCAATCATTTGCATTAAGCAAATTATTCATTTAAATGCACACATTTAAAACAATGTATTGTTCCAGCTCCTCAAATGTGAAGTTGTATATATATTTTTAGAAGACGTCACCTTGAGCTTCGTGAAATTTGTGATTCTTCACTTCTGTATATTCTCACTTTCAAATCGATTAGAGTTGAGAAGTATAACCGTCACCATTCGTCTCAGATGTGCTGCTCGTGGTAATGCGGCATATAAATAATAATATAACTGCGTGATAATTCCTGTTCTTATCGTCAGTGAACCACAATAGGATGTGGGAATGATATTGGTTGAGGATTCGTCCTCTGAGCACTGTGGATCGGAGGCGTCTCACGTTCCATATTTGAGTTTCCCAGCGTAAGGTATCAGGTGAAGTATGTATTTGTATAGTTTAAAAGTGCTGCAACTGTGAGCCGGATCCTTTGGGTGGATTTGATGGACGGACGTCTCCACCCTGCTGCAATGCAAACACACAAAAACAACAAAGAGACGAGGAACCTGCAAACAGCAGCAGCGAAGACCGGATCACCGCCGCCGCCGGGATGAAGACGTCTTTATTTAATGATCCACGGCACCTTTTATTACGCTGCTCTCTATTGTCCAGTTACAGAAGAAAACAACAACAACAACAACAACAACGTCGCCGTGTCAGAGCATCGTGCGGTCACGTTATGGAATAAAAGGCCCCGAAAGAGCAGAAGACACCGATGGCGACTTCTAAGCAACGTCATGTTTTTTTTTAATTAAAACGGTATCATGTTCGGTATTACGTGTGCGCGGAGAGCCCACTTTATTGACTTTATTAAAAATGATGACGTAAACTTAAAAACATAAAAAGTCCACAATAATACTTTTTCTCCACGTTAAGAGTAAAATGTAATAATCCAATGTATGTATTCATTTTCACACTAATCATATTATCCATGACCATAATGTCGTACCCCTGGTGTTCTTTCTAATTTTCCAATTAAAATGTCATATAAAAGCTTTTGTCACAGGCAATATTTAAAAGACTACATTTAAAAAAAAAAAAAAAATCCTTTTGTGAGTTCGCCCGCCTGAATTCACGAAAAACAAAATGTTAAAACTCAAGAGCTACCGACCCCGGAGGAATCCCCTCCCTGAGAGAGTCTTTGGGTCGGGGATCGTTTGTGATTTAACGGCTGTGGAGCTGCACATTTCCCCCGGACTCTAGTTTCCACGGCAACAAAAGACGCAAAGTGGCGATGTGAAGTGATTTCCCGTCTTCCTGCGGCGCCTTTGTTGCATCCGAAGGTCTGCTGAGCTGATCTCCTCCTGAGACTTCACGCTCACACTGAAAACACAACAGGTGCTACACGGACGACGCAATTCAGATATCAGATATATATTTTTTTAGGTCTTGTATTGTATTTGTCTGTTTAATTGTATTTATTTTTTTTATCTTCTGCATACTACATTTACACCAATCCTTCAAATTTCCACCCTTAACTTTACCAAATGTGGTGCATAAAGAGATTTGGACGAGCCGGGAGAAAGTTTAATTTGCTTGTTAGCGTGCCACACGTGGCATAATGGCTATATTTAAATACCCACGATGCAGTTCGGCAGAATTCAGAGCCCTAATATTTCTGCAGCAAATCGATCGTTTCAACAATTCCAATCATGTGTGTATTTTGAAGTTGATCCATATGAAGGGAGATGCAGGTTTTTAAATGAAAATCTAAACATTTTCCAGAAAAGGGTAGAATAACTACCTTGGAGTACTTGTACTAATCTTTTTAGAATACTTAAAAGTGTATTATTAATACTCTTAACTGCCCATTCTCATCAAATAATGCATGAATAATATAAAAAGCACTCACACACACACACTATAAAACCTAAATGCATCAAAGTGTGTCGGATTAAAACCCAACAGCGTCTATAAAATGCTGTTCATGGCGAGTTATTTTTGGCCCGCGAGCAGAAGCCGGTTCCTTGGTTACAACAAGTATATACGTGGCTGCCGACCAAAACAAAATGACTAAATAAACTCTGGAAATGCAAGAGAACTTTGCCCAAAGGGCCGACAGCCGAGACACGAGGACGAGTAACACGAATGCCGATCTCCAGCAGAAAATTAAGTTTAATTTCTCGTTTTCATGTCTCCCTTTATGGCCTCGGGGCCATACAAACCTAGAAATATTCACAATTCTATCAACTAGTCTCTTTATTACAGCCAGGAAACCTTAAAACATGAAATGCCAGATTTGACATTTGGTTCTTTTCCTCATTCCTGTGAATAACAGCACAAATGCAGAGAATGCAACGTGGATGCAATGGATTTGGGGAGTTGACTATCCATAAAGCACCTTTTGCATGATATATCCTGCATTTAAATGTCTACTGCCAACAGACAAACCTTTTAACGTTTACCAAATGTGCTGCATAAAACATTTGGATGAAATGAGCTCGTTCGAGCATTTTAAAATTGTTTACCGTTCAATATCTCAGTTTAGATCTCGGCATGCTAAACGTTTGCTAATTAGCACCGGACGCAAAAAAAGTGCAGTCGGGTCTGTGAATTTCACAAGAACGTGAGATCCTTTATTCATGAACCAGATAAAAATATTCAACCTGACCCCCCCCCCCCCCCACCCTCAAACCCCTCCCCTCAGAGCCACGCCAACACCCGATAGCGTGGGCGTCACCGTCTGCAGCCCGAGCTTCTCTAAAGGAAAAGAATCGAGTGTAAAAAAGGAGAGACGACGGCTGCAATTCACCACCGTGATCGGCTTCGCTAATTAATAACGTGACGGGGATTCATGTGTGAAGACAAATAGGCTTTCTGAAAATCTAATTAAATATATATATATATATTTAGATGTTTGTGAGTGCAAAGGCATTGGAATAGTGTCCTGTGCAATATAGAAGTGTCTACATTGGTGTGTTGGCGTTATTCTGCACCGCGTCATGACATCATCACAGAACTGAAACGCCAAAAAAAAGATATATATATATATGTATTTTTTGTTAAACTTCTCTCGCTATTATGGTTTGTATTTCAGATCCTTTCAACCATGCAAACAACGATGTTAAAAACAGAGCGACACTATTACGATTTAAGGAAAACAATATAATTAAAAACAACCCCCGTTAACAACCAATAAGGAAAGAAGAACATCACTTTCACCATTTTATACACTAAAACTCTTCTTGATTCTTTAAATCAAAGCGTAGTGGCCCATGTTAAAAATTATAATGGAGACAAAAATACAAAAATACAGCCTCAGGTCTACATGCTTGAACCGTGACACATTTCAAGCCTCAGTGAGTTATCCTCCGACCGGCTTCACACTCCCCTGCTCTTGCCCACAGGGCCGTACGGTAACTCGACACCAACACCGGTTCTCTCATTTCTCAGTTGTTGTTTTTTTTTTTTTTTTGTCCCGTCCTGACGAACAAGAAGCTGAATTTACAAACAGCTCTGAATTATTTAACCCGCCGTGGTACATCGGAGGCCACCGGCGGTCAGGTTACCCGGCACCCACGAAGCCCAGAGATCAGCTTGGATGAAGGCCTCCGGCGCTCGTATTCGTACCCCCTCAACCTCGTTGTCCCCCCCCCCCCCCCCCCCCGAGAACAGAGCCGTGCACGACTCTCGCCGGCGTTTTTCAAAAAGATATGGAAGTGCATTTGCATGAATCAGGGAGGGAAGGAAAAAGATTGAAGGGCTGCAGCGTGCATTCATCAAGGAGGCCGTTTTACATAAGCCGACTCTTTCTGCAGAGACTTTTGAACGTTTCTTGTTTTTTCTTTTTTGCGACAGATGTAAAATACGCCTCCTTAAAAAAAAAAAAAAAAAAAAACTTTACTTCCGTGAATCTCTCATGCTGTTAAAATGAGAATAATCTAGTTTATAGACACGACCCCGATATCATCCCCCAAAAAAAAATTATTATAGCTCTCTTTAACCAAATCTATTTCGGACGAGAAGCACTTTTGATGTTTGGTTTGAAAGGTTCGCAGTCTAATTAATTGAAGAGTACAGCAGCTCCCATACGGCCTTCATGGATCCGATTCACTAAACAAAATGCAAATACACGTCTTACATAAGTAACGGCACCAATACAGAAAAGCTGTAGACGCATATTTACCTTGGACTCGTGTATCAAAACAAAAGCTACACATACAGTAGTGCTATGAAAAAGGTAAACCGGTGCAATTCACTTGTTTTTTACCATATGTTCTCATCCGTTTTGCATTACTAATGAAGCATTCTCGACTCTCAAAAGTCATCAGTTACGTTATGTTGTCTGCAGACTGGCGCTGAAATGACAGAACATGTATTGTGCTTCATCGTTTCCTGTTTTCCTTCTCAAAAAAGATTTTCTGTTCTATGTGATGTTAATTTTCTCTTTTAAAAATCCATCCATCCATCCATTTTCAATACCGCTTATCCTCATTAGGGTCGCGGGGGCGCTGGAGCCTATCCCAGCTGACATAGGGCGAAGGCAGGGGACACCCTGGACAGGCCGCCAGTCCATCTTTTAAAAATCGCAAACTGAATTATTTTGGGGTTGTTTTTTTTCGAACCGCTGGTTGCACAAAAGATAATTTGGAAATGTGATTTTGGATTCTTTTGGATGGGCGTTTTCAGTATTCTCTGAGGATTTTATAGACCAAAGGAAAGTATACACTTTTTTTATCTGAGCATTATGCAGTTTTATAATAGTTTCATAAGCCTGATGAGGCGTTTCACGATTCAGTGTTGAAGAAATATATTTTTCTCATCTTAAGACCTATCTTGAGACCCATTGTGGGGCACCGACTATTGATTTAATCTCCTACTATTCTTTGAGTCCCATTGTAATCTGCCCTGGAAATGCCCAGACACACACACACACAACTGTAGCGTGAACAGGTCTGGATTCTCCGGGATTTTCCTACCGCAAAGGTTGTGTTTGGAAACTTCCTCCACCTCCACCTCCACCTCCACCACCGCCTTCCTCCAGTGGTGCCCGTTCCCCGTGGTGGTCTCCTCCTCCTCCTCCTCCTCCTCCTCCCGTACCTCCGGACCGGAGGTAGCGCAGCTCGTCCGGCTGCAGCGCGCTGTACCAGGCCTGCTGCCCGCCGTCCGGGGACAGCACGGGGCTCTTGTCCTCCTCGTGGCCCTGGACCTGACTCTGCACCGTCTTCACGATGTTCGCCGCGTTCACCGGCAGCTGCAGCAGCAGCCTTTGCATGGTGGTCATGTTGGGAACTCGTAGCAACCTGTGGAGTCAAGTGGACTGTGCGGTTCTCCCTCCTCCCCCCTTTACAGCCGCTCCTCGGTGTTAAAATCAACCGGTTTTGTAAAATTCTCCACCGGACTGTTTCCACACAGATTCTGCGTTACAAAGCTCCTTCAAATCCGAGTTTAAGTGCATCCAATGTGGACCAAGATGATGCAGCGCACCTCTTCTTCTTCTTCTTCTTCTTCTTCTTCTCAACGGAGGCGAGGTGGATGCACTTTGCCTCCCGAGTGCTGTAATCCAAATCCACCAGAGCTCCGGTGCATCGTAGGGTTTAGTGTCTCTCCCTCCTCCTGTTCTGTTGCTCGCCGAGTCGCCTCCCTACGCATCCAGCGGAGCAGCAGACATCAGCTGCTCAGTAAATGGATGCTGGGCAGAGAAGGGGCGTGGCGCGTTTTATTGGCCTCTCTTCCCGAGACTCCTCCCGGCCGCTGCAGCAGCAGCAGCTCGCTCTCTCTCTCTCTCTCTCTCTGCCTCCCGGCATGCACAAAACACGTCCACACACACACACACACAGCCTCTCTCTCTCTCTCTCTCCCACCTTTTCCGCCACACTGTCACCCCCCCTCCTCCTCCCCTCCTCGCGCTCCGCCTCTCCACGTTGACTCTCACTCCGTCACAGCTTTCTCACGGCCACGCGAACCCGACAGATGCTTCCTCTCGCTCATTGTGTTTAAAAATGTCCCCGTCTAGTTCATTCTTAACATTCTGAGAGGTGCCTTTTTAATATCTCCTCCTACATGACTCAGCTTTCTGTGGTCGTGTCGTAATGAGTCTCTCTCTCTCTCTCTCTCTCTCTCTCACATATGCTATTCCTGTTATTATGTGACATTAGCTAAGGACTAATATGATTTTAAATCTGTAATGTCACCAGGAAATACACCCCAGGGTTGCAGCACTGACAATTAATTACACTGACAATGACAATGCAGTGACAACTGATGCCATGTTGGATATAATAGAGAGAGAGAGGATAATCTTCCATGCAGTCCCTTCAGAAATTATTTTTGGTGGTTTAAAAAAAAAATAAAAATAAAAATAAAAAACTCAGTTTAGGAGGAACACATTTAAATCCTCATAAACACAACAAATATGGGTTATTATTCCAAACATATCGAAGAGGATCCAGTTCTACAAATCTATTGTGATTCTAACCACAAAAAGAAAAGCTGCTGTTATTTGCAGTGCAAATATCATATTCTCTAAAATGAAGGTGGCTTACTGTACAAAGAACATGTGAAGGCGAGCCATGAATTAATAAACTCTATATGCAAGTCATGACGTTGGATAATTCATATTCATCCCCCCACTGGGGCCCACGATGGAAATAAGCTGTGTAGCTTCAGTACATTTGTGTTAGCTTTGATCCTGATACACGAGTGCGCGCGTGTGCTTCAGTGTGTGTGTGTGTGTGTGTGTGTGTGAGTGTGTTTTTTCAAAGGAATGGTTGGACATTTTGGGGTCACGCTGAGAGTTGTTAGATGCAAGGACTGATACCACTTTCATGTCTGTGTGCCAAATAGAAAGGGTAACTCAAGCAGCTGGTTAGCGTAGCTTAGCATAAAGACTGGAGACACAGGAAAGATCGCCTGGCTGTGTCGTTTGTCTTTTAAACACTCTGGATTTTATATCTATTACAAAAACAAGATATAACATGTTAATTAGAGAGCTTTAAACGTGCAGGTAGGCTGATGTGGCTAAACTATTCCTTTGAAGAAAAAAGGCAATGTTTGAAGTCTATCAACCTTTTTGATGGGCCAAGAACCCCCTAATCAATACAAGCATGGCTATAGGTCTGTCACATGTTCACAAAAGAACAAGCAACTAGCCAAAGAAAGCTCACAGATCACTGAACTCTTAACCAAAAGAAGAGCAACCATACCTTGTGAAATTATACTAAAAATTAAATTAAATTAAATCGTGAGTTGCAGAGCACAACTAAACATTAAAATCTCAGGACCAAGAAATATCCACTGACACAGACCAACACTCCTATTAAACTTACAATAGATCAGACAAATATTGACGTGGTTTGAGGACTGGAGCAGCATCTCACGTCTGCCGTGTTTCCAAGGAGACGACCGCGAAGGTCGAGTCTGTGCTTTCACTGACATGTTTACA
This sequence comes from Cyclopterus lumpus, assembly GCF_009769545.1. NCBI lineage: Eukaryota > Metazoa > Chordata > Actinopteri > Perciformes > Cyclopteridae > Cyclopterus > Cyclopterus lumpus. The sequence goes on along the minus strand of NC_046971.1, from coordinate 5,320,799 downwards.
GACAATCGACGTAATCAACACAGAGACGTAACGACAACTCCCAGTCTACACTGGCAGAGCACCAGTAGTTTAAACGTTTAAAATGTACCCCCCTCTAAGATCCAAAGGTCACAGTTCACAGCCACACATTCCATCTACTATCTATGAACAGTGAGCGCCCTCTGTTGGTGAGTTAGCAGTGGTGTCGGTTAGAGACAACTCATACCAAATAATTCACATAATAAAAGCCTGCTGTGGGGAAATAAATTGCATGTCATGAAGACTATGAGTAGAAAAATTCATGGGAATTGTCAAATTATTTTAAATTATTTTAATAAAGCTGAGTGAATAAACAGAGCTGACACAACGTGCATTCAGTATAACTCACACGGGCACCGATGCGTCATATGGATGCATTTGGACGTATTAGTCAGCACACAGTGGTTGGCAGCATGTTTCATTTGAAGCCCTTATAATGGACACACCCAAGCCTGTTTTAGCTCTTGTGGACTTCGACTTGGACCATGGTGGACCAATAGAAACACTGATGTGCTGTGTTTGGAGATGAAGACTTTATTCGTCCTAGCTCGTTTCTTCACCCCGTTGTTAGCACATGTTCACTCTGCCAGACTGAGCGGGGAATGAGCGGTTAAAGGGTGGTTATGCACTGCGAGACGATGAGTGAAAGCAGAAACCGGTGAGCGGAGGAACCAGAGAGACTGGGACAGGTAGGGGATTTATGAGGGCATCTGGTGGATGGGTGGAGAATGACAATGCAGGGGTCTGGAGGAAGTGGGAAGTGGTTGGAAACACACTGTGCATTCCAAAAAAAACATACTATTATACTACTTGGCACGCCAAAAAAAAAAATAAAAAAAAGATTCCGTATGTTCCAATACACAGTATGTAAAATGCAGTGTGTCAAAAGTACCAGGATGTTCTAGTGTTCACAGTTTGCAAGCCAGCAGGGTTTTCTGGGTAATTCTGATCCACAATCCTTTGCGCAGTTCAAGGTGCAATTTTAATGACAAATGTCCCAATTGAATGCATACTGCATGCAACAGTAAGTACTTTGAATGGGCAGCTGCAGCATGTATCAAAAAGTAAAAAAGAAGGGATTTGGAACGCAGCTTAAATAAAATTTAAAAAAACAACTGTCACCGCCATTGTGCCTTCAATAATTCCCTGCATCGCTCTACACCAACGAGACCGTCCTCACAGCGGACATTTTTGTTTGCATGTCATTGCAGGATAAGTTATTAATGGCATTAATAATGACTGCATGACATTTAGGTGAGCGAGCTCCGGGGCTTTGGTACGGTGGATGCTGCCTGACAACAAGAGACACATGATGGGGCCTCGGCCATCGTTAATGTGATTTGGTTCACCTGCCGTTAGCGTTATAGGACGATGCTATGATAATACCCACAACTGTGTGGCTGTACAGTGTTAGAGGAGGAATACAAACAATGCTGTTTGGCTTATGTAGAGCGTATTATAAAGAGTGTTTTATAATAATTCATAATAATGTGCAGCTGTTTGTGTTTCCATAGGTAGTTTGTCTCAGGATACACCTGTGGTGCCTCTCCTTGCTCCGAGAGCCTATTTCAACCCGAACAGAGGTCTAATCAACCCGACTAAGTTAAAACACTGCGTGTCGGGCCTTAAACATATGTGAATTGTGCATAGATTCCTGTGAATGTCGACAAATTGAGGGGGAAAACAGAAAGAAAGGTGTGACGAAAATATTTAGCAGACGTACTATATTAAAACACAGATAAACAAACAGAAAAAGAGCCCCGAGTTCCTCCCTGTTTGTCCAGCGTACCAAATGCTCTCTTTCAACAGACCTTTTTCTACAGCAGACATGTTGACATGTCGTCGTTAACAACATCAATGCAGACTAAATTGTCAAGTCCAAATGTCTGCTGTGGATTATTATGGTCATGGTATTAACCAGGCTGCACACTGAAGCACACTGTGGTTTTTAAACCCAATTATTTAACCATTTTTAGTCCTGCTGAAATGCTATACCATAATAATCCTGCTTTGCGCAAAAAGAAAATGTTCCCGGGTGAACAAAATGCTCCAGGAGGAACAAATTGTTCCCGCGCAGGACGACTAACCGACAAGTTTTCCTCCAAGAACCATGAATATGTTGACGTACTCATTTATCAGTGTTGGATAAATGCAGCTGGTTATCTGTCCACTGTCTTGTATTGCCTTAAAAGCTCACAGATCAAAGTGTAAATGTGCGTCACGTCTTCAGAAACCAACACATCTTTAAATGTACGTACATATGGGCATGGTCATTATTATTATTAAGATAATAACAGCTATTAATAGGGCTATGACCTGTGTATTTTTAGTACATTTTATGGTCACAATATTTAAACAAAACCTACAGGGGCTCCTGTATAAAGATTGTTTGTTTACGTATAAGTAAATTATAAAATCAGCCGATATAGCATTATCAGATTTTATGAAACTCACAAATAATGTATCGATAATGACTAATCATTATCATCATTATTACCGTACTTAATATTGTGTTTGTCTAGCTAATGTACTGTATGGACACACAAACACACACACACACACACACACACACACACACACACACACGGGACCCGAATACGAACATGGACAAACTCATCCATCCTCATAAATAGTTGTTGTTGTGTTCATATAGGAGCACGACTGAAGCAGGTCTCACCAGTAGCTAAAAGTGTGTGTTTCCGGTCATAATAAACCGGCTCTATATGGCGTCTGACACCGAAGCTGCGCTGCGGCTCTGCGCGCTGTCCAGCAGGGGTGGTGCTGAAAGAGGCCGGCGCTGAGGCCTGCCCCCCCCCCCCCCCCCTTCTGTTGTCAGGCCTTTCCCGGTCTCACCTCGCATATAAAAACCACCCGATCCTCTAAAAACGCTGTCAAAATAAATAAAATAAAAAAAAGAGATGCGCATTTATTAAAAGTACCGCACCGGGCACCAGGCTTCGCCGTTTTTGACGCCGCCGCCCGAGCGACCAAATCACGGTGGAGAGATTCACGAGAGGAGAAGCTAGAGCGCCGCTTTAAAAAAAAAAAAAAAAAAAAAAAAAATCACGGGCCGAATAACAAACAAAAGTTCATATGTTGCATTCAAATAAATGACTTTCTATACATTTTCACAAAACAGGAAACCACATTCACGCTGCGCCTCCCCCGCCATTAGCTGCCCCCGGTGTAGCACCCACCCCCTCCCTCACTGCACATTATGACAAATAAAAACGGCGTCCAGCGGCACCGAGGAGGCAGGTGGTAATTCGTACCTTTTGTAGTCGGACGAGAAAATCCCTCCGCTCGCCGGGTCGTGACCATATTCAGGCTCTCCGACGCTGGACGAGCCCCCCTTCTCGTCGTTGAAAGCGGAGCTGGCGGACATTGCCGTGGCTTTCCTGTGGTTTTGTTATTTTTTTAAATGTTGTTATTCTTTTCTTTTTTTTTTTTATCCCTGTCGCCCTCTCAGAGCCTCGATGGAGATTTAGTGCAGAGGGCAGCGGGATAGCGCGGCTCTTAAAGGCGCACAGACGCACACCACACGGCGGTTATCTGTGAGATGCTCGGTGCCGAGGGGGGTGATGGGTAACGGAGGGGCGGGGGGCGTGATGCTCTGGTCACGTGATTTGTTTCTGTTTGTAGTCCGTTAACCAGGATGTAGGCTTCCGTCACCGTATGCATGGGCCTGTGATGAATAATAAAGATCATTGTAATGACTCATAATATCAATATTTTATTCTCTCAAAATAAAACATATCCAGCAATGATTGATGTGGATTTACTTTGCTCTGATTATCATTATTATTAAGATAAAAACAGCTATTAATAGGTCTATGACCTGTGTATTTTCAGTCAGTCATGGTTACAATATTTAAACAAAAAAAACCTATAGGGGCTCTGTATAAAGATTGTTTGTTTATGTATAAGTAAATTATAATCAGCCGATATAGCATTATCAGATTTTATAAACTCACAAATATTTATACAGTAGCAGCATTAAAAATCCATGTAAATTAACAACAAACATTGTACTTTTAAACTATGTTTTCCAACATTTAAAGACCAATAAAAAACAAAAGCTTTTTGTGACGTACAAGAGTGACACAATTTAGTTTACCCAACTCTTAGGTTCTATAGATTCTGAATTATAAACATGATGTGCAAGCTCTTTGGATAAGAAAAGGTTGCCAACCCCTGACTTAGTGTATTAATATTTTTGACATAATGTCTCCAAATCTTTAATTAATATCTCATATATTATATTACTAAATCAATAAACTTAGATGTGGGCATTATTCATGTCACATTCCCACATTGGTAATCTCTCATCTAAATGTTAATATGGATAATATCATTTAAAAATATGAATCAGAATTGCCCAACAAGAGTTTTAATTGTTATATTTCAATAATTTGTATTCAGTCAGTAAAACCCATAGCGTTAATCTGGATAATATTGTGTAGGCAGCTGTGACTCAGGAGGTAGAGCGGGTGTACACTAAACTCATATGTTCTGTGAAGGCGGTATGCGGAGCATGTCAATGCTAAAATATTAAGTAATTGTACTCTACTTAAGTAAAAAAAGTGCTTAAGTATTCGGATTAGAATATACTCAAAGTACCAAATGCAGAATGGTGCATTGTAGAATCGTGATATACTACTGGATTAAAAAAAGTGATGCATTAATGATAGCATCACTTTAATGTTGCTAGACTATCACATACATATAGTGGAGGAGAAATATAAAGAAACGTGAGTATAACATGGTAATACTCAAATAAAGTTTTAAAGTACTTCAAATCACATCACTGTACTTATTTAGGCTATATGAAAAACTGCTGTAATGTACTGAGCTACAAGAAACCAACATACTTATCAGATGAAACGTTGCTGCAGTATAAAACAACAACAACAACAGAAAACTAACCTAGTATGAGACCAGCTCCAACATCAAGGTTGGACGGAGGCTGACAGGGCGCGAGGGTCGTCGGTTCGTCTCCATGCCAACAACCTAGAGCAAAGGTAGCTTTGAGCCATTTTAACAGAGACAAGCAGGTGTGGAAAAATGAAGAAACACAGCCAGCTGCTCCACTCGTAAGTTCACTGTTTCACACAAAGTAAAGTTAATCAACACAGTTTAAGTTTAAAAGAAAACAATATACTAATTTTAGCTAGCTTACTGTAGCTAGTTTGTTAGCTAGTTAGCTATACTAGCTAACTAGCTAGCTAGTACAATGTATCATTAGCTAACGGACCGTTTTTAGCTAACATGGCAATAAAAATCCACTTACAATATTCATACAAATGATCATCTGTCAGTTTCAGTTGATTTAATGATGTTAAACTAAACTTTAACTTATTACCTTTCTAAAAAAAATATGGTTTCAATTATTAAAGTTAGCTTGCTTACCTTAGTTAGTGGTAGTGGTAGCTAACTAACTAGGTGTTAGCTAACGCTAGCTAAATTGACGAGCTAATGTAGCTAGCTTTCTTCTAGCTTTAACACTAGCTCTTCTCGATTCATTTCAGTCTCAGGACACCGAGTTCTAGCGTCACACAAAGCAGAAGCAGTTCCCTCTCGGTCGGGGGCAGCAAAAAGAATAAGAAAAGGATCACTAATCAAGCTCCCAAAAAAGAAGTCAAGGTATCTATTTAATCTACTAAGATTAAGCCTACGATGTAAATCACCAAACAGGGCCTACGTGGAAAACACCGTGGAAGTATCTAAAAAACGGATTCCGGCTGCTGGTTCCCGTCTTCGCAGGTGTTGAATAAGGATGGCAAAGACGTCACTCCTCTGCTGCTGTATCGTGCAGAGCCAGGAGAAGAGTCCCAACCAGGCAGATACTTTCTGGACGAAGTCTTTACCAGCTCGGGATCAGACCACTCGAGATCCCCTTCAAGCTCCAATGTGCATTCTTACAGGTACCAGGTGGTAACATGCGGGTGCAACTTCTGAGCTGATGATGAAATGGCAAACAAAAACAGTTTAGAGCCGATTTGACATGGATGAGTGCAGGGTGTGTGAACCCATTCATAGCTGCACCACTTGAATTGAGCAAAGCAGCTCTGTTAGATGTTTACTGATATGTGACTCAGTAGTGTTATGTACATATTTATTGATAAAGTGGATACTATATTATAGACACATTTCTGACTACAAAATGTCCTCAATAACGGCTCTTTTTTTCCCAGCTCATTTGTGGGCAACAGCCAACTATATACCGCAACAGAGAGCAAGGATAGTGTTCTTGAACTGGACATGCCAATAAACCATCCAGCTACAAGTGGTTAGTATTATATAGCTTTTTATATGTATATAATTAGGTTTATTATCAATGAGTCCTCCTGGTGATTTATCATATCCTCGATTTCCTTGAATTGGTCTTTCAATTGTATGATAAGATAATGTATTGACAATACAGTTTTACATGGTTATACTGTGTGCGATAGAATAATAACATTGCAGCAGAATACAATTAAATCGACAGCATCTTTAAGCAGATAGTCTTTTTGTGGTATTTTATACATGTAGTAATTATTATTTCTTGTCTCTTATTCCCTTGCCAGAGGTGCCGAGGAAAAGAGACAATGTGAAAGAGGATGTGACAGAAGAGATGCTGGATGAGGAAGTAAACATCTGCCTCTCTGAAACAGATACCATTTCACTGCTGGACATACCCAGCACCTTAATGTCAGAGGATGCTGATGATGTAGAAGCTATTAAGTGAGTGCTTCTTGGCTTTTTTGAATATGAGGCAAAATCTGAAATGCACAACAGGCACAGGAAGTGGCACTTTATGTCTCTAACTTGAGAACTGCCTGTCACATACTGTGCAGTGTGTATATCAGTTTGTGTTAAACACACACTGCATATATTGTTTGTTCTTACAGAGCGAGAAACGTTCAATATGCTGAGCTTTGTAAGAACAGAATGGGCAACGATAAGTACGTGGCACGATCCACACAGACTTTCAACGGAACACCCAAAAGCAAGCCGACCCAGACTTACAATATTTCTGCGGTGGATGAAGGTTAGGCTTAATTATCCTTTCAAATCAATCAAAGAGTTTTCAGATCGATGCAGCGGACTTCCATAACAGTACAAGGTTTTTGCTGAAGTTTATAGACATAACCCCATATGTTGTTGTGTTTGCCGGTTATTATGGTTATTAGGTTTCAGTTTTTCAAAGTAGACAGGTAACTGAAATTCTCTCATGTCCACAGAGACGATGGCTTCTGTCTGTGACATCCATGACTCTTTGGAAAACCAAATTAAAACCCTGGAAAGTGGTGAGGAGACTGAGTATCCAGAGGCTACCGTGAACACCAGCAAAGATCAAGAAAACATAAGACGCAGCAGCAGCTGCAGCACAATTTGCACGGGTAAGAAGAACATTGACTATGTTGATATTTAACTTCTTTGACCCAGCAAGTGCTTGAGAATGGAGAGGTTCTAAGGATCAACACATTCTTGCTAGAGACTAGCTTTGCAATAACTTAGATGTATAATTTTCTCATATTTCATTTCCTCAGGCAGCACTTGTAGCTTACAGTTAGCAATGGAAACGTGTGAAAACAGTGGAACGGCTGATTCCGACCTGCAGCTCATCATGTTGTCAGAGTCATTTAAATACAGCTTGTTCGTGATGGAGAGGAGCATCATGGCAAACACATTTCAAACCAAGCTGGCTGCTTATAAACAGCTGCCCACACTGGAAGGTGAACTCAGGTTGTCACTACTTTCTCACATTTGTTGGTGCCAGGTGCACAAGCCTGCGGTATACACTCGGGACCATTTCTGTTTCAATAAGGAATTTAGTCGGTTCTAAAATGTAAGTGTATTTGAATAAGTGTGGTATCCAGAGGTATACTGTTGATTGTGTAAGACCCTGACAGCACAGTGAAGCCCGGGACCAAGGAACAGGGTGAGGAGGGCTCTTCATCTCCAATGCTGGAATACTTCTTGGATTTTAGCTGCGAGCTCACCAGAGGATGCAACATCACCAGCATGGCCTGGAACAAGAAGAACCCGGTAACAGAGGCCTGAAAAAAATCTAAACAGCCAAACCAGCTTCTGTTGTTTGAGATTAGAACAAATTCTTCCCACCAGCCTCATTGTCATTGTGTGTTTGTTGTGTTCACTCTCAGTGTCTTCAGCTGAAATGGGATTCCCCTTTAACTGCCTTCTCTCTTCATGGGCGACATTTAATACACATTTTAACAATCTTGATATAAATGCAGTTTGCACTTAACCATACTTTAACAACTGTGTCCGGACCGTGATGCATTTTATGGAAAGATTAAAGGCAAACTAATGATGGGCAAACATGTACTGTATGTTGTTATTGTTCTACTATTACTAGTCTTATTGCTTTCTGTGCAGGCAATACATCTCACACTTCACTTAAAACTCTGTTTACTCCCTGTAAGGATATCCTGGCAGTGGGTTACGGTGACTTTGACTCAAAGAACCAGCAGCCAAGTCTGATCTGTTGCTGGTGCCTAAAAAACCCTACGGTATATTTCAATTCTTTTTTTAAAATGTCCTTTTAGCTGACATCTTCCAGCGCCCTATCTCATCTAGCATTACTGCAATTGAGTGGTAATCGGAAATATCTGTGTTTGTCTGCTTCTTCTAAGTACATTTTGAATTGATGGTGGCGGCTGTGGCCCGGGGGGGCAAACGCGGGTTGTCCACTGCCATGTGTGTGTGTGTGTGTGTGTGTGTGTGTACGGACGCACTCCATTTACCGGTTTAGTTCTTAAGTAAACGACTGATTGTAAACGTGTCCCCCTGTGCAGTGGCCGGAGCGCATCATCCACTGTCACAGTTGTGTCATATCCCTGGATTTCTCCGCCAACAACCCCAGCCAGCTGGCCGTAGGGATGGACGATGGCACGATGGCCATCTACGATGTCAGTCGATGCGACAGCACATGTATCGCCGACAGCAGGTGAGGACAATGCGTTTGTGTGGACGTTGGAGCATAGAAATAAGATTAACAGAAATACCTTCCCTTTTTTTTGCTAGCTTTCCTAATATTTCTGTTCCTGCAGCAAATGTTTCAAAAGGCACCTGCATCCAGTGTGGCAGGTCAACTGGATCAAAGAAGGGATGGCGTCATCAGGGCAGGAAAGGGCCGAAGCTCTCATCTCCGTGTCAGCAGATGGCAGGATCTCCAAGTGGTTCCTCTGCAGCGATGGTCTTGACTGCTTAGGTACAATAGTCTTCAGCAGGGTGTGGTTTCAACTGGTTAAATCACATGTTGGATCAAATCCATTGAAGAGAAAATATAGTAGATTCTGAAGCAATGATAAGTAGTGATATTGTTACCTTTTGTCATAAGCTTCGGCTAAATCAAGTGAGCAAAGTTCTTTTTTTTACCAATGTGGAACTTTCATGGCCAATTTGCTCCGAGAATGCTTTTATATCTATTATATATATATATAGCGGTATCTTGGTGCTCTCACACAATCATCATAATCATAATATCTGTATTTATTCTTTTCTTTTTTTTTAAAACACGTGTTCTCAGTCCTGATGAAGCTAAAAAAGGAAAATGCAGAAAACAAGAAGACAGACCATGTTCTGTCAGTCCTGCTGAATCCTGGTCTTTGTGTGGACTTCCATCCAGCAGTAAGTTGGTCACAGCAATCGAATGGATCCGAGGTTGGTTTGAACCGAGCCTGGTCCTCAGACTAAAGGCTTATTTCTGTGGAACCTTTTACTTTAAAATCACTCGACTTCCTTCTTCTAGACACCCAATTTAAGATTAACGTTGTAGTTTTTTCTGGCTTGTGTGTTTCTCCGACTTCAAAATATATCACCTATGTATTTATCCTGGCCTTCCTTTATCCTGCAGGATTCCAGTATCTATGTGGTTGGCACATGGGAGGGGCCCATCCACAAGGGCTGCGTCTCCAACAATAAGCATTTTCTAGAAACTTATCAACAACACTCGGTACGTCCGTCTGGATTTAATCTTTTAGTCGATGATGCACACACGGTCACTGACGGTATATATATATATATATATATATATATATATATTTATATATATATATATATATATATATATATATATATATATATATTTATATATATATATATATATATATATTCCAAAGCTTTTTCAGCTTTATGTGTTTAAAGCTAAAGACACAGGGCCTGTTTTTCAAAGCAGGAGTAGAAGAATAGGATGTTAACTTCGGTCTCGTGGTTGATGCTTTGACCAGCAAAAACTAGTTTGGGTTACAGATTCACCTCCTCACATATGTGGAGTGTCCATGTTCCCGTTGGCTGAAATACTTACATAAATGTGACAAGTAGCACTGAATAACGTGTAATAACAATACCAAAAACATGCAATACCTTGTTTTTACCATATCGCACCTTGCTCTCTCTCTCTCAGTGCCCTGTGAACGGCATTGAATGGTCTCCATTTAATTCTTATGTGTTCCTGAGCTGCTCCTCTGACTGGACCATCCAGCTGTGGAGGAAGGACCTCTTCATCCCCGTGTTGAGCTTCACATCCACCCAGAGGGACGTGCTTGGCGTCAAGTGGTCCCCAAACTGGTCCACGGTATTTGCGGCACACAACGGAGAGCAGGTGGAGATCTGGGACATGAATGCGAGCATGTGAGTCGGACCGACGGGAGAGAGAGAGGGCATGTACTTCTTTTAGAGAGAGAGAGAGAGAGAGAGACAGGGGGCGTGTACTTCTTTTAGAGAGAGAGAGAGGGCGTGTACTTCTTTTCGAGAGAGAGAGAGAGGGCGTGTACTTCTTTTCGAGAGAGAGAGGGCGTGTACTTCTTTTAGAAAGAGAGAGAGGGCGTGTACTTCTTTTAGAGAGAGAGAGAGGGCGTGTACTTCTTTTAGAGAGAGAGAGAGGGCGTGTACTTCTTTTCGAGAGAGAGAGGGCGTGTACTTCTTTTAGAAAGAGAGAGAGGGCGTGTACTTCTTTTAGAGAGAGAGAGAGGGCGTGTACTTCTTTTAGAGAGAGAGAGAGGGCGTGTACTTCTTTTATCCGATTGGAAACATGAGACAATTGTCCACTAAACACAAACAACCTCCCTTTCAGCATATACCCATTAATTGTGCACCAAGCCCCAGCTGGCGTGAAGGTGAAGTCCCTGCTGTTTACCACAGGGATCGACTGTGTCCTGGTTGGGGACAGCGACGGGCAAGTGACTGTCTACCAGATCAAGAACCTCAGTGTGGGAGAAGACAAGAAGGAGGTGGCCTATGTTATATTCTACACGTCGCCTATTGCAGAACACTTAGAACATGCAAGCACATCTAGGTTGCATTTGTTTGATCTATTTGTTTCTTCTTATCGAGGAGGGTTTGCAGAGCATACAAGCTCCTTTCCCCAACAAGTAGTTCCAGGCAGGATGTCGGACAATTACTGAGAAAAAGTCTTGAATATTATAGTGGGTTTTATTTTTAGGTGACTTGGAAGAGCGCTAAATATCAAAAATATCAAAGCAGCCTTTATAGATCAGCTCTGATGCTTCAGAAACCCTGGGCAACCGAATCCAGAGACACAAAGAGGAGATTCAAGATGGCAATTTTTGAGAGGAGGAATAGTCTGGTCCTAAAAGGTGTCGTAGGTCAAACGGGTCAAACTGTCTCTTTCCTTCCTTCTTTCTTTCTTTCTTTCTTTCTTTCTTTCTTTCTTTCTTTCTTTCAGGCGGACAGTTTGGAAGACATCATCAACTCTGCAGGTAGCTTTGAAAAGTGCAACGTGGACATTTTAAAAAGGCTTTAATCCATTTGCCATTCTAACAATATCAAACACGATGCTCGTGAACGCTACCAAGGCCAGCCTTTTTTGTTTTAGAGCCACTTTACGTTTGTGTTATCTTAAGTTAGTCACATTTTATTGACAGTTATTGTTATATATATATGAAATAAATCCATCTTTCAATGTAGTTTGTATATTTATTAGGCAAACAACACAACAGATAAAAGGGATTGTACAATAAAGTTTACTACAAAATTAAACCACAATAAAAAAAGAGGGAAAGACAATTAGAACATTTTATTTTTACTTTTTACAAAAAATGCACTACAATTGGTCTGGACACCTTTTGAATAGATTTATCTTGATGCTCTTTTTAACTTCAAAACCAATATTTTAGGAAGTTAAATTTAAACCTTACGTAATGTAATTGTGTCATGTTTATAAAAAAGTAAGTCCAGGAGGTTCAAAGAGATGCGGCGCTCTTCACGGCGTTAATAAAAAGGTACATTTGGTTTGAACAACAACAAAAAGAAAGATATTTCTTGTTTTGCACACTAAAAATACATAAAGTCGAGATCTAAAGACTTTATTTTCAAGACTTAGGGAGACCTCTACTGGCAGATCACATTAAGGATGTTCTGCGGAACTTTTAACTTAAGGTAATACTGATGCCTCTATATGACCTAAACAAGTAAACATGACCCATCAGTGGGAAGAGTGTCTATGTTTATACAGTTATTCTTAACGCTTTGGTATTCAGGTCGGATTCTGGCAAAAATCACGCAGGTTTACCAAAAAAAAGTCCCTCAGTTCAGATTCCGGTCCCCTCTGAGAGCCGATGCCACGCCGCTGGAGACCCCAGGACGTATTGCTGGGCCCTGTTGGAGGGGAAGGAGGCACAGGAGAACCAGGACCAGGACCGAGCGGGGCAGACCGTCCAGACCCTGCTGCAGTAAAACGAGAGTTTTTTTTCGAAAAAAGGGAGTCTGGTGCTCAGAAACACGAGCACTTATACGTGAGTTTTAAAAAGCAATGCATCATTTTCCCCGTAGCAGTTGTTGTTGTTGTTGTTGTTGCGGCCCGATAGCGGACGCTGTGTGGACGACCTGCTGAGTGACCATCAGAGTCAAGAATGCGTCGGCTAACGCAGTTATTCTGGATGACAGTGCTTTCTTTCATTCATTGCATCACGCTCCCCAACTGGCTGGTATGCCAAAAAAAAAAAACTCCCAACAGGGCGGAAGTTGCGGAGACTTATAGAGTTTCAAAAGAGGGAATTAAAATGCCCAAATACCTGCACAATAGCGAAACTCTGGTCCTTCTGGTGTAAAACAACTTCCTGAATTCTGCTCTCAAATGATCGGATTTACACAATGACGCCTCCAATTACAATTTAAATTAATGTCGCAATCAAACAAAAAGTAATTTGACTTTGTCAGAGTGAGAAAACAGGTGTTAAAACTAAAGATAGCTCAGTTCTATACTCAAGTGTCCCAAAAAAGAGTTTCAGTGTGTAATACCTGGATTCAAAGCAGCTAAATGGAATCCAGCCATCAATAATTTGATTTAAATTGTCCTACAGGTGACATGTCAAACTGTCCTCCGTGGGAGAAAATAAGGCCTTTTGACTTTTGAATTAAAAAGCTGTTTAGGAGCTCATTAGGGAATTAGAAGCAGGTGTGTGAGTCAGGTGTACGAGGAGGGAAACTGTGAGGCCTCCAGCGGGTCGGGGAGGAGGCTGACGGGACGAGATCAAGTCATAATTTGACGCTTTGATTGAGAAAACATCAATAACACGCTTTAAAGTTAGCTTAGCATAACGTCTACAAACTACTAAAAACAGCCCCTGTTTAACATGCCAGTTAATCAGGGGTTGTTTCCAGTCTTTATGCTAAGCTAAGCTAACCGTCTCCAACGGGACGGTTACAAGGGCGGCATCAATCTTCTCATCTAATTCTCGGCGAGACGGCGGAATGAGTGCATTTTCCCAAAATAGTCTTAACTAGTCCTTTTTAAATGAAGAAGAACATCGTTTCTAACTTAACTGAATTACTGTACACTTCTGCTGAAGTGACGCGTGACTTGGATCTTTTACGGTGTGTGCACGTGACTCTTGTTATCATATAAAACCCTGAACTCTACTGTAGGAGAGAGACAGAGAAGGCTCAACTCCAAAGAAGCGCAAAACTATTTCATAGATTTACATTTAAATCCAACGCACAAAACAAACATTACGAAAAGGATTTCATTCTAGAAGTCTTATGTTGCATCGACAAGACCGAGACTAACTTCTTTTGTGTTAATGCGTATCTGCTGACAGTGCGTCTTCGGAAACAATGAGTAGTAAACCACGCTGTGAAGGTCACATATCCTCCCGCAGAACTGCTTCAGTAAGCGTTTCTAAATTGGAAGGAGCAGCAGACGGGTCACAGACAGAGCACGTGGAAAATCATGTGTGTGTGTGTGTGTGTGCTATTTAAATGGTGCACAAGGAGGGGAAAAAGAGACGCATTTTCTTCATGCTTTAAAATAAAGACGTTCTGGCCGCTGTATGTAGAGGATGCGAGTAGTTTTGTGTTACGTGGTCCGGGCTAACATCCCTTTTTTTCTTTTTTTTTTTTTATAAACAATGGATTGGTTTTGGTTTGACTTTGTGTTTTTAAAGCTCTGTGGGAAGTGAACCTGGATTTGAAAGTGACATTTGTCGCCGTTGGCCTTTTAGTTTATTCACCTTTTTTACTGAGAAAACACACATTGACCCTCCTCTGATGGGCTGTGATACACATTCACGGCAGTATAAAATGATTTAAGTTATATTTGGATGAAAGCTGAACTTTAGGATTCATAGTTAGATACTCTATTGTCTGTTTATTACTTTACTCACCTTGTTATTCATTTCTGTATTAGAGAGAGGGACACTCGGAGGTCATGTGAATTCCTTTTTTTTTTTGTGGATTGTGGAGCTGTTCTTTTACTGCAGGAACCGTCTTTAAAGATAAGGATTGTTTCCTGACCTGAGATCAGGTGCTTCCTCCATAAATGCGCTCCGACTGTCAAAAGATCAGAGTTTAAAAATACAATTCGTCTTTTCATTATTTTTTCTACTGCTGGCTGCTTCTCGTTGCAGCGGCAGAATGAAGGAATAATGATGTAAAAGTAAAGATAGTAATGAATTAAATGTCATTTTCTGTTGTTGGTTCATTCTTGTCCACATATTGTGGAACTGACACGAGTTACTTTGCAAATTCTGATTTTTACGTGTCAAAATATCAATAGAAAAATATACCTTTAGTGCCAAAAGTAAAACTACACATGTTGATTAAACTACTTTGTATGCTCGTTCCTCAACATCCAATTAAGTCCTCTTAACCTCTTATAACCACCATTAATTTGGTTATAAGCTGTTGTATTATTAATCTGAATTAAAGGACAATAGTTAGTAGAAGAACAAAGAAAATTAAAATGAATGAAATTAAAATTATCCATATAGGCACATTGCTAGAACCCACTGAACCTCGCACTAGAAAGCTCCAGACCACAAACGCCAGTCCGTTGTTGTTGTTGTTGTTGTTGTTGTTGTTGTTGTTGTGTCGGACAGGTGCACCAAACTGCTGACTTTACGTTTCCCTCAGCAGCAGCGGTCTGGGCGTGTGTTTCCTAAATGTTGGGACTGCACCTTTAACGGTCCCTGAACGCGCCCTGTGGTCGTGTTCGTCCAATTAGTGTGTAGGTAGCGCACCGGAAGAGACCGACAACCGACGCGCACGGACGCGCACGGACGCGCACGCGGATCCTGGCTGGGTTGTTTGTTTGTTTTTCAGTTCCTGAACGCGGAGAGAGAGAGGAGAAGAAGAAGAAAAAAGGTGCGCGTGAAGTCCCCGTTCAGCTGCGTGAAAAGCTGATCAAGTCCGATCCGATGGTTTGGCAGGAAGATTACCCGATGATCGAAGTATCGATCCCCTCGATGGAGCGCGAGGTGGACGAGTCGGGGAAGTCCAGGAAGGTGAGGACGCCGCGGGGATCAGGTTCACTCACTCGGCGTGTTTGCTCCTGCGTGCCCTCTGGTTGTTTACTGGTTGTTTTCTGGTTGTTTTTTTGCTGTTTTCTTGTTGTTTTTCTTGTTGTTCTCCCCCGCCGCGTGGTGTAAAAGGTGAGCCAGGTAACCCGCAGGTGGAGGAGGAGCGAACGGGGAGATCAGGATTTTTTTTCTCATTAAAACTATGGGAATGTCAATGGAGTCTTTGCATTATAATTTTTGCTTTGAAATAAGTAAATATAATTTAAAAAAATTAAGCCATGGAAGTTAGAAGGATACACAGTCGAGTACTTAAGTATAGTTTGTAGGTACTTTTCTGATACTTCACCACAATTCAGAGGTAAATGTACTGTTATATTCTACTATTTTTTTTAATTTAAGTTACTTTGCCGATTCGGATTATCGAAACAAATCTTCACCATTTCATTAATATTTTATTACGTCATTTGTTTCGTGTGTAAAATCTTAAACTAAGAACTTTAGCTGTCAAAAAGTATAAAAATATAGTGAAGTACAAGAACTACCAAACTGTTAAGAACAATACTTTCTACCGCTGAAAAGTATTGTAATTTGTGTTTTACACGCATGACCCAAGCGTGTGCTCCATGGAGGGTGGAAGAAGTATTCTTTAAGTAAAAGTAACAATACAGCAGTTAATTAATCACAAGTAAAAACTCCTGCATAATGTAAAGTGTTACATAACTTAACATAAAAAAGTATTATCAACAAAATGTACATTAAAAGATACAAAAGTATTTGTACTCGATAGTTTAAGGACTAAAATATATATTTAATTTCATACAGTTTATTCACCTGCAGTGACTAGTGCAGAAAGCTGTAAAACATTGGTGTACATCCCTGTGTGTGTATACACACACACACACAGTGTGGTGTATCCTGTGTAAAGACCCATTAAGGCCTCCGTTTCTCAGTTTCATGGCTCTGTTGGTTTTACTGAAGTTCCCCGTGACGCTACTTTGTTTAATTAAACAATTAAAATGTTAAATACTGCAGTGTGACTTCCAGAGAACTGTCACATAGTTATGAATCGCAGTAAGTTTCATTCACAACTTTAAACTAATAACATATAAAAATCGACACTGACCGTGGGAATGACCTCTGACCTCTATTTGGTTTTATCGTCTCAGTCTGAGATTGAATAGAAATGAAGCTCTGCACCTCCTGGTGGAGAAACGATGTCGTTGCATTTTGATGCAAATTCCTCCGGGAATAATATGCTAAAATAGTTTAAAACTATTGTAAGAATCTTAAGACATCAAGTCCTCCAATTTATTTATTTTTTTAATTAAATAGACTTTTTTTTTCTTGAGTTTTTACTACAAATGTGTAGGTTTTTATTTCAAGTATACGCACATTAGTTGAAGTTGCATTTATTTTATTTGTAATTAACCAGGAGAGATTGTCCCTGAGATTAAAATCTCTATTCAAACATTTAAAAATGAGAACAAAGAACAAATTATAGAAAGATAAAAAAAAATATCGAGCATTCAAAGAATTATGGCGTTGACGTTTTAAATGTTGCGGATGACAAAGATGTTAAATTACTATTGTTTTATAGGCACTTTAAATGTCCAACGTGACATCAAATTAAATTCAGATTAAATGATTTAAATCCTTCCGTCTCTTGTTTGCAGCTCTTCAGAGTGGAAGTCTTGTTTCACGGGAGGAAACATTATGTGCTCCGGAGAAACAGTGAATTCCAGACTCTCCACAGAAAGGTAAGTCGCTTCAAGGCCTCAATAAATCCGGTGTTATTGAATAGTTTCCTGAATGGAAGCGCTGCACATTATGAGCCGTTTCACTCATTTGTAACTTCACATAAATTGACGTATAACTTGTTTTTTTTTTAATCACAAGGAAGCTTCACTTTGATGCTTTTTTTATAATATGCATTGAGGTGCTTTTGAATTGAATTGTATTCTCCTTTTTTAAGGAAAGTTTCACCTTTTTTACTTTATCGGTCGTGAAATTGATACTTTTACATAATATTTAGATAATCATCATTACTATATTAATATAGTTGCAGATGGATAAATAATTTATGGGTTTAAAACAACAATTGTGTTTTTATTAATGCAGTCCAAATGTCTCTACCCAGATTCTTCAGTGAATTCCCATTCCTGATAACTCATAAGCGTTATTGTCATCATACGGTAAAGGACTGCACACGCAGAGAATGACATGTATATTTAAAATATATATATCATTACACGATAAAATACTGCAAAGTATGTAAAGGTACAATTGTATTAAAGAAGATGTACAGTAAAAATATGTGAGTTATAGCACAAAAACAGAATAAAAGATCCTTTTTGTAATATTTAAAATTGTGCACAGTTTGCATCCATGTTTGTTGGCCATGTTCTTCTTTCTTTGCCTTTTTTTTGTCATTAATTTTTTTTCGGCACATTATCGACTCCCATTCATTGGAATAGTGTGAAAGCGGCCGTGAGACGTGAATCTCGTGGTCAGAAACGACGGTTTAGTTGTCGCGTGTCATCGCGTTGACTCTGTCGCCATCTTGTCGCCGCCCCGCAGCTCAGGAAGATCATCCACACTCCAGATTTCCCGAGCAAAAGGAACCCCCACCTGAGGACCAAACCTCAGGAGCAGAGGAGCCAGGAGCTGGAGGACTACGTCCAGGTAACGTGGAGCCACCGTGAGGCCTTCTGGCTTTCCGCCCTGTGATGCCGCAGTGCCATTTGGCAAGGCAGGAGTCTCTAACAGGGGGGTTTTGACCTCACTACGCGATAGACTAAACCTCATTTATATAGCACTTTTCAACACGGTAGGTCAAAACTATACGTTTTTATTTATATAGCGTCTTTCAAACAAATTAAATGCAGAAGATGAAGAGACTAATGCACATCGAATTAAGTCGAGGAAAATAACAAAAATAAAATACAACTCTGAATAAATGGATCATTGTAAAATTAGACAAATTTAAATATGTATAAATACTAAAACTGTATAAAATCAAACTTCATAAGCAATAATAAACTTATAAAACACTACATGAAAGCCAGACGTTTAAAAAACTATTAATATTTTTAGTTTAAAAAGTGCTTTACAAGAATAAGAAAAGTAAAAGAAGGAGATAAAAATATAAAACAAGAAACAAATAAATACCAGAAGGTAAAATCAAGAAAAAAAGTGAAAGATGCTTAAAATGCTTTAAGAAGATTTGATCTGAGTTCAGGAGTCGAGGAGTCGTCTTTACTCACAAGTCCGGATTGTTCCGTCTCTGCAGGACATCATCTACCAGAATGAAGACGTGCCCCAGGTGCTGCTGGACTTCCTCCACGTGAAGCACTTTCACACCAAGATCAGCAGCATGGAGTAAGTCCTTCAGTCCAGACTCCTCTGACCTAGACAGGAGTAAGTCTTTCAGTCCAGACCCCTGACCCAGAGACGGGAGTAAGTCCTTCAGTCCAGACCCCTGACCCAGAGACGGGAGTAAGTCCTTCAGTCCAGACTCCTAACTCAGCGACGTTAGTAAGTCCTTCAGTCCAGACTCCTCTTACCCAGAGACAGGAGTAAGTCCTTCAGTCCAGACTCCTCTAACTCAGAGACAGGAGTAAGTCCTTCAGTCCAGACTCCTCTGACCCAGAGACAGGAGTAAGTCCTTCAGTCCAGACTCCTCTGACCCAGAGACAAGAGTAAGTCCTTCAGTCCAGACTCCTCTGACCCAGAGAAGGGAGTAAGTCCTTCAGTCCAGACTCCTCTAACTCAGAGACAAGAGTAAGTCCTTCAGTCCAGACTCCTCTGACCCAGAGAGGAGTAAGTCCTTCAGCCCAGACTCCTCTGACCCAGAGAAGGGAGTAAGTCCTTCAGTCCAGACTCCTCTAACTCAGAGACAAGAGTAAGTCCTTCAGTCCAGACTCCTCTGACCCAGAGAGGAGTAAGTCCTTCAGCCCAGACTCCTCTGACCCAGAGAAGGGAGTAAGTCCTTCAGTCCAGACTCCTCTGACCCAGAGACAAGAGTAAGTCCTTCAGTCCAGACTCCTCTGACCCAGAGAAGGGAGTAAGTCCTTCAGTCCAGACTCCTCTGACCCAGAGAGGAGTAAGTCCTTCAGCCCAGACTCCTCTGACCCAGAGAAGGGAGTAAGTCCTTCAGTCCAGACTCCTCTGACCCAGAGACAAGAGTAAGTCCTTCAGTCCAGACTCCTCTGACCCAGAGACAAGAGTAAGTCCTTCAGTCCAGACTCCTCTGACCCAGAGAGGAGTAAGTCCTTCAGCCCAGACTCCTCTGACCCAGAGAAGGGAGTAAGTCCTTCAGTCCAGACTCCTCTGACCCAGAGACAAGAGTAAGTCCTTCAGTCCAGACTCCTCTAACTCAGAGACAAGAGTAAGTCCTTCAGTCCAGACTCCTCTGACCCAGAGAGGAGTAAGTCCTTCAGTCCAGACTCCTCTGACCCAGAGAGGAGTAAGTCCTTCAGCCCAGACTCCTCTGACCCAGAGACAGGAGTAAGTCCTTCAGTCCTGACCCAAAGACACTGGACGTGCTCCTTCATTTAGGTCCTCTGTTTTTGGATTTGTGGGCCAACCCGGAAAAATAAAACAACTTTTGGCACATTTCTCCCAGAGTCGTGGAGCAGTCAGGAAATCTGTAATAATTCAGTTTTATTTATTTATTTTAGATCCCTTGATGAGTTGGACAGTCAGGATTACAGGTGAGCTCTCTACTGGTGTTTGTGTGTGTACTGTGTCGACGAGAGGGGGCGTGGGAGGAATCCTGTGAGGGAGGACCTTATTTAGCCCCGGTGACCGACATGCTGCTCGGCTGGAAAGCGGTCGCAGAATCACAGCTCGTATTGTGTCATAAGATGTTTTTAATTCAATTAAATTCAGTTTATCTTGTACAATCTGTACACATACGACATCCTCTGTCCCAGGACCTCACATCGGATAAGGAAAAAAAAAAAACTTTAACACCTTTTTATATCGATTAACGTAACCAGAATGTGAACATGACACACGTGTGTGTGTGTGTGTGTGTGTGTGTAACAATAAGGATGACAGTTGGTATACACACGATGTGTTAATATTGCTTCTGTTTCCTCAGTTATCCGTTACCAAATCAGCGAGTGTTGGGATTCTTTCACGATCCCTATGTCTCCGACTGCACCTCAGGTAGGAGTGACGCACACTAACGGCTCTCGACTCCGTAGCTTCCGAGGATTAAAACTAATAACCCCCGAGCTCTCGTCTTCTCCTGCAGAGCTCCCAGATGTCGTTGTGGACGGGGTTCTTCAGGGTTTTTACACCCGGGACGTCCGGGTCAGCTTCACCGCTCCCGTCCTCACCGAGCCCGACGCCGCCGCTTCCATAGAGGCCTGAAATCCCAGTTGGACATGGGATTTATTGTTCTGAAATATAGAATATATGCAACATGGCCAAATACACAAAGCCAGCAAGGAAGATACGTAAAGTGCCTGAAATACCAAAATGAGTCTTGAAACTTTAGTAAATATTGAATGAAAGCGAGGCAATGTTACGTGTCCACGGTAAAACTTGTCTTTTCATTCATATTTTACTACTTGTGCTTACTTTAGGTTTAAAATAAAGGAGCAGTGTAGAAAATTACGTGAAATCCAGGCAGCAGAAAGTTACTTTTAAAAATATTTCTGGTCAATTTTATTCACAGTTGATTCGGACTTGAGTATAGAAGTTTCTTTCATTCATATATTTGTAGTCATTTGAGTTTGAGGCTGGAACTAATTTGTACATAAGTGTTCGTCAAACAGTCAGCTTTTTTTTGTTGCTTTTTTTTGGCCGTGTTATATTAAAATTTTGGGGTTAAATGTACTTTTGTATCATGTTGTTTATATTGAAATTATAATAAATAATCCAACAAGATGCATTCTGAGCTGGAGGTGATGCTTTTATTTTTATATATATATATATATATATATATATATATATATATATATATATATATATATATAGATAGATAGATACTTTATTATACTTTTATATTATTATTTTTTCGCTACAGCAGCATTTATATATATATATATATATATATATATATATATATATATATATATATATATATATATATATATATATATATATATATATATATATATACAAGCAAAGCAATATTACATATTAAAATGCACAATATATAGAACAATTGAATAATATTAAATTAACTGACAAAACAATAGTGCAAAGATGTCACCAAACAAACACAACAGTGTAATATCAATAACCACACATCTTGAGACAAATGTGTTGGTCAATAATAATTATCAACACACTTGCTCATATTGCCTTTGTTAAAAAAACACTTGCCATAATAATATACAAAGTATATATTATAATATATGTATGTTTAAAGTACTGTTATTGTTTGTGTCCCATATTTATCTTTTAAATTATGTCTCGATGTGTATTATTGTTATGCACCTTTCACCTAGTCAAATGTGCAACGTACTTAATAAATAAACGACTGATTCTGGTTCTGCACCATCTCGTTATGCCGGTTTTTCCCTGAACACACCTCTCTCCCCCCCTGGTCGTGTTCTTCACACTAGCCAATATGGAACGTAGCCCTCTAGTGGCGGCGCATGCGCAAGAGCGGTAACCGGAAGTAGCGGTCACTCCTAATCATTCCGCGCCTCCAATGTACCGACTGCGACTTCTCCAGCTATTTCTCACTCCAGCGGCGGCACTCGGCACACTGAGTGCTGTTGGAGCACCTCACCAGGAAGCAGGACTCTCTTCCTGACTAACTGAACTCGGAGCCCGCACAGTATTATCGGTACGTGGTGCTATAACAGCCGAGGAGCTGCTTGAAATGTCAACAAGCTGACGTTACAGGCTCGACTCTGACATCAGATCGCCTGCTAAACTGTCAGATTAGCTGTAATGAACTGAAGCTTAAAGATTCACGCCGTGTGCCGCTGCTAGCATATTAGCTCGAGCATTGTGTTTGTGTGCGCGCGCGCGCGCGTGTGCACGTTAGCAGTAACCTGCATTCTGTGCCATAAAGTACACGCTGGCGTAGTTGCACCGGAAGTGTGTGTGTGTGTGTGTGTGTGTGTGTGTGTTAACAATACTAGACTTTTCTAACTTCGATGCCACATCTTGAAAACTAACGATATTTGATACGACAAAAGTAAAAAAAAAAAAAAATACAGGTGAAAAAAATTTACCCATCTTTGAGGGCAATCTTTTTCCAGTTTTATTGATTTCTAGCTCAGTCACATGGAAAACATGTCATCGAGTTATCATTCTATACATTTCTATTGTCAAAGTTAATTGTCGTAAGCACGCTGTCATTTAAAGACTAACATAGATTATAAACAGATTTCCCTCCTCGCTGCAGGAGTGTGTGTGTGTGTGTGTGTGTGTGTGGGGAGCATCATGTGGAGGCAGGCTTCAGCAGCGGCCCTGCTGGCGTTGGCCGTCGGCTACTTCTACCATGGCAACCCGGACCTGCCGGAGCAGATTCTGCAGTACATCGGCCTGCCAGACTTTCAGTCGTCACCTCAGAGTCAGCACAGCCTGGAGCAGGTGATCGCCGCTGCCTGGGAGACTCTGATCACTCTGCCGACCCACCGGTGGAGCAAAGTGGCAGTAGGGTGAGCTGAATATAGCTGCCTATCTTTCTGGTGCCTGAAGTCGATCTCCTGCACGCGGCGGCATGTCGAGAGGCGGTAGTTGTCTCTGTGTGAAGGAATATGTTGTCGGGAGTCAGTCCCAGTGCAGGTGGCTCGGTCCTAAAGCCTTTTAGGATGCTTTCGAATAGCCAACCCACTGGATCAAAGGGGAAGGGGATGATTGGCTGGACCTGATGGACTGTCTACTGGAGGGATGGACAGATTGTCTCAACCAATAGAGAAGTAGAGAGAGGGTGGGGGATCACCTGAAGTTTATTCTCCAAGAAGTTAAAACAAAACGTTCATTAAAAGAGGGATTTGATTGCCTCCAAAAGTGGGCGTGGCTTTGTGAATGCAGCTTGATCGTAGTGATGCAATTGGGTTGTTCCAATAGAGTGGTCCTCTACAAATATTGATGAAGGGAAGTCCAACAATACAGAACGAGGGAGGATGAGGGAAACGTTAATAATGTTATTTTTGCGACCTGACATGCAAACACACACACCCTTTATCCTTTTAGGTCCTTTTAGACACCTTTGATCCTTTTAGACTCCTCTGTCAGCTGTTACGACGCCCAAGATCGACATTTTTGTTGTATAACAACAATGACAATAAAAACCTCTTTATCTTTAAGTGGTTTTATAAGATAAAAGAGCCAGAAAGAAGAAGTAGAGGAAGATATTTTATTTAAAACACTCATCATTATATTTTAAAGATAATATTTGACAGATTCCAAGAGATAATTGATGCTTATCGCAAGATAATAACTTGTATAATATATGTGTTTTTTATTTATTTCACCGTGTCCTTAAAACAAGTTGACCTGTTTACATTTTAAATGATTCGTCTGTATCTGTACCAAAACCCGCTGACACCAGACCAGCTTTATTCTCGGCCTCTCTAACAGCTGCTCATTTCTTAAATGTTGCCAACTCAGTCTGATCAGGTCTTTCTCTGCACTCATTTTAAGGGTGAACGCCTGCGTGGACGTGGTGGTCTCAGGAGTGGGACTGCTGCAGGCCATGGCGGTGGATCCCGGCACCGGCCTGGACCACGAAGTGCTGCACTCCAAAGAGGACTTGAAGGAGGCCTTCATCCATTACATGGAGCGCGGGGCCGCAGCCGAGCGCTTCTTCAGCGACCCCGAGGCCTTTCAGAGGATCGCGCGCTCAGCAGCAGAATACCCCGGTGCGAAGGCAAGGCCACCTAACTCCCCAAACGCCCTTGTTCAAAAATAATAATAATAATAAATCTTCCTCCCGGTAAACTTCACTTGTGTCTTCTTCCAGCTGTATGTAGGGGGGAACGCCGCTCTCATTGGACAGAAGCTCGCCACCTACCCTGATATAATGGTACAGCAGCATGCTTATGGTTTTGTTGTACACTCTTATACTCAAAGAACCCCAATTTAAATAAAGCAGGTCAGTAAAAATCTATTTCATGTAATTAAATCGTGCTTTAGGTGCTTCACTTGGAAAGTTGGACTAAAGGAATACAAATAAATGAGAAAACATGTTTTAACACTGTAATTCAGAGATCCGGTCCTTTTTTAAATGACTGTTTTATACCCCAGGTGTTGTTATGTGGGCCAGTTGGTCCTAAACTTCACGAGATGCTGGATGAGCAGATCGTCGTTCCCCCAGAATCTCTGCAGGAGACGGACGAATTTCACCTCATCCTGGAGTATAAAGCCGGTAACGACACGAGCAAGCTGCAGCTCCTACGGGATCTGTTGCACTTTCCTTCGCTCCGTTAAGATGTGTTTTTTTTTCTTTTTTCAATGCAGCAGTTGCATTTGGTTCTTCCACCGTTTTCTAGGCGAACAGTGGGGTTCAACTCGGGCCCCTCAGGCCAACCGCTTCATCTTCTCCCACGACGTGACCAACGGGGAGATGAGCTCCCTGGAGACGTTCGTGGCGAGCCTAGACGAGTTCGAGCCCGACCTGGTCGTCCTGTCGGGCCTCCACATGATGGAGGGTCAGGGCAAAGAGCTGTGGGAGGAGCGCCTCAAAGAGGTCAGTGGCTGGAAGTCTGTTTGTTAGGATCGACAAAGCCGGGGTTTTGCATGGTTTGGCCCCATTAATGGCACATCATATTGTACTTGATGTGTTATTTGTTTCCAGCTTTGCAGTTAAAATTTTTTTGGGATTTATTGATGTCGACTGACTGAAATTACCGAAAACATTTATTCATTTAAACTATGATAATAAAACACGACTAAAACTATTGTTTCACAGTAAAAAAAAATGTGATTCTTGTTTTTTATTTGAGGTGATTCTTTGATCCAGAACAATTCAATATCCTTGAAGCATAGTGTACACGTAATGTTGCATGACGTGGCTTATTCGCGGCACAAAGCTAGAGGTTCATGTTGCATGTAGTGTGTCGCCCATGAGTGAGGAATGTGCATGGTCACATGTCAATAACTCAAGTAATATAATATTCTGGTGTAGCTTATCTAACATCTTTTACTTGCTTTCTCTTCGCAGGCCGTGTTAGCCATATCTGACATTCGTCAAGACATTCCCATCCACTTGGAGCTGGCGAGCATGACGGACAAAGAGTACATGAGCAGCATCATGCAGGAGGTACATGTGCGAAAAACATGTCGCGCCTAAAAGAGTCCTCCATGCGGTGAACCTCAAATCCCCCCCCCCCCCCCAAAAAACGGGTTCCGTCTATGTACATAAAGTGTTTGCTCTGTTTCCCTGTTAGCAGGTTATACCCATCGTCAGCTCCATTGGGCTGAACGAGCAGGAGCTGCTCTTCCTCTCTCAGGCTGGCGACGGGCCTCACGCCGACCTGGATGCCTGGAAAGGCATCCCGGACGTGGGCCGAGTCAGCGACATCCTCCTCTGGGTCCTGGAGCAGCACGGCCGCAGCGAGCCGTCGTCCGAAGCGGACCTGACCCGCATCCACTTCCACACGCTGGCCTACCACATCCTGGCCACGGTGGACGGATACTGGGGGAACCAGGCGGCGGCGGTGATGGCCGGAGCGCGGGTGGCCAGCAGTCAGGCGTGCGGCCTCCAGTTCGTCGACGCCGGAAAAGTGGAGCTCAAGGCCCCGCTGGAGTTTCACAGTTCGCACGGCGAGCCCCGAGAGAAGCTGTCGCTGAACCCCGCGCAGCCCGTCACCGTGTGGCGCCGAGGAAACGTCACCTTCCACCTGACAGTCGTGCTGGTTTGCAAAGAGCCTCTCCGGACAGTCGGACTCGGGGATGCCATCTCAGCGGAGGGACTGGTTTACTCGGAGTTAAAGGCCCAGCAGATCGAGTGAACCAGTTTCTGTGTCTTCCTTCCCCCGAAGCTCCGACTGAGTTTAAGAACGTGAAGCGACGGCTATAGTTTTTAGATCCTGCCTGAGGACTCATCCAGCCGGCTCGGGCACCTCCTCTGTTCTCCCTCCTCGAGTCCTCCAGCAGACACCGAAGCCGAGGCAGATGTTTGACGGGAGTGGGCGCGAGCGAGCCGCGAGGCGGCCCGACTCTATGCAACGGCCGCAGCTCAAAGCCATCTTCACAAACTCCAAAGAGTTTCGTTTGGCTCAACCTAATTTACTTAGACCTGCATATCTTAAGTATGCTGTGCCTTGAGAAAACGGAAGGAATTAAAAATGTTATAATATTTCATTCATATTTCAGAGCCAACCAAACTTCAAATCTGAGCGCTACGTCATACAGAGAGACACATAGATTCACACACACACACACAAACGATTCTGTTTGACTGCAAACCGATGAGCGTCTTTCTATATTGTAGAATCTAAGTGGTGTTTTTGATGTTCTGTGTCTCTTCCACTTCTTTTTTTTTTTGGTGCATTCACGTCAAATAGTCACTAGAGAGATCACTTGAAGGCTCAAGATCTTTACGAGTAAAAACTGTTCACTAGATATACTTATACTTGACATTTTTGTTATTTGTCCCGAGAGGATAAAAGTACTTTTGGCCTAAGCACTCTCACTATATAAAGATGTTTAAACTTGTAATCTCTGTTGCTTCTAAATCCCTGACGCAGTGTCCGTATAATAGTTTTTTTTTTTTTTTTTGGGTCAAATAATGAAATTCTAGATAAATGCAAACCTGGTTTTGAAGGGGATCCTTCTTTATGCAGTAAAGCAGAGTTTACACTCGGGGTAATTAACGTACAAGTTTTTGAGGTAAAAAATGTCATATGATATCTGGGTGACTGTACATGTTTCTTTGTTTACTGTTCAATTGTACTTCCTTTTCAGTTGTCGCTTTCGCTCACTTATAAAATGTGACTATGTAAAGCGATTGGCTGGAAACTCTTAAAAGCTGGCCAAAGTAACGCACTTGCTGGAAAAAGCTTCCTTTTTTTTTATGTACTTTTTGCGTCGTCGTGGGTTTGTTCATTGTTTTTATTTTATTTTTTCGGAGCTTACTTGGGAACGCCCGGAGTCATGTTTAGATATAAAGTACGTAGTTGTCAGAACAATGTGTTTTGTATACCTCACATGGCCACTGAAGGCATGCAATAATGGAGTCTTAATGCGAACACGCAACAAAGCGGCGTTTGGCGTTTTGTTGAGCGGAATGAATTCTTTGCACTAGCACAAAGTAACAGGTGTGCCTGCAAAGGTGAATGTAACCTTAACTCCGAACCCTTCTTTCTATTTTGCAAGTACAATCTATTCAACTTCACTCATTTGATAGTTTGTGTCTTCATTTTTAACTGTCGACCTATATTTCATTCACTTGTAAGTTTGTCATTAAAATATGTACGGAGAGTAGAGGCCTTATTATTATTATTATTATATCCAACACCCGGCCGGTCTCCAACCCCCAGATGGTGCAGGTGGTGTCAAAGCTCGAAGTACCTGCAGGACGGACCGACATCTTCACTTTTCCTAATGAAAGAGCCACAAAGACCAAATCGATATCCCGCCAACTATTTATCGTAGCGTGGATTCCTTACCCAGCAGATTGGCATCGACTTCGTTCCAGTCAAAGGACGTGAGGGGAGCACAGAAGTCAAGAGTTGTTGTTGTTGTTCAGCAAACATTCGAGGCGCGTTGCTGTTTCGCCGACCTGCGCGACAAATCCTAAAGAGGACACTTCTCAAAACAACCGCTTTGTCCACGTCGATGTGAGCCATTCACAAACACCCCCACCGCATAAACAGCTGAGGAGGATTCACAATTGACAGATACAGAGGTCTTTTGGAAGTGCACTCATAAACTATTATAGTCCACATGGCCAGACAGTTATGAAAGTGGTTCACTGATGCATGTTCGATGTTATATGGGCTTATACTTAAATAAATATATACAAGTATGGAGTTTTTGTTCATTTGGACTTTTTCCATGGAACTTGATTAGCTTACGTAAACAATAGATCCACCCTACCCTCCAAATGCGCAGGTAGTCCCCGCTGGTGGCCAGCAGGTCCGGGTACACCCCCTTGGTGTCCGGGATCCACATGATCTTGGTCGTGGGGTAAGGGTGGTCGAAGTGTTCCTGCACAAGAACTCCGAGCTCTCCTCTTCCAGACCCACCAGCTGGACCTGAGCAGACATGACAGCGAGGGTTACACACAGAGCACCCGCCGCACACACGGTGCGTTACTGCGGGATGGCAGACACACAAACGTCCTTGTGTGTTGCTGTGGAACAACAACAACAACAACAACAACACAAACCTTGTGAATGCATGCCGTGGTAATAAGGTTTACTCGGCCATAAATTTCCGACACGTCTTTCTTTTTCTGTAACATATTGCCAAATATATTGTTGAAAATCTGGGTTTCTCTTTTTTAATAAAGTGATGACAAAAGTAAATGCCCTTTGATGAGATTGGTAACATTTGAAAAAAAAGGTTTTTAGAAAAGTGAATATTGTTTTGCATGGAAAGATAATACATGCATTTTTGTCAAAGATGTTTTTTAAGTGGCTGCAACTATAGTATGTTATTTAATGTTAAAGGAGAAAATAAAAATAGATATTTTATATATATATATATGTATATATAATTAAGAGCAAATGACTCTTTGTAATGTAAGAGATCGTGGAGTAATGAATGCATCGGCCCAGTGAGCTGGAGTCCAGACTGGAGCTGCTGCTGTCCCAGTTAAACAGGTGAGGTGGTGTCATGTTTATGGATTTGAGACTGAAAATAAAGAGGGGGCATCCGGATTTGAACCGGGGACCTCTTGATCTGCAGTCAAATGCTCTACCACTGAGCTATACCCCCCTGGCAATATCCATCATTTACTTTTACGTCACATTTGTGTTTCTGGAGGCATCTCCCTTTCCAGCATGGTGTTAATGTGGGGGAGGGGAAAGA
The DNA here is from genome assembly GCF_009769545.1 of Cyclopterus lumpus. Lineage (NCBI taxonomy): Eukaryota > Metazoa > Chordata > Actinopteri > Perciformes > Cyclopteridae > Cyclopterus > Cyclopterus lumpus. Next base: position 5,291,061 of record NC_046971.1, on the reverse strand, counting down.
CAAATAAAGATAAGAAAAGGGTCAACGGTGAGACTAAATATTCTCTGTAAAGTCAGCCATGTCTGTGCTTCCTGTAAACCGGCCTGTCCTCATATTTGCCATATTTGAGTGAGAGCGAGACGCTGTAGAGATGTAGAACCTACTGGACGTTTTTGAAAAAAAAAAACAGATGAGAGGACTGATAAAAAAGATGACGGCGCGTTCCAGCCACCATTAAAACATCAACAGACATTTAAAGTTGCGTGTTTTCTGATTGTGAAAAGGAATCGCTGACGTCTTTCTTTATCCTGCCATGGCTGGAGACTCGTATGACGGCAGACATCAATGTGATCCTGCAGCTCCTCCAGAGGCAGATGGCTCCAGTGCCTCCGGCCTACAGCGCTGTGTCCCCCAGCCCTCACCCCACCCACCCTGTACAGCGCAGGAGCACCCACAATCCACACTTGTCCCTCCACTCCAGCCTGTGCAGATCGACAGCACGGCCTCACTCCTGCAGGTGTTGTCTTCAGTTTACACACATACAGTGATAACGTTTGCTTTCTCATTCATTCTTTAATAAGCAACTCTTATTTGTAAATGAAAGGAATAGATATATACTCGTTTCAACGAATAAAATAACTGCTCCCGAACAACCCTTACTTTTTTCATATTATGAATTTGTGGTGAGGGAAATATATAGATAAAGAAAAAGCACAAATACCACACTGTCACAAGAAATGGTTATTTATTGGAATTGTTACCTAAGTAAGGAAACCTTTAGAGTACAAAGTTAATATACACACACACACAAAACAAGTCAAACTCTTCATATGTCTTATTTGCAAATATTTAGTAGTGTCTGGAAAAGGAAACACTCGAGTGTGAAGTACAAATATTTATTCGTGTGTTTGTGTGTGTCCTTTACATTGCGCTGAGGAATGCTGGATGTTCACGCGGCCGCACCCGATTGGCCAAGCACGTTCCCTTACGTGAACCAATCAGAGCCCCGTGCGTCTGTGCGCGCGCGTCGTGGAGGCCCCAGCAGCCTGGAGCGGCCGCCGCGGCAAGTCCACACCCCGGATACCACGCTCCTTCCCCCGGCTCGTATATAAAGCTAGCAGGACCGACGGGCCGTCACCGGTTGTTCATTGTTCTTGTTGATGGTGAGACTCTGCGAGAGAAGGATGAAGTTCCTTGTGGCCGTTACTCTCATTGTGGGATCCCTGATTTTTCTCGCTTTCCCAAATGGCTCCGCCGCTGACGAGAAGAAGAAAGGCCCCAAAGTGACTGCGAAGGTAGGTTGTGCGTTAACTCGACCTGCTAGCTTTGCCTGCTAGTTGATCGTGCAGGAAAAAAAAAAAAATCAAAACCGTCTCCCTCCCATGAAGTTTATGCTAACGCACTGAGAGGCCACGTCCACACCAACATCTCCCTGTAAAACCGGGATTAATAGGCTCGTCAACCGGCGCGGGGGGGGGTGGAGGGGTTATAGTTTACGTTAGTGCATTAATTGAAGACATTTGTAGGCATAATTAGTGCATAAATCCCGGTTTGAATTGATTTAGGCAAACCTTTTGCTCCTGGCTAATCTGAGTCAAGCTAGTTTACGTTACTTCAAGCACGTTTACGGTAGTCAGAGCTCGCTGACGTTAGTTACAGCCAGTTTACGTTAGTCCGAGCTACTTTACGTCAGTTCGTCGTAAACCGTCGGTAATTTAACGTTTTCAGTGCCCTACATCAATTTAAGCTTCGCCTACAGCTTCAGACTTGAGCTGCCGAAGGTTCCGTCCGTTCGGGCTGCCGGCTCAGTGGGGTGTTATTGTGTCTGGCCCCGTTGTGTTTCGGGGGGAGGGAGGGGGGTTCGTCCACGTCTACAGTTACCCGGAAGCTGTGGACTGGTCAACGGATGACATACGGGTTCTTTGTTCCTCAACGCAACACTCTCAATTATTCATTCAAATATCTATTTTATATATGCACGTCTATTTAAAAATAATAATAATAATAAAAACATCCTTGCGCCACAATAGTGTATTGTGAAAAATCTAACAAAGGAATATGTAATGAAACCGTATAGAGTGATTGAGTAGATAGTGATGGAGTGATTGACCTCAACATTAAGACTAAGATATGAGTCATTAGTAAAACAGTCTTGTACCTATCTATCATTTCAACTGTTAATTGTAATATCATGTGTGTATCACTGCCACTCAATGTCTGCCTACAAGATGTATTATCATTATGATCATCATCCCTTTTTTTTTTTGTTTTTTGAATAACTAACGGTATAAATATAAAGGTTTTTCCATCATCCTTTTTTTTCAGGTTTTCTTTGACATGAAAGTTGGAGATGAAGAGGTTGGGAGAATCGTCATCGGGGTGTTTGGGAAAACCGTTCCCAAAACAGCCGACAACTTCATCGCTCTGGCGACGGGAGAGGTGAGAACATCCCGATTTGTGCTCAGTTTTCTTTTATTCATCCTAAAAAAAACAGACTTTGAATGAATCATTCACCTCAAACACTGGCAGCTGTTCTCGCCACCTTTTTTTTTTTTGTTTTCTCAATTTTTCATGTTTTGTTTTGTTCTGACAAAACAGAAAGGATTCGGTTACAAGGGCAGCAAATTCCACCGAGTCATCAAGGACTTCATGATTCAGGGTGGAGACTTCACCAAAGGAGACGGCACTGGAGGTGAGACGGCCTTTGTGTCATGGGAAAGATTTGTCTGTGCAAGAACCGACGCGTTGGTGACTTTCACCAATGCTCACCTGAACATTTAGTGGGTTGTTTCACACCCGGGTTCTTTTGTTTGTTTTTATGCAATTCACCTGCTACAATCTCCTGCGTGTTTATGCTTTTAATGCATTCAAGTTTCATGGTTTTATTTGCCATTTGTAGTCCAGACACATTGGAAATCTTGTGAAGGGCTCTCAGAGTCAACAGTTTAGAAATAACACTAAGAAAAATATTAAAAAAAACACTATACAGAAGGTGGCAGTGTATACATAAAGGTGGTACTATTTACAAGAAAGGTGGTAATATGTACAGTTTGGGATACAGTTTTAAATTATACAGTTTTAAGTAATAATATGACACATATTGCACATGATAAGTGTAGTGTTGGGTTATTGTTACACATATTTCAATAGTTGAAGATTTATTCTATTTAGAAACATCACGACACACCTTGTGTTTTTTTTAATGAGCACAAACGGTTACCTATAACTTTGTGCCAACGGGTATTTCACAATTGTCACGCTGCCATTTTGCTCTCTTGAGCACATGTGACATTTGGCAGACGCTTCTCCATTCAGGATGACTGGTGTCCCATCAATAAGAAAAGGTCATCGGATAAAGTGAAAGATAAAACATTTGGCTGCAATCAAAAGTCATCCAAGTGCGATGCAAAGGTCGCTACAGGGAGGGATTGTTTCTGGAAACCATCATCAACTAGTTGACGTGAATTAAAATGTATGTGTGTGTGTATATATATATATATATATATATATATATATATATATATATATATATATATATATATATATATATATATATATATATATAATTTTATTTTTTTAAATCAAGGCAAGAGCATCTACGGAGACCGTTTCCCCGACGAGAACTTCAAGCTGAAGCACTACGCTCCTGGCTGGCTCAGCATGGCGAACGCCGGCAAAGACACCAACGGCTCCCAGTTCTTCATCACCACCATTAAGACGCCGTGGCTCGACGGCAAACACGTCGTCTTTGGGAAAATTCTGGAGGGGATGGTGAGTGTCTGGCCAATCCAAACCGCTGGTGTCTTTTTTTTTTTTTTCTTTTTTTTTTTACCAATTTGTGTGTTTTTGAAATGTTCAAATAGCAGGTTGAATTTCAGATGAAAACACACTGACTATAAAGCAGACTTGTTGGCTTAAATTACCATTTTGATACTTTTTTTTTAATATTCAGACTATACTTTTATTCCTAAAGTTTAAACTCCAATAGTGGCAGCGTGGGTTCTCTCCGGGCTCTCCGGCTTCCTCCCACAGTCCAAAGACATGCTGCAGGTTAATTGATCTCTAAATTGCCCGTAGGTGTGAATGTGAGAGTGAATGGTTGTATGTGCCCTCGATGGACTGGCGGCCTGTCCAGGGTGTCCCCTGCCTTCGCCCTATGTCAGCTGGGATAGGCTCCAGCGCCCCCGCGACCCTAATAAGGATAAGCGGTATTGAAAATGGATGGATGGATGAAATTAACCAGTCTGCTTTTGTAATATTTTAAATGGAGTACTTTTAATGGAGTATTCTTACATTTGTTCTGCTACTTTTTCTGAAGTACACTTTTTTTTCTAATCTGTATGAAAAGCTTGAATAATATTTTTAAAAAACATCTTCGACAAGAATACTGTGTGGTTGCCTGAGGTTTAGTCTAGTTTTTTATATCTTTTTTTTTTTATTTTGGATAAAGCGGACATTACAATTCACTTTTCTTTTTTTTAAATGAGATCTTAAAGGCGACAAACGATTCTGATGACTTCCCCCTTTTTTTTATTTTTTATTATCTCATCTTCTCAGGATGTGGTGGAGAAGATCGAAGCCACAAAGACTGATGGACGCGATAAGCCTCTTAAAGACGTCATGATCCACGATTGCGGTGTAATCGAGGTGGAGAAGCCATTCGCGGTGCCGAAGGAGTAGTGGGAGTGCTGTTTGGGGGGGGAGACCAAGGAGAACAGGACTGAGGGGGGGAGGGGGGGATGGTACAGGCCACCTTGTTTTAGCCCTGTGGTCCCGGTGAAAGGGCTTGTGGGTCAGCGGCTGCCATTTGAAAAGCACCATCATGACGACACTCTGGGTCCATTTACCAACGAGCATTCCAAGGGTGCACTTCACTGTTTGTTGTTGTTTTTTTGTAAAAAAAGAAATAATGAAAGATCTGAAATAAAGGTTTCAATTTTTTGTTAAATTCCGGCGTGAAGTTCATTAAAACTAATTTCTCACAGCTTTGCTCGTTGCTGTGAGAATAATTTAAATATTCACGTGTGTTTTGACGGGAAGAAAATGTGTCTGTTTTAGAGGTTTGTTGTTTTTTTATTCTTTACACTTTATTGTAGAAGTAAACAGCATCATAAGACGATGGGTAATGATAATATATATATATACACACACACACATACGGGAAGACTACAAATCTTGATTAATTTGTTGGTGGGATAGGTACTACTCACAATTTTTAACTTTCTTGAATTTATATCTTTGTTGGGGTATAATCAATTTATATAAAGCAAGCCCAATTAAGTATTAGAAAAACAAATCTCCCCTTGAATCATTTTTGTTTTGCTGAAATTGATTGTTTTTTATATATATAAAACTGTAACTTGCCTCTTAGTGACATCATGAGCTCTCGGATTCCATTAGGAACGGCATTTATTACCCTTTTCATATTATTTGTACATGTTTGGAAAGATTTAGATCAGAGAAGGTGAGCGTCATCGTTTAGTAAGTCGAGAAAAATATCTATTTGTCAATCCAGTGGTCCAGATATAGTGATTTATTTATTCTGGTTATGTGGGTGTTTAGTGTTTAAAAAGTGATTATGCACCGAGAACCCTCAAACTACTCTTCATCTCTCCTTCAACCATACACACGCTTTATAATAGTTCTTGTTGTGGCCACTAGAGGTGCTGTTTGCTCAGGTATGTACCTAGTTAATACAACTTTAATCTTTATTTTGTACAGATTTCTTCAAAAAGTAGGAACCCATTTAGAGATACAAGACACTTTTTGGCCACAATGACCAGATCTGGGAAGTAACTCCAAAGTTACCAAATACAGTAAATGTACTCAGTCAGTGCCACATATTATACAAGTATCTAAAATCTTATTTTACTTTGCAGATTTAGATTATATTACTAAATACATAAGAGTACATAATGATTAAATGATCCTCCACCTTTGCAACATCCAAGTGATACACACATTAACACCATTATTGTAGTTAAATAACATACTGATTGAGAAATGGGACGTTCTGCATCATGAGTAGTTTTATCTTCAGTACTTTAAATATATTTTGACGCTAATATTTTTGTTCTTTTAGTCAAGCAGGACTTTTACCTGTAACAGAGTATTTCTTTCTACTCTAGTAATACTACTCAGTGGTAGAAGAAGTACTCAAATATACCTCTCTTTGAAACTACTGTCTGCATATAATATACATGTATATATGTGTGTATATAATATACATGTATATATATATGTGTGTATATACACATATATATGTGTATATATACATGTATATATATGTATATATATAAATCTATGTATATATACATAGATGTGTGTATATACATATATATGTATATATATATATATATATGAAGGTTTTGTGTATATACATATATATGTATATATATATATGTATATATATATATACATATATATATGAAGGTTTTGTTTGTTAAATGTGGTGATTAATAACTCAGTAAAATGTACTCCGCTAAAGTACAAGAACCTCAAAACTGTACAGTACTTGAGTAAAGTATACGTATACTTTCCACAACGGTTGCTGCTTTTGCTTTAAGTAAAAGATCTGGAACCTCTTCCACCACCGCCTAAAAAAAGTATCTTCTCAGCTTTCTACTTGTATTTGATGTATTTCATCTTTACTTGGCAGAGGACGCTCACTGACTCCATTACAGTCTGGACTGCAGAGGGCTCCCTCACACCAGGTACCAGCTGACCCAGCACAACAGAGGAGCTCCATGTTTCAATGCCGTCGTGATGGTTGAAGACATATACACTTTGCCTTTAATTTTTTACAAAAACTGTACAGTGAAATCTCAATAGAATAGAGGTGAACATAGCAGGGGACCCCATGAACAACAAACCAGTCGAAATAGAATATAACCTTTTAAGGATCTGCTTTTACAACAGTTATAATATTGTGAAATTATGAATATAATCATTGCATTTGAGCTGACTTTCAATTAAAAACAGTACAGTAGTGTAACTTCATATGTTATTAAAATATTATTTCATATAATGTCCAAAATAATGTTGTTTTTGACCAAAACATTGCTTGAATGAGGGTCTATCTCCGTGAATAATAATAATTGAATGAATAGAGGCGCAATAGAGGTGCGTCATCGTGCGTCACGTGAGCCGCAGTTAAACTGCTCCTCTTGCTCCCCACTCGGGTTGTACGGAAAATAAGTCGTTTTGCAGAAGAATCTTCAGCGTTTGCCTCTTTGCCTCTTTGCCTCCTGCGACGCAGGCTGTGTTTTTACTGCCCAGCACATATGCGGTCCGTGTGTTGTCAATTACAGTAAAAGAAAAGGAGACATTAGACGCACCTTCCTGTGATTGTCTGGTCTTCCTGATGCTCACGAGGCCGAAGCCGCTCCCATCTGGAGCGTCCAGCACGTCCTGCTCGGTGCACGTCGTTTTTCTTTTAGTCGGATTCGGCTGCAGATTAAGGATTAAAGCGACTATTCGCCCGGGTTGTGTTCATATAGCGACGTGCATGAACACCGAGTTTTATTATTGTGTCTACGCGTCGCATAAAAAAAATGCCTTTATGCTCGACTATTCGTGGGAATAAATTATCAAAACAAAAGTTAGCCTTTAGACATTTCGGGGCTCTCACACCATGACAACCACAATATTTACAATACGTTAAAGTCACCCTCTAAAGTGCCCCCCCCCCCCCCCCCCTTGTGTAATTGTAAAAATAATGTCATTCGTTGCCATGTTTAGAGGCAGTGTCTGGAAACACGCAGAGGTCATGGGAACAGGGCGGGGGGGGGGGGGGGGTTCACGTCTCAGACTTAATCACCGATCTGTCTGTTTGTTTGTTTGTGTCCGGCCTTTTTCTGGAGATGGAAATAGAGGAATTTGATTTGAATCCTCGTCATTTGAAGGGATTTTGACTCTGTTTCTACTCGAGATAAGAGGCGAGGCAGGTTCGTTGGAAATCTAAAGGATCCGCAGCATATGTTTCGGTAATAACTGGAGGAAAAGTCCAGAAATAATGTATTTGTACATTTTCAAATGATAATTCTGGTTTGCATTAGACTGACCCAGACCACTATGATGGTGGGGGGTGGACTAAGTGTCTGGAAGACAAGCGAAGGCCTCCTCTCATCCAAGAATGAAACATATAGGACTAAATTACATTACATTACACGTCATAAATGTTGCTATTCGAACTATTAGGCCTGTTTCTGGATGGGAAGCGCCGTTTACTATTGAGGTTCATGAAAAATAGCATATGTTTGTACCCAGCGGTGTATGCCTACATCTATATTAGCACAAGCTATAATCATATCATGTTGCGAGTGCATCTAAAAGCATGCAGCTGGAGAGCCAGAGTCAATATCAATGTTTACCGACTGTCCCTTTACAAAACCCACATTAAGAGATATCCTTTGAGACGCCACGGCGCTGCGATACTACAGGTACACACACACCCTGACGTAATTACAGAGGAGCGTGTAAATGTTACTGAGTATCATTTGGAAAGATTATACAATTATATAATCCACCCTGATGAGTGATGAGCTTTTTGATGCCTCGAGGGTTTTAAAAACTTAAAATTCATCTGTATTATTACTCGTAATGCATGCTTTAAAGATTAGAAGTGATTGAAATATGCCAAAGTGAGAAAAAAAAACGACATTTTGACCAGATACAGAAAGCCTGTGCAGCCCTTGTTTTGCTCAGATTCACTCCGGCGTGGAGTGACTCACCAGAAGGGAAAATATGGCAAGAATTCCCCGCAGTAGGCACAACCGTGGTCTCGGTTAAACCCTCCGTTGTTCGGTTCGGCCTTGTTTGTGGCGATCGGGGATTGTCCGGTGAAACACTGTTATTCTTCACTTACTGGCTTTGCTGGAGAAGCCGGACATATCTGGCATAGCTTCCTGCAAGAGGCTTTGTGCACGAGATTAAAAGAACAGTGGAGAGAATCACAACACGCAGCGTCCCCCCCCCCCCCACCCCCCCCCTGAAACGTCCTGAAACATGCCCGTTGTGTTGTGTGACGCAGAGCAGGTGATGCATCGGCTGCACGGGAGGCCTCCAGAAAAGTAGTCGGACCACTTCTTCTGTTGACTTCAAGCTGCACAAACCAAGATGTTTTTTTTTGGGTATTAAAACACAGCTGCAGCCACGGAACACGTGTACGACCTTTGACGTGTGCAGTTGCATGCTGCAAGTCGGGTGGAGACCAAAGCAGAGCACATTAATGCTTATGTTGCTCCATATCTGCTCCAAATAGTTGTTACTATTAGGGCAGAATATGTCAAAAGTGTTGTTTTTCACTTTCAGTTGGTTGAGTTTTTTGAAATATTTGCAGATATATAAAAGTCACGGTCAAGGAAATGTCCGAATCTACGGGCTTGCAGATTCGGACATTTCCTCCCATTTCTGAATTTGGAGGATCTATTGTGTTGCACGTTGTCTTTTTTTCGGTCCCAGGGTTGAAGAACATTAGCTCGGGGTTCTCCGGGACACAGAGGGACTCCAGTGTTGTCTCTCTTTGTGTTTTGCATCATTGTTGCCCTGAAATTTGAATCTTCCTCCCCGATGAGCTCTGGTTCCTTTCAGCCTCTCTCTCTCTCTCTTTCTCTCTCTTTAAAGCAAAGAGTGGTAGAGTGCTGCAGAGATTGATGTCCTTCTGGCAGCTTCCCACCTCGGAGGAGGAAGTCTGAAGTCGTCGCTTTTCTTGTTCAGCTTCTGTGCTTCTGAGTCTTGGTGGGTTCATGTTCCTGATGGAGCTCACTGGGCTCCTGGGGGCTTATTATTATTATGTCATCGTTGCCTGAAATCAAATCTATCTCAAAGTGTGTTGAGAGTTGCGTGGCTGTCGCGGTTAGGCAATAATTGGATCAATTCAATTAAAACATGTGACTTCCAGAACTTGTAATGCTTGAAATATTTTGAAAGCCCAGCCACGAATATGCAAATTAAAATACCATTAAGCAGGTCAAACCGGTTTAGTTTGAAAAGAACTTGAAAGCGACTTTTGACTGCAGGGACCTGAAAACAACACTCAACAACCAACGACAGAACAGAAGCCTCCGCGGTTGAAAGGACCCCGGGAGAAGAAAAAAAAAAAACCGAAAAGAAAGAAGCCGGGATCAAGTTCAACATAACAACGGGTCGGAGCACGTCCACCGAGATAAGGAAACATAAACACGCAGTGTACAAATCAGAGGGGAAACCGTTTGACAAGAGAAGCATAAATATACAATATGAGCAGCAGCGTGGGAAAGGTCGCCGTGGGAACTGGGCCTCGTGTATTTGTCAATGAATTTGAGACTCCAGTACAACAAAGTTTTTTTGGGTTCCCACCCAGACCAATAGGCGAGTGAGTGGTGTCACATCCATTTCTTCATTGTTCTCCAGTTTCCTCTCAGGTCTGCCCCCCCCCCCTCCCTCCACTCCCCTCCCCACCTTCTACTGCTGCTCATGCTGTTCTCTGGAAGGAGCTTTCTTGCTGGACGTGGCCGAGGCCGCGGCGACACCGCCGGGTTCCCACGATCTCCTGCCCTTCCTCCAGAGTGGCTGCTCGCTCACCGCTCCGAGCAGGAAGACGGTGCAACGGGGGCCACCGAGGGGCATGTGCTAACTTAGGCTCGGCTTCGGTGGGTTTTCTATTGTCTCAAATGGGAATTTAGACCGTGTGCCTCCTCTGACGCTATAACTAGTTTGGAGTGAGCATGCTTTAAAGTTACGAGATATGAATGTCGCTGAATGAGCTGGTACGGTGCTTCCTCTCTAGTTCCATCCCACGTTGGTTACCAACGAGGGGGTCGAGAACAAGGTCGTGAAATATTCAGATCTTCATGGTCCCCGGAGGGTGAAACCTACCAACTCATCGCCTGATCTTTCTTATAGCGCCTCATGGCATTTTAGTTTGTTGTATATTCCCGTGACTTTTGTTTCTCCTCTGGGTCTGATAAGTGTCTCAAACGTGTGTGCTCTCCAGTGACCACCAGGGGGCGACTCCACTGGTTGCAAAAGAAGAAGTCAGATTGTATAAGAAGTCTTATGAGTAAAATAAGACTTCTTATAACTTGATGTATGCCCTCAGTAATAAACATTGAAAACAAGAGTTTATGGTCTCAAATCACTAGAGTCAAGTCTTCTTCAATATGGGGTGATGTTCATTTCTTAAATTAGGGTCCCATTTAGAGTTAAATAGACAATAAAGAAGAGTATGCTTTAGGGCGATCTGGGGTTTTGTCCGTGTTTTCATCTTACAACTTTAACCCTTTCAAAATGTGTAATTTTAACATTTATGCATTACACCTGCTGAACCTCAGCATTTAGCATTTGTTAACATTTAGCTCAAACTTCCGTATCTGTAGACCCCTCGTCTTGTTTTCTGAAATATAGTTTTACCTCTTCGGCCCTCCAAACAACCTTCAAATGAACTCTGAAAAGACATTCGCTTCAAAGTCGTTGTTTGAAATATTTAGTCATAACAGAATCATTACTAATTTGATATTCGGACTACTTTTATCCTGCAGACTATTGAGCACATTTATTGTTTCTTTGTGGAACGGCATAAATTAAGAAAAATACTGTCGTACATAAACAGCTCTTTGTGCTTCCTTACAGCTCATTGTCCCATATTATCGTCGAGCCACCGAAACTTTAAATCATACTGCGCTTTTTTTGTTCAACGTTTCAATTTTAATAAATTGTCTTGAGTCTCTAAAAATCCCTGCGAACCTCAATCGTGTCTCCATCATCTCCATCATCTCCATCTCGTGTCTCCATCATCTCCATCTCGTGTCTCCATCATCTCCATCTCGTGTCTCCATCATCTCCATCTCGTGTCTCCATCATCTCCATCTCGTGTCTCCATCATCTCCATCTCGTGTCTCCATCATCTCCATCTCAGCCTCGGGATTAAAACAAAAGCGTAGTTAATAAGTCAAACCTCAGGGGGGGGATAATGGCTTTACGCCCGCTCTGCAAAGACCAGCTGGCCTCTTAATGCTCCGCAAACTCAGTCCAGGGTGTACTTGGCTAATTGAAGTCGGGGGGGCCCCCGAACGCATATTTTCTGGGGATGCGATAAAAGCTCCGGCATGGGCCCACTGCTAAGTGCTCCGGCTATCGAGACAATAAAAGCGCCGCTGCATTCCTGCCGGTCTCGTGTAGCCGGGTAACGGCAGCTGCACTAGGCTATGCTGACTTCACCGGGTTGTGTAAGAGCATGAAATATTAATTCTTTACTGTAGGTCCTCGGGCTTTTGGAAACGGGCGGCGGATTTTTCAAGTTCTGTTGAAATGTTTTTGTGCTAGAAATATGCATGTAAGAGGACAAGAAAAGGCTCGTGGGGACATACACTGCAAGGAGCTGTAACTTGTGTGATTTTTTTTTTCACACTATAAAGCTCCTCTGTGGAGCACATGCAGAACGGTGGGTGGAAATGGGACAGCGGGACTTTGCCGAGGGGCAACACACCGTGGGCTTCTTTTAGGAGGAGCCGTTCTGTTGCCACTCGAGGGCGTCGGCATCTCCATGGCGGCCTTCTGAGAGATTACCCACTTTGCACAGTTCCAATACAAGTATTTCCGGGGCGTTGCTTATGATATTAAAAAAAAAACGCAATCGTGGGTTACTGTATATGCACCTTTCTCTTTAACCAAGACAAACAGTTATTGTATGCTACTTTAAAAAATAACTTCCATTGTTCAGGTTTCATTAGTTTAGATTTGAGATATAAGTCCACCCTAGTTGGTTTGGCAGTTTATTATTATGTCATAATAAACTTTTAGCATATATTAAGTAGTCTGAGAGACAGCTGGACTTCTGCAGGTTTACTTTTTTCTTTTTTTTTTTACTAAATTATATTTTCTGCCAATTGTATACGTTTAAAAAACAAATTTAAACACATTTGTCCACACTGCAAGGAATATGATTGACAATATGATTAGGAAAGAAACTTGGTGAGATATCGTGCCCCATCGCGTTCCTGCGTCTCTTGACTAATCATCCGCTGCAGGTATCCGAGATGTGACGCGTCTGGAGATCAAAGTCAGCTGCAGGGCACCCGGAAGCAGTGAGGCAGGCGCTCCTGCAGGGCTGCATGCCAGTGGGAGCTGTGGCTATCGGACGCAAACTCCAATGCACGTGTTGAGAGTTTTGGGTCACGTGAGGGCTCAACTTCCTGAGGAAAAACACGGCGACTCACCCAAGTTTCCCCTCCTGTTTCGTAGGAGGACAAAACTCCTTGTTTAAACCCATTTAATCCCCCCCCCCCCAAAAAAAATAATAATAGAAATGACAATACATAAAAAGTCTTCTGCTCAAACATAACGTGCTATAAAAGAAGAAAAACGCTTACAGAGAAACGTTTTTTTCTTCTTCTTTCTTCAAAGTAACGAGTCCACCTTTTATATCAACTTCAAGATGGTGCTTTAAATTTTCAAAACTTCTCAATAACCTTGAAGATTCTGCGTAAAAATAAATAAATACGGAAACAAATACGCTGGAGTTGAAAGCGTCCGTCCACAATCTGCAGGTCAGCCCCCACTTAACGACTCGTGAAAACCCATCATCTGAAGAACAAAAAGAGGACAACTTGTCCATCCTTTGGACGCCTATACACGCTCGGCTCCATCATAGCTTCCACTGAGGATGTGGAGGGCCGCTCTTTATCCAAACTCTTTATCCAAACTCTTTATCCAAACTCTTTATCCAAACTCTTTATCCAAACTCTTTATCCGCACATTGCAAAGAAAAGACAACCGCTTAGTGTGTCCTTGTGTTTGTTGAGATTAAATAACCTTTCCCCAAACTGAATATGGGAAGCTGCCTGAGAGGAACAATGGGAACTTTAATTAGATCAAGTCTTTGTTCAGAGATTGTCATAGGACACACACACACACACACACACACACACACACACACACACACACGCACACACACAGAAGCCAACTCTTTTTGTTTCTTGTGCTTTGTAACGGAGATAGTTTATACAAGCGTGAAACCTGAAGACGTGTATTCGTAAGTTCCCCTCCTACAGTATGCGACACGTGTGTTTACTTGATTTTACACACGATGTATAGACTGAAATATGATCTGTTTATCTTTTTGTGGCCGGTGCTCCAAGTTTTTAATTTTTTTCATCGCCAGTCCTTCTTTGGTACTTTTCCTGGCAGCGAACTGGAGCGCTTCATGAGAGCATGAATGTCGTCCCAGCCTCATTCAAAGAGACTCCGAATAAAAACAATCAACGGGGAACTAACAACGGCAATCAAGCAACAAAAATAAAGGTTTTGTTGAGTGCATTTCTCTACACTCTAATATTTACTGAGACAATGTTATAATCTGGGCCCACTTCTAAGTCCCGTTCCCCCCCCCCATCGAGCTCCTGCTGAATATTTCATCCTCGAGGCCGAGATGGAGTGTCTCCTGCCGTTCACACGATCTGCCTCCCGTCTCCGGCGTGGGGGTGGGGGGGGGGGGGGTGGGGGGGGACACACTAGGTCAGCCCTGTCTGTCTCTAACAGCACCGAGGCGGCGGGGTTTGGAAACAAGAGATCTGTTTCTGCTTTCCAGCCGGCGTCTCATGTGCGGCCCTGTGACGCTGCGCTGGAGGTCACTCGGGGAGGGGGGGGAGGGGTCACCGGGGGAAGGGGGGGGGGGACGTTTGTCCTGGAAACTAATGCGCTCAGTTTTCACCTGAGCTCCAGCTCGGATTGCTTTTTTATCCTCTGCTGGCTGCTGTGCATCTGCTGCAAACAGTAAAAAAAAAAAAACAACAACAACAACAAATGGCTGCTTCATCAGTTGTCCTCTCATGTTGGCTGAATTGTCACGTATTTCGCAATCTGCCCTCGAGGGACCGAACCTACTCTCACCGCTTCTCTTTCTCCCTAAATCAGCTCATCCATGGCGAGCACTATACGAAGAGTTCGAGGTCGTCTAGCCTGTCAGTTTGGTGATCCTCCGACTTCACCTCTAGCGCCACCATGAGGTTAACAAACGTTTGAAAGGGTTTTTCACGAGTAAAAAGTCCCGACACACTATTGGATGGATTTCCAGGAAATTTAGTAAACAGTTATCACACCTCAGGATGAATTGTGACGAAATGTCGTCATCTCAAAGTCGGAATTCGTCCGATACTTTGATTTCTGAATCAATTCCTGCAAAAACACAATGACGTTCCTCAGCAGCCTCAGCTGTTCATTTCAGTTAGTCCAACTGAAGTCCACATTTAATTACATTAAACATTTACGTCCACAAAAAGAAGTTTTTTCAAGATGGTGACCGTGAACACGATCTCACACCATCGGCTCGGTCGGTGTCACGAAGCGTCGCTCTGGGCGTCGGTTTATGACGCTAGTTTTTCATTCTTTTGTCGTTGGAAATGTATGTTTTTTTTTACCCGTAAACACAAATGTTAGGTTACAGTCTAAATAAGATGACCTGTAAAATCTCTCTTTTCCACGTAACTGTATTTACCAAGTTCCTGTTGTTTTTCAAGCCGTCAGAGTTTGAGCAGGAAACAACCGTCTCAGCACATTTCTTGCTTGAAATAAAAGACATGAACACGTTTTTCGGCATCTTGTTGAAACCTGCTTTGGTCCCTTTTTCTATATGGGATTTAAAATTCAAGTCTGAGTCAAGGCTGGAACTCCAGGCTCGAGATGTGGGTTCTGTAAAGTGACTTTCAAACCTCGATGTCGATTTGCCCTAGACTAGCCTAGAATGGGTCCTACTGCTGTCATTTACAGTCACTGTTACATCATGATTAGGGTGCTGTTTCCATGGTGGCTGGCAGGTGGCAGTGACCCCCCCCCCCCCTCAGAGTCCCCTGCTTACCCCGGGCAAGATGGACCTCCAACATCAGTGCTGTGATGTGCCAGGATCGAGTAGCTCGGCTGCTATCTTGTTACTAATCTGCTAATCTGTTTGGCACAGGGGTTCTTTTCCGTTCCTCCTTACATAACTGGGTCCAGACTCAAGCTGAGAGAGAAGATAACCACCGCGAAGGGCAGACAGACAGTTGTAGGGGAAGAAAAGGGACACTGTCGTCTCCTCAAGGAAGCAACTTAAGCTTGTCTTATCCCTCTCCTTAGTTCACGTTGTTGCCTACGCAGGTTTTTTTTCTTCAGATGGGTTCGGAGGTCAATCGTTGTGCAGGGCCCCAAAATGCGCGGATTCAAAAATCCAGACCCTTAAATCTGCTGAGACCGTGATTACACATATTTTCTTCTTTTTTTTTACCCCGCACATAAAAGGAAATAGGGGACAATCTGTTGACTCAACAATACTTTCATATTATATCCGTATTTATGGTGCAACGCTAGTTTCTCTTCCTCGGTCTAATTCGGCCTCCACTTTTTCTCCCAATTTTCACAAGACATGTTAAGTCATCACAATACAAAAACACCAACAACAGTTACATTGCTTGAGAGTTTGATAACCTATAACCACATGAAATTAGCTACTGAGAGCTTAAAAACGTGTATCTGTTTCCCATAGGCCTCTATTTGAGATGTTTCATTACATTTATAGCACAATTCTTACCTAAAGAATACAATTAACATTTTAAGACATTATCCAATGAGGCATTGAGCAGTAATGGATTTGCTGAGAGAATATAATTGAAATAAGAGAGAAGGAGGGATTTGCTTGCTAAAAGACTCAAAAGTAAGATGAAATATTCTTTATTTTAGGGACTGAAGGCCAGGCTACAGTGTGCTACATGTGACATGTGTTCGGAGAATGGCCCGGCTGTACTTGTATTACACTGCAGGGTGCATGGCAAATCAATGAAATGCTTACAAAAGACATGTTTGTATGCAGAACACCTCAGACTGGACACAACTAAGGTAATCCTGCAGAGCTCAGATTTAGAGGCAATAACTGTTCAAACATGGCAAAGAAAATGATATAAATACTCTATTATCATCCATTAGTCAAGGATATATCACTGCATCCTAAATATTTCCACACTAATATTAAAGAATCTTTGCATTCAAGACAACACGTCTGTACATATTAAAGTCAAGACAACTTGGTTGTACATAATCGTACATAATCAAATAAAACACAATGTGCTTTACATAGAAATAACATATGATGATACAACAAGTGCATGTTTTTTTTATATATATTGAGGTGCAAGGTCAATGAGAGCTTTGTATACAAAAATCAATCCCAGTTTTGATGGGGAGTGAAAGCAGAAATCTTCACTTACACCAGAAGTACAAAGAAGCAAAAAATCTCAAACTTAACTTAAACTTAAAAAAAGTAAGTATTTTAAACTTAACTAGGCTACAACACTTATAATATATATATATATATATATATATATATATATATATATATATATATATATATATATATATATACTGTATAATACTACAGTAATGCAATTAAAACTACCATTACGTGTGATAAAGTCACACTACACCTAACGCGAAAAATAATCATCACACACGTGAATATTTTTTTTTATTACGTGTTTTAGGTTTACGGTTTTAACCTCGTGACGCCAGCTTGTTTACCATTCTCCTGGAGGCTCGTAAAAAAAAAAAAAACGGATCCGGATTACCCATGATGCTTTGCTGCGAGAGCTATAAAAGCTCTCTTCCGGCTGCTGCGGACCGCAGAGGAGTGTCTGAGACTCGCCTCTGCAGCGCAAAAAATAAAACAAAACACAGCCAGATACTTTAAAAAACATATTTTTTATATATAAACCCGCAACGAGGTTTTTTTTTTCCTCTTTAATTTACGGATGGTGAACTTGTCTGTCGAGTTTTTATCGAACAGCAATTGTTTTAGTTGTCAAAAAGGAGCCAAAGACCCGTGCTTCCTCGAAGCTATCATGCTGAACACCGAGGAAAGGTAGGACGCTGCTGATGTTCTTCTGGAGAGAGACGCGACAACAGACGCGTGTGTCGGTGTCAGTTGTTCTAATTAGTGCAGCTGGGGAGGTTGTTGAACATAGTTCCGCTTTCATTTTTAGGTTTACTGTCAAAGACGGCAGGAAAAACACTGACGGAGAAGCAGTGGAGGAGGAAGTGTTCATTTTACTGTAATAAAGGTCTACAAAATACTCTTATTTAAATAAGTATTATCAGCAGAGTCTTCTTAAAAGTTTTTTTTTTTTTAAAGTACTCATTATGCAGAATGGCACATTTCTGAATAATATACTATTATTGACATTTGTCATTTTACTGCTGGGTGGCTTGACTTGTATACCAGTATACTAATTTACAACTATTAGTTGACCTGTATTTTGTATACATAATAAGTAGCATAACATGTAATAAGTAGCATAACATGTAGAGTACAAGTATCTTTAATTAGTATTTAACGTTAAGCACGATGTGCATACAGGGGCACTGTAAACAAGACGTGCCATTAAAGTCAAGTACATTATTACTCATTTAGGAGGTGGATTTGGGTCTATGGTCTCCAAACTACACAACACACACGTTTTTAAAAATATTTTTAAATCCCTATTCAAATCCCAAGTATGAAACTTTTTAAGTATCATTATTTCTTCCGGGGAACCTGTTTTCTTATTTGTTCATATAGGGTTGCGACCAATACTTAATTTCCCACTATTGGTCAATCTTTTGATCGCTGTAGAAGAATGATGTGATTCATCGTTTTATCTGTAAAAATGCAGATTAAAGCCATTTACAAATATGCTAAACGGAGACGGTTGCAGATGCTTCCATTCCAGTAACTGGCAAATGATAAATAACTAATGATGCATCAACTAATAGTTTCAACACTAAAGAGATTTTATTTGGAGAAAATACACTTTTATAAGTAGAGCTGAAATGATTTAGAACCTTTTTTTTAAATGTTGTTTTGTACATTGTGCATCCTGTAGCGGAGTGACCTTGTCCTGTCTCGTTGTGGACTGGATGTTCCGGTTGCTGCGTCGTCATAAAGGTCCTATAGGGACTCGGCAGAGGCCTTGTTTTTGTCCTCTGTGGGGTTTTTTTTTTTATCATCTGACGCGGTCCATTGATGCTGTGAGCCAGAGCAGCGACTATATTAGCTCTCAGACTGTTATCGCCATGTCAGCTGAAGGCATCAACTGGCCTACATCAGCCCGGTTGCATAACCTCCCTCCCCTCTACTGGTTCACTTATCAAGAGTGTGTGAGTGTGAGAGGGGCGTGTGTGTGTGTGTGTGGGGGGGGTGCATTCAGTCAGAAACAGCTGGATTATCTAACCTGACCTATGGGGAGTGTGTTAGATGACTAAGTGCTCCTTTTTAATGGACTGGCAGACTTTATCTTGTCAGCGGTTCGGAGCGCTTGTTGACTTTTCCGTAACTAAACGAAAACATGAACTGTGCCAACCAGTTTGTTCTGGGACGTCAACCTTTATTGTGACGTGTTGAGAACTCGGTGCAGATGAGTAATGACTCTCAGACGGGCTTTAAATGTGCACTTGAACTCGAGGAGGCTCTCCACGTTTTTATTTATTTACCTCGCATAGTTTATCTTCATTTGTTTGGTGCATGAAATGTCAGATAGTAAAAAGTGCAGTTTCCCAAAAGCCCAACTTGTTTTGTCCTGCCAACATTAAAAAAAACAATTGGAGCTAAAAACAATGAATGATTGCAAATTATTATTTGGGGGGGGGGGGTTCAGCGTGAACTCGGGGAGACTTTGGTTGACTTGAAACAATAATTTGACTGATTTACTGATGGTTTCAGCTCTAATCAATTTATTACATAGTCATAAATTGACAAAGTGGGACAATTGTGAAGGGAAAGTGTCTGTCAGCGTTGTTATTTTGATTTATTTCTCTGTGTGAAGGTACTGTTTGTTCTTTTGCTTATTCTGCAATGAACTCAGACAATGGAAAAACAACTCTGTGGTTTTCTGTTCCTCTCCAGGTGTTGTTGTTGTTGTTGTTGTTGTTGTTGTTCAGCTCCCGGTTTCACCCGTGAGAAATATAAGAATGCCAGACATTTAATTCAGTGCACCACCCAATGCAAACATGCCACCGCAGAACGCCCTCTTTGCAGCCGCAGGCATCGGGCGACGAGCCGGGGAATCATGTGATCATGTGCACCAGAGTACTGCGACCTGTTTGGTGGATTTCTCTCATTGTTTGTTAATAATAAAGTATTCTGACAGTTTTGTGTCCAGGGGGGGGGGGGTCAGTGCGACGTTGTTTGGCCGGGGGATACATCCGTCATTACTCGAGGCGCGAGGGCCTTTCCTGTCTCCGCCTCGACATCTTTAACGCCGCTCCGGGGTCGGAGGACATAAACCTCCCGTTTATGTCTCCGACCTAAACCCTTTTTATTTTGTGGGCTAACAAGTTTGTTTATGCTGCAAAATGAGGGTTGAATAGTCCTTTTTCCATAACTAAGCTGGTCATTCTTCTAGTGAAGATTGTTTGGTGTGTTTTAGTCTTCTTGGAGAACCTGCCAGGGCACTTCCTGTTTTGATTGAATTGTGTGTTTCTTGGCTTTCGGTTAAATTCTGCCTTTAGCCGTCTGCCAACTCGGGCCGTTCATCCCCTCAAGCTTTGAGTCTCACCGTAGCACACAGATGATTAAATCCTCACAAAGCATATTAATGCAGCCCAGGCCTGTGAGCGTGCTCGGCCCAGACCGTCTTCGGGAAAAAAAAAAAAAAACCCAACCTAAATTCAGTTTTACAGGGCGACCTCGTGACCTATTAGGGAGGTTTAGGGCGGTGCAGCTCTGCAACTGGAGTCGCTTCATTTAGGGCTGGCAGGAGGGGTGAAGGGGAGGGGAGGGGGGGGGGCTGAAATGTCAGAAGACGAAAGTGTTGGCTTTCAAAACAAGCTGGCATTCCCATCAAGGACAGGCTCTTCTGCCTGGATGGGCGGATGGAAAAAGAGACGCGCTAATCTCTTCCTCCCTCTGCGTCCTACCTGTCGCCTTCCTCACTTATTGTAAATAAATGAGGAGAAACCCGCGGCCGTCTACGCTGTATTAAGAGGAGACTTTTAAGTTACTTGCTGGGGCCACTGCTGCAAAACCTGCTTAGAAGTTCATGCATTTATAATATCAAAGTGTCATATTGCATATGTTTTCTCTGCATGGATAAGAAGTGATGAGACTTGGGGGGGGGGGGGAGTGTTTGTGCAGTTTCTGCTGCAAAAGGATAACATAACAAGCTTTGTTTGCCATCTCTCTGTCTCTGTCTCTGTCTCTCTCTCTCTCTCTCTCTCTCTCTCTCTCTCTCTCCTCGTGCTGTGCAGAGCAGGTTGTTCGGGTTACCTGTCTGGTCTGCAGGGAAAACTGGCTGCACGGTTCCTCCCTTTCTCGTGAAAAAAAAACCGAGATGCACGCATCTGCTGTTTGACTGTGGAGTGACTCCATCACATCAATAGTCTGTCTATCTGATGCAGATGGATTGTAACAAAATCTCTCTTTTCTCGTCATAAAGAGGCCAAGAATGGCCGAAATGAGAGTTCCCCTCACGTCTGGTTTTTGAGATGCGAGACTTGTAACTCAAAACGACCAGAGATGTGTGTCTCTTCCCCCCCCCCAAAAGCCTCTCTATGCTATTTGAAGAGGTGTTTACAGATCATGCGCTTGTTTACGACGCATGCCATCCACCGCACGCACAACCCCGCCCCCGACGCGGTGATAAATCACCCGGCTTTAATTCGGCCTGTCTTGGGCTCGTCTTAAAAACAATCAACCTCGCTGGACTGAAACTTGTTTGCCGGCTTTGTCCTTTGTTTATGCATTATGACTCTAATCTTGTTATTAATTTGGGGTCACAGGATTGGAGACATATATATATCTCCGACGAGTCCCGACAAACATGACGACTGAGTGTCATGTTTAATAGGCTACTAAAAGTCAAGACTTTTTTTTTCTTTTTCTTGGAAGGACAAATCCTACAAGCCAAGACTCCTTCCTGGCATCCTGAGGGCACACGTCAGAACAATTTAGGGAGTGTACGACGTGCTGAAGAAATGGACAGGCTTTACAACAAAAAAAATGGTTCAGTGCATTACAATTTATTTTGGGAATATTGATTTTTGCAGAATTGCAGATTCTCCCCAGTTGTTATAATTGATGCACGTACAAAACATAGAGTTAATATTCTCCAGTTGGCTCTTTTTTTCCCCCACAGTTCCGTCGCTCGCCAATAATAACCGAGACTTTAACGTTTTAAAATCAGGGGGTGTGTGAGTGACACGACAAGCGGAGAGGTTGCCAGCAGGTTTTTAGTCATCAGTTCCACGTCCAGGAGAGGAGCTGCAATTCTAACCCGATTCGTCTTCCTCCTATTTTTTTTCTCAGTTCCTGGTTATCGGGATCCCGGCTGCCCAGCTCCATCCCTCAGTCCCCAGGGCCTCTGTGGTGTTCCTGATGCCCCTCACCCACAACTGAAGATCCCGAGTGGGCGAGGGACGGTCAGGGATCACTCTCTCGGCGTGCTACTACACAAGGTGACGGTGCTCGACGCCGACGCCCATAAACACGACAGCAGCTGGAACCCAAACTGCATAATTGTCACAATAACTGCTGAACTCATTCTTTAAAGAGATATGATATCATCGTCCCAGATATTTATTTTTTTTAGTTGTTGCTGTAAGCACTTACAGAAATAATGACGTTAAGTGCTCCTTCCCTCAGGCACCACTCTGACTCAACAACTTGCTAATCAGTTGTATCCTCCATTTTTTAAAATTTATTTAAGCTTTTAAAAAAATCTCCTGCTCATCATATGCACATGCAGTGGGTTTAATGCATGAATTTGATCATTTGTGGGCTCTAGTTTTACATCCCAAAGTAAAACATTAGAGGAATGTACGGCGTAAACCTCTAGTGTGTGTGTGTGTGTGTGTGTGTGTGTGTGTGTGTGTGTGTGTGTGTGTGTGTGTGTGTGTGTGTGTGTGTGTGTGTGTGTGTGTGTGTGTGTGTGTGTGTGTGTGTGTGTGTGTGTGTGTGTGTGTGTGTGTGTGTGTGTGTGTGTGTGTGTGTGTGTGTGTGTGTGTGTGTGTGTGTGTGTGTGTGTGTGTGTCAGTCAGACTGTCCCTGGGGGATTAGAGATTTAGGATCAGACGGATCCTTCACAACTGTCATGCTGACATCCTCATCCGTCCTCGGCGAGCAACAAAAAAAAACATTCAGACTTTACTGCTTTTATCAAATATGGTCACAGACTCTCACGTTCATGTACTCTTGTGTACTTATGCAACTTGGTGTGAGTTGACTGACGGGTCTCCTCCAGTATTTACACACGCTCAAGAGTTCACGACGAAGACGTCGGCTCCAAATATTTGCAATATATTAGCGAATCTAATTGTCAAAAACGCTAACTATCTACTTGTATATCGTGCACATCGTCACGGCAACATCATCGCAAAGTCTGACCAAAAAGTGTGCAGAGCAACGAGCAGCTCCGGGAATTGGTTGAAGACGGAAGTGGTTTCACCGCATGTCGGTGACGGCAGACACGACGCAAGACGCCGTGACCACTTCCTCTTTGA
Source organism: Cyclopterus lumpus (assembly GCF_009769545.1). NCBI lineage: Eukaryota > Metazoa > Chordata > Actinopteri > Perciformes > Cyclopteridae > Cyclopterus > Cyclopterus lumpus. The sequence continues at coordinate 5,267,607 of NC_046971.1, read as the reverse complement.
TGGTTCTGTTTCAGAAGCGGAATGCTGTCTTCATACATAATTCTTATTGTTTTTTCTGAATTAATGAGGAAAGATGGCATTGAATTGATGAACCACGTGTTTCTTTCCCTTCAGGATGATAAGTTAACGGTGACACAGGCCTCTCCGGCGAGTGGGAACCCCTCTTTTCTTCGCTTCAGCTACCAGCTGAATGAGCGCCGCTCGGCCTTCTGGGACACGGCCCTGTCGGGAGACAGCCTCTTCCTGGAGATCCCCGCCGGGCCGCTGGCGGAGGGGAGCAAAGAAGGGTAGGAACGTGTTCAGACCCCCGAAATTTAGACTTCCTGACACGAAAGGTTATAAAATAATGTAAAAATGACATTTTATTTACAATAAAGTCTCTCAAGGGGACCGTTTTTAGGTTTTAAATGTGTCTTTTAATGGAATGTTATTTCTTAATGGGACACAATTATATAATTGAGTGCAAGATAAATGTGTTCTTTAAATAGAAATAACACTGTCAAGTCCAACGGGTCAAGTTAGTGGAAGTCTGCACACCACGTGGGTCTAAATTATACACAAGAGGCTGTTTTTATCTGTGTGTGTGTGTGCGTCTCTCAAATAAAAAAACATGCGAATGAGTTTCTGTTTTTAATTGCCTGGCCTCGTGTTCGGCCGTAATCGATGCCAGAGCAGAGTAACCTTGCCTGCTGCCAGTCGGCTGAGCAGCTGCATCGTTATGTAAAGTCGAGGCTCTTGTGTGCATCGTGGCCACTCCCTTATCTCACCCACTGTCTCTCTCCCTCGCTCTCTCTCCCCCCCTGTCCATCCTCAGGCTAACTGCTCTGCTGGGGTTTGCGGAAGAGAAGATCAAAGTTAACTTTGTGTTCCTGTGGTTCCATAAAAACAGAGAGGATCGATGTAAGAGCTCTTTTATTTGTTTGTTTATGATGCTTTAGAAATACCTTTTTAAAACTGGGTATGCCCGTCAATGATGATGACCGGATGAACCAGTTATGGGGCATCCGCAGGTCGGCACAGGTTTTTCGGTACAGCCGGTTCCGTCTTTACTGTGACGGCGAGATGCCTCGTGCACCTCGGAGCTCCCGGCTGCTCGTTCGTCAAGTTAATCGCCCCCGAAAACAACCAACAAAGCATCAGATTCAACTCCAACTGTAACTTAATTGTCTCCAAAGGGCAACGTGGTTTGCATCACAGACCGACTTGAACATGAATTATAATAAAATGCATGAAACGGAACAAAGATATACACACACACACACACACATACACGTACATCACAACCATTATCGTCACAACCAAACAAGATGGAACAAATAGATGTGTGTTTTTAATAAATGAGCTTCAGAGGTGCTTTGGAGAAAGCCAGGCTAGCTGCTTCCACTCTTTATGCTAAGCTAGGCTAACAAGGCAAAGACTAATGCAGGACATGTTAGTCCTTTTTTTTTAGTGCAAATTCCCAAATGAATTAACATCAGTGTTAAGGTGCCTCTAGTTGAGCCTCTCATATCTTTCTGTCTCCCCCCCCCCCCCCCCCCTCCTCCAGTGTCCATCATCAAGACGTTCCACTACATGGGCCTTGAGATGGTGAAGCCGGGCCACCCCATGGTACCGGCCCGGCCCGATCTGGCCTTCATGGTTTATTCTCTGGACAACAGCAGCTCAGACGAGGAGTGACTAACACCTCCTCCCCCCCCACCGCCCCCACCCCATGGAAACACGCCTTCTGACTGTTTTCTCCCCCCCAGCAATGGAAGCCTCCTCGGCTCTCGCTCTGAACGCTTTAAAGAACTCTTCGTCATCGACTGGGAGGTGTCGGCTTTTTTTCTTTCTTTTTTATAGACTTGTGATTTAAGACTGATGGGATTCTCTCTCTCCCCCCCCCCCCCCCACACACACACACACACACACTCTCACACACACTCACACACGTTCTCCCCCCCCCCCCCCCCCTCCCGAGGATGCAGTCTCTGCAGATTGGATAAACGGGGAGTGGCGTAGCTTGAACTAAGCCATCACGATGCATCTTGGGATTTGGGCTTCAATAAAATGGTGTTTTGATGTGACGGGTGCCCGCTCTGTCATATTTAACATTAAATCACACGTAAAGCGTTGCTTTTCACTTGTTCCTGAGGCATCATTCCAGCTGATTTTTTATTATCATTTTTAGCTCTCATCTGCCCAAAACACTGTAAATATCCCGTTTAGTCTGTCGAGGCAAAAACGCGGCCTGAATGTTGAGCTGTCGGCTCGCAGAGGTAACCAGAGGTTATTATTTTTTTTTACTCTTGAGTCTTATATTGAGGAATATGTCTATTTTTCACATAAATGTAATCACATGCAGATTCAGACCATGTGAGGGGAGGTGGAGCTTCAGGTGATTTACATTTATGATTTCATTTTTTTTTTTAAAGGAATCCAGTGCAGGTTTATTTTAGTAAACAAAAAAAAAACGCCAAAGAATCCATTCAGTCTAACATGCAGTCGGGTTTTGAAGTCATGCTTTTTAAAAAAAAAAAAGAATTCATCTAGCCTCTGTAAAGCAATATTATAACCAACATTACCCGCGCCGGCCGTGCTCTCCTCAGAGGAACGTTGCACTCTGTCCCATGTTGGGTTGGGGGGGTCGGGGGGGTCCTTCTGCATGTGTTCAGATCGTGCAAGTCTTCATTGCTACTGATTGAGCCCTCTGGACTATGAGCTGTTTGGAAATGTCAATATATATAAAAAACAAATTCTCAGAGGTATATTTTTATCTATGTATATTTCTCAAATGTTTACTGTGATAGTTTAGAGATTTTATTTTGTTGTCGGTGACGTAGTTATAGCAACCATTCAATGACGATGTATACTACTTTTTTTCTCTCTCTCTTTTGTCTCGGAGAGAAGGGTGGGGCAATAAAACGTGTTATCTCTAACGGCTGGTTCTTTTTCTTTCTGTTTTTGCCTCCTGAAACAAGAAGACAAGACACATTAGGACTGATGTGAGATCAGAACACATTGAAGTAGAGCAGCGGCAGTGGTTGTTGTTGTTGTTGTTTTCATGGAACAGTAGTTGTGGGAAGCTCTGATCCTGCTGACTCAGGTGCTAATCCCCCCCCCCCCCCCCCAGTCGGTTTGATCTAGAGATCTATTTTCAGGATGAACTCGGCTGTTCTATATCGGTGTCTCTAATGCAGCAGCAACCTGCTTCTTCAAACCTTTGTTGTCGCTGCCTGAAGGAGAACGTCCAAATCTGTGTTCACGTTCACCGTTTCTGGTTTTTTTTTTGTGGCCCAAATAGAAATTTGTGGAACAGAATGTGTGTCGAAATATAACATTTGCAAATCCTTTCATTGTTACATCATAAAAAAAACAAAAACAAAATGTGTTTGAAATAAAACACTTTTTGGGTTTCGCCCGTGTTTCCGTCTTCCAGCTTTTAACCCGTTCACAGTGTGTTTTCCCTTCATGAAAGTTAAATTGTAACATTGAACTCAACTCCAACCTCTCGTGTCACTCGTGGTTGTCAGTCCACAAATGAGACCTGGTGACGCCCGGCTGTTTGGGGCCTTCTCTCACCGTCACACCGGTGCATTGAACCATTCAAGCTGTGTCACTAATCCCTGAGAGGCAGATAGTCCCCCGCTGGCCTTAATCTCACCATGACTTTCACATCCACCGCCCTCAAATGGAGGCCGATCAGCACACGGGCGCTTCTCAGAAAGCACCCTCGTACGTCCTTGCGTCTCAGTTTCCAGCAGAGTTAAAACCATCTAATCCGCTCTGAAGAGCCTCGGAAACCTGCCGGTTAACAATCAACAAGGACAATGACCCCGAGGGCGACTAACGTCCTCCTCGTGTTGGGCCGTGCGTATCGGTCCTCTCCTTGCAGGCTTGTTGTGGCCCACGTGTCCTTTTCATTTTTCTAACAACGGATCTGATGGCGCTCATTTGGATCATGGGACACTTAGAGGTCACACAGGTGAATTTGTGTGACGTCTCAAGGTCATTGGCAGCACCAGAGGTTGTTTAGGGCCTTCCTAACTAAGGGGGAGGGGCTGAATGGTATGTAAAGCTAAAAGATGAAACTGTGTGATGTGTTGTCCGATTAGGAAATAGTTCCATTTTGATTGATTTTGTAAATATGGATTATGAACAAAGACTCAGTTGGCTGATTGCATGTGAATTCCTACAAATTGGCCATTTATTTGGAGATTTTAAGAGACGGAAAAAAAAAAAGCTCCCTACCAAGATTAAACTGTTGATATTAAAGTTAGTTTCTTTTCCACAAGACCATAAAATAACATAGCGGTGTCAAATCTTTGGAATGACACAGAAATAAAAAAATAAAAATAATATGCACACACACCACTATTTTGTGTAGATACATTACATAAAATCCAGTTTTAATGCAACAAAATAGGAGAAAAAAAACACCAAGCGGGTGAGAACTTTTGCAAGACATCGTATTTCAGTTTCTTTTGAACTAAATTATCAAAAGAATTATTCTAAATAATAAATATTGGTCGTTGAGCGAAGAATGATGAAGAAAAATGTATTTTGCGTAAGGCTGCTCTTCAAAACGTGCACCGACATTAAAACCAAAGTCTCTCTTATTAAACCACTCGGCCAAACCCAGAAAAAAGAAGAAAAAAAAAGAGACGATTAAAAGTTAAAAGAAACTTCCCCGTCTTCACTGGAAAAACCTTAAACAAAGAAGAACACATTTATCGTTGCGTAATCGCGGCCTGCATTTCACAACGGATTAAAAAAATTTTTTTTAAAGTATGCATTACACAATTCACCCAGAACACATGAAGACCTCACCTGTCCTCAAACATTTAGCTCTAATCCTGTAGAGATCCACAACGTCTCATGAGGAATTTTTTTTAAAGCTGTGAACTAAATGATAGAACATACGTTAGGATATTACAATCGGCGTCTCGCGGGTTGAAACGCGCCATCCGCTGTATAAATGTATTTATGTATTATATTTATAGCCTTCCTCAGGGTTTTTATTATGGATCTGCATGTATTCAGGAGTTTGTTCACACTGATGGAAACAGAAACTAAGTAGTTGATGTTTTAAAACCAACGTTATCGTCCAGTTCAGTGACATCACTGCGTGATTGAAAAAAGGTGATACTTGTTTTTGACTGAAATATAAGACTTTTAAATATTTTTTTTTCCCAACATGGCTTTTTTTCTTTCGATATACTACGCTGACGTTTCCCGACTTATTTTGAAGTACTGTAACTTTTTTACTAACTTTATTTTGTATTTTTTTTTCTTCATAAAATATGACTTTTTAATGACCTAGAACCTTTACTATACCATTTTGAGTTAATTTGAAACCGATAGTAATTAAATAAGAAAAAAAACAAAAAAATCCATAATTCATCATCTGGATTTATTTTAAGAAACAACACAAATGCAAACAAGGGGGGAGGGGGGGAGGGGGGGGGGGGGGGGGGTGGCAGCGCGACTACTTGTCCTTCTCCTTCTGGTCCTTCTCCTTCTTCTCCTTCTCGGCTTTGGCCTCCTCGGCTTCGTGCTTCTTGATCAGCTCCTCGACTTCCTTCTGCTTCAGCACTTTGATGCAGGTTTTGCCGTTCTCGCGTGTCAGAGTGGCGATCTCCACTGAAACAACAAACGACGCGATGTGTTGGTATGTACACACACACACACACACACACACACACATCATTCTGGTTTCCGGGAACAAGGAGAACAGTCACACGGCAAAGCTTTATTCCTTACAGCCCGGTGGCGGAGAGGATTACTCTCTATTCGTGCTTTTAGCTTCTTAGAAGCTCTTCTTCACAAAATGGATGTTTTGTATGAAGGGTTTGATAATAAAGTCGTGTTTTGTGCACAGCCAAAGGGCAGAAAGAGACAAAGGTCCCTCTGAGAAGTGTTTCTGTCCACCTGAGTCTGTAAAATATCTATGAGGCGCTTCTTAAACATCACAATCAAAGTGTAAACATATGAATGTTGATTGTTATAAACTGTTTGTGCATCCCTCTTGAAAAAGGACATATTTCCCCTGAACACATCCATGTTATTTGTACATCTTTCCAACGACTCAGATCTTCACCTTTCTCTGCAGACAGCTTGCTGACGTCCATGGTTTTATTGAGGACTTTCACGGCGAGAGCCAGGGCGGTGGAAAGTTTCATCTCCCCCTCCTTGAAGTCCTGCTTCAGCATGGAGACGGCCGCCTGTGGGGGGGGGGGGGGGGGGGTCAAAAATAAATAAAATCAGTCTTAACAAAAAAACACACCGTACTCGTCGTTTATGCTGCACATTGTTGTCGTCGTCTGTTTTCAGTTGTGAAGATAGCATTTAATATCTCTCTCTCAAAAACTCACTCGCCGTTGGGGGGGAATATTTCCTTCTCCCTCTTTTGTCTTTCCACCATTTGCTCCTCGGTTTAAGAAACCGACGAACAAACTAAACAGGCGTGCACTCAGGGTACCGAAAAAAGGCGCCTTTGGACAGAAGTGTTCTGCTCCGAGGCGGCAACGTTACCCACAATGCTTTGTGGGGCGCCCTGTGAAAAGCCGCTGAGATCAGCAAAGCTATCATGAATTGCACAATTAGCCCTAATAGCGTGTTTATTGTTGACGCAACAGCGCCCTCCAGTGTCACTGGGTGGAATGACAGTTATATATATTCCCTCGGTTTCCGTCTGTACACATCCTACATGGCATTTAAACACAAATGTTCAGATTCCACACACACACACACACACACACATTTTTTCCCCTTACGACTACACTCTACTTCAAGTGAGTCTTGGTCACTTACAGCACTGTTGTTTCCGATGCACGTGGCCTTCCAGCCGCCGTAGTTTCCACTGGGGTCACTCTGGTAGAGCTGGAAGCCGTAGTGCTTGTCCCAGCCCATGTAGAGCAGCGAGACTCCGAAGGGACGCTTTCCTGTGAACACACACACACACACACACACACACTTTAAAAAAAAAAATCTTTTGAGACGTGATGTTCATTAGTTTCCCAACTTTGTATTTTAACAACAATACTTTCATAACAAAATAAGTCAGAGGACCAGTTTACATTTCAGTTATTTCTAGTTGTAGAATCCCTTGAGTTTGAATAGTCGTTTGGATGCAAAGAGTAAAATAGGAAGAGAAACATTTCCTCAAATAATCTAAATCACAATAACTAGACATAGTAACAACTATTCAACACTTTGGGGAAAAGGCGGCGGCTAAGCATTCAAAAAGTGGAAGATGCTTTTCTCAACCTGGCTCTTATTCTAACAATCTGGACAAAGTACATTTTACTGTCATCACTTCTACGGCCAAATATTCAAACTGAAAAAAATAAAAATAAAAAAGGTATAGAATTGATAAAGAAAACACCCGTCTCCTGCGATGAGACACAACTTAGTGCGGCGGTGTTTTTTTTCTTCTTCTTCTCGTACCTCCAAACTGCGTGTAGGCCTGTTTGATGTCGCACAGCGCCGTGACCAGCTGCTCGCACGGGATCGGCTCCTGGTACTGCAGCAGGTACCTGCGACGGCAAAACGCCACGTCATCGACATCCGCATTTATTATTTTCGGGGCCACGAGAAGCGGCGGAACTTAAAAGAGGGCCGGGAGCTCACCTCTGTGCGATGAGCCTCAGCTCATTGGTCAGTACGTTGGCGTCTGACGTGATACCCGCCACACTGCACGCCATGTCTCTGCAAGGACACGGGAAGACGTAGGAGCATTGCAAAGACATTGATTTTATTACTATTATTATACTATTTTAAAAACAACACGGGAGGACCGAAAGCGTGACGTAAACTCACTCGTTCAGCTTGTAGATTTTCTCAGAGAAAAACACCTCGTCCAGCAGCTTGTGAATGTTCCTCCGCTCGGCGGCCAGCAGCACGCCGTCACTGGCCAGGATGCCCAGGCAGCTGCCGGCGTGGCCGATGGCTTCCATGGCGTACTCGACCTGATACAGGCGCCCTGCGGACGGACGAGGACGCAAGAGCGGAGAGCACTGAGAGGCGCCAAGTCAAAATAAAAAAAACGAGGCGCTTTCCATTCTCTCGTATGTGTGTGTGTGTGTGTGTGTGTGTGTGTGTGTGTGTGTGTGTGTGTGTGTGTGTGTGTGTGTGGTCGAGGAGTTCTTACCCTCCGGTGAGAAGATGGTGGTTCTTGAATCGTATCGACGGGACTGAAAAGAGGAAAAACGCATGAATGCCATTTGGAACTCTTTAAGTTTACTTTCCACATACAAGTCGTTAAGATTATTTGGTTGGAATGAATAGCAAAACGTTCTCTTCTAAATCTTACATGCGGACAATTCTGTTGGGTTCGCTCACGGTGACTCTTTATGCATCTGGAGATGTTTTTTGTTGCTATAGATTATGCAAGTGGGGCAGAATATCACTAAATCTGCGGCTCCTTGGAAACAGAAGCGTTGAATGTCTTTCTTTATGCATCTGGAGATGGTTTTTTGTTCTTTCTCTTGGAGCTATAATAATAATAATAATAATAATAATAATAAATAACAGAAGCCTTGAATGTCTTTCAGTAGCGGGAAGAATCAGAATGGACATCGGGCAACTCTGTGACCTCCATCCCAAAACATACCACCATCAGTTGATTTGCTTTGTTTCAACGAAACAATTCAGATTCAGAGAATTTGTGACAAGGTGTATTGTTGTTGTTGTTGTTGTTCTGGGGGGCTCATGGGGGGCTCATGGTGGCCTAAATCCTTACTGGCACTTTATTTTGTTTGTTTGTTTCCTTCTGTACGTAAAGGTCATTCGAGGAGCCGACACATCTTCTGTTAACAGCATCAACAACTCCTCATCATCATCATAAGGACTCCTGCCACTAGCTAGAGAAGGAAGCTAAGCTGCTCCTCGCTAACACACAAACATCACACAGAACTACCGTGAACTCACCATGTTTGCAGATTCCTGTTGACCTCTTCCACTGTGGACAAACAAAAAGGCAACGTTACTGAAGCCTGTTAACCAGCTAGCTTACGGCATGTTTACAGATTCATATTTTTTTTTTTGCTTGGTCATCTGGTTGCGAAAGTGAAAAGGAGACCAAAACGTCTCTAACGTTCGACTTCCGGTTAATGCGCGCGAGGCTTTCGATGAAATGTTTTTCACACCGACCGCGATGGAAGACGTCGGTGTAATTTCAGGCGGTGTTACGATATTCAATTTGTTAAAAAATAAAAAATAAAAATATAACCGCTTACCGCTTAAAGAGCTTTCTGTGGGGCGCGTTTTGATGACATCACCGGAAGACGTTGTGTCGACGTCATATGGGCGCGCCACATTTATTTATTTATTTATTTATTTATTGAATAACTTGCCAGGGGGCCAACTGCAGGAGGTGAGACACACGTTTATTTATATGTACATAGAGAAAAATAAATAGTTGTGGCACAATTTTAAATTACTTTCCAGGCAACACATGCCTTTACAGTTTAAAATATGTGTTAAAAACAATGTTATTTTAATTTTAATTATTATTATTATTATTATTTGGTGTCTATTAACAGTGGAGGAAAATAGAGGTGCTATGTTTCAAAGTTTTTCTATCATTTTGTGACTTCTCTCCATCCAAATGTTCTCATTCGCCAACAAGCAATGCCGACAGCATACAATGAAAATATGTAGCGATGAATTATCCTGTTAAAAAAAATAACTCAAACCTTTATGTTCCCTGTCAATCATGAAGTATTTGCACGTTTTAAATGAAAACCTTATACATTCTGTATCCCCAGTAAGGTTTAGAAATACATTTTAAAATCCGAACATTAATCTCACTAATGTTTTCATTTCACTCTTTCTTTCAGTCATGTACTTATCTCTTTTACTATTTTGATTTTACAACAAAAATACTGGCGAGATTTTATGTTGTTTGTGAAATATGTCATTCTATATTTTTATTATACAAACTCCCACTTATTTATTTTTTTTTACTACAAATGATGTATAGTAGAATAGTTATTTTTTGGACGTTTACTATTTTCATATTTAAGTCAATACATTCTTGCTAAACTAAATGGGATGTCAGCATAAGTCATAACTCAAGTCATTGTGGTTCCAATAAATGTAAGTTCTCATTTTGATGACTTCCTTCAGTTTTCATATTACAAAATAGCAAAAAAAAATAAGATTTCTCCTTTTCTGTGGCCTCTCAGATGGAAGTTCAAATCCAACACTTTTTTTTAGGAATCCCAGCAAACTAGTCTGTCTTTACACAATTAATATCCATATGCATATTAAAACAGCTTTTTGCTTGCTCTTGTCATTCCTCCTGTTCACACTGGTCAGGTTCCTTTGTAATGGTCAATGTATATGACTGGGGACGAAATCTACAGTCCTCACTTTCTACAAAAAATCATTACAATGATTACTTGAATTTATATGGTGAATAATAACAGTCTGAATTAGACAACGTTTCAGTCTTTTGAGTACTTATAGTAGTAATTCCCTCTTCATGCTACTTCCCGTTCACTTCCTCTTCGTGGCTCAACAAAACAAAAAAAAGGAAGTTGTACTTATAAAAACACCCAATCTGAATCTGGGTAAGTGTATTGTTTTCATTATTGTCTGTGAATTCGTTTTTTTTTTGCATCTATCTATAATGTTCATATGTTAAAATGAATTCAAATTTAAATGATTACCAAAGAAAAGGACACATTCATTGGAAATGTGTTAGGAACTGAAAGGAGGACTGGTTATAGCGAGTTTAATGTTCAAATGGACACGTGAGTATTGTTTTAAGACAGGTTCACAATTTCTCAAGTCTGTCTTATAGGAACATCAAATGGCATTAATTACACATGTGAGGCCTATCACAAACTCCCTTTAATTAACCTCACAAAAATAACAACAATCATAAATTAGGTTTAATTTTGTTCGTGCCTTTCATGCAATGCCACCTCGCTGTATATATGAAAAACAAAACAAAACAAAACTCTATGTTAGTGAAAAGGCCGGAGATTCTGTGATCCAGGTGAGATGTAACGTAAATATAAAGGCCAAAGCTGGTAAAACATTTTTAACTTCATTTCAATTGAATTAAAAAAGAACTTGGAACCAGTGATTTATTTCTACTGTTATATATTTAGGTAAAGAAAGAACTGAGTCCCTTTGGTTGAGTGGGAGAGCGGGCTGCGTATTTGTGTAATTCATAATCTCACCACTAGAGGTCCCCCTCGGCTTGAATGTGTGGTAAAGACATTAGGGTCCCGTCTCCTTTCAAAGTAAACCGACCAGGATTTAATGCGCTCTTTCTGGAAATTACTTTATAAAAGTGACCAGTGAAGACTCATCTTCAGTTTAAAAGCCCTCAAAGCCGCGGAATCAGGAGTTCGTCTGTAGGCGTGCGGCGCTGTAGCCGACCCTTGACCTCTGACCTCTCTGGTCAGGTGGTGGTGTGTGTGTGCACGTGTGGTCCCTTTTCAATTAGTTTCTATTCATGGCAGCTTATTCAGCTAATTTTCCTTCCACAGGCATCATGACTCTAACAAGTGACACATAAACAGTCATAAACCTTTTTTTTCCTCCATTCTGAATACTCATTTCCTCAAAATAGACATTTTAACCTCTTTCATTTCCCGACACATGGTAAACTCCACCTCCAAGGTCATGTGAGGCATCCAGTGCAAATACAAAATAGATCGACAGTCCATACTTTTCCATTAAATACTTTATATTTGATAAGAATCAGCCAATGACGGATACGTCTTACAGAACCATTGTTTCTCGTTGGAGCCCTTTCCCCCTCAGTTATACATCCGAGTGTTGCCGCCAAAAAATAATCCCCTCCTCACATGGTTTTCTCTTCCGAGGATCAGGCGCAGTGAAGTGGAGGTTTGCAGCTGCAGCGCCTCAACAAACAGCCCCGTAACGCCGCTCTGTTTACTCAGTGATGAGGAGGAGGAGGAGGAGGAGGAGTTTTTTGGGGGTTTCTTCGATTTGTTCTGTCGGCCTCGCTGTGGAGCGAGCTGGCTCACTGGTCCTCCTGGATCCGCCTGAAGATGCAGTGTTTATAACTCCTTTCTTTCCCCCCCATATTTATCTTTTAAAGGCCCCCCCCCCCCGACGCAGCTCCCACATTGTTCTCACCACAGACTGTGATTTCCACATTTCAGTGACTTAATCTCTCACATTGTTTTGACACACGAGGCCGAGTGATGAACTATCCCGTCTCTCGTTCTTTCGGTATCACTATTAATCACCATTTATCTGCCAGGGGGTTTGGAGGCCAGCTTCAAGTGGGATTCTTATTGGCCACCCTCGTGGTGGTGGCAAAAGGTGCTCCGCAGCCAGGTGAAATACAGGAGGCCGGGGGGGTGGGGTGTACACACGTACACTCAGTCATACTGTCAAACACTGGAACGTTTCACGGGAATAAAACTTGAACCCCCCCCCCCCCCTGAAAAAGATGTGCTTTAATTCCTTTCTTTTACATTGCAGACCATTTAAAATGTTCAAACGCAGGTGTCGCTGATAATGTCGTTCATCGCCGCATTGCATTCGTCGCCCGAAGTTATCGATAACCTTTTAGAGACAAAATGTAGTAAGAAGCTGTCAGTCGACTAAAAAAATATAACGTAAATGTAGGAGTTGTTACATTATTGTCAAAAGCTATACGCAGCTCTAAATGTTTCTCCTTAAAACTGTTATTATTGTAACAGATCATTGTTGATAAAACCAATTCAATCTTAATTGATTTCACTCTTTTTAAAAAAAAAAAAATTCTATAATTCACCAGCTTCTTCTATTTGTATTTTATTCATTTTTCTTTTATTTGAGGCACCAAAGATTCTCTTCCGTCTATCAGCAGGTCGTACGGTCTTCCACTCGGTGGGGTTGAATCTGAGAAATCATCCGTCCTCTACGTGCGTTTTATTTCCCCACATTAATGTGTCCGGAGGATCTGTTTTTTTGTGTGGTTATTCTTTGTCTTTCAATGCGTCACAATGTCTCATCACGAGGGGGCGTATTTGGGAAAACCGCGACGCAAAACAAAACTGATTGCGAATTTTGGAAATGGTGTAATCGTGTGAACCGAGACAGGTGTCACAACAACCGTGCGTCATCTCAGGTGCGGCGTAAGAATCTGGGAATTTTTCCGATGATAATAATATTGTTGTTTATGTCGTTTTTCATTGGGGACAAAAGCAGCGTGACAGCAGCTGTGGGGTCAACACCAAAAGAAAGGTCACTAAAAGATTTGTATTATTTGGATGTTATTAAGTTAGCTAATCGGTTATATTGTCCGCAGAATTACATTTTTGAATAGCCGCCTACACGCTCGACTAAACTCTGACTCAAATATGTCTCTATTTCCACTATAATTAGTGCCGGCTTACATTGTTATTCCTTGGAAATGATTACTCATTGTTAAATAAAGAGTGTCAATCCCCTGCAAGCAGAGTTATTGTCCAAATTAATTAAATGTTTAAATGCCAAATACTGAATCTTTTTATTCATTTGTGTTGCCGGCCCGAGAAGGAATCTTATTTGAAATCGCTCGACGTGTAGATTATAAAGGTTTTTAAAATAACAAAAGTAATGTTTTTTTTGTTTTTTAATAGATGAAACGATTCCACCTTCATGCCAGCAGCAGGTTAGCTTAGCTTAGCTTAGCATGATCACTGGAAACATGTTGAAAGTGACACATTGTGTTTTTTACACGTTTAATGAGATATATTGTAATAGTTTATATATATATATATATATATATATATATATATATATATATATTAGTATTAGCTTTAGTTTAGAGGGACTGGGAGGCAGATTGTGTAACCCTTGAATTGAAGCAAGGCTCGTATTTACTGAATCTTCTTTTCCAACTAGAAAGCAAACAAGCATATTTCCCAAAAGTCAAACTTTTGCTTTGTTTCCGCAGTATCTTTAATTAATCAACATGAGACTTAATTTACACACAAATCTGGCAATTTTTTCACGCCGGCCTGAACGTGCACGCCGAGGGCCCCCGAAAAGGGCCTCAAAATGTGTCATCGGGCTGTAAAAACCCGCCACCGGGAGTGTGCGTCACTCCCCTCGCACACACTTGAGGGTAAAGAGTGTCAATCCCCGGCCGGCGGAGGTATTGTCTGTATCCCCACGTGGCGGTTCATCCGAAGACCTGCTGCTAAATCTCCTCTGATTAGATTCACCAAACACGCTCCGTGTGTTACTTCAACGCATCTCCAAAGGAGACCCTCCCCACGGCGATAACAAAAATGAAACCACACTGACCTTTCAACTGACAGATCCAGTGCGACAAGGAGGAAAGAACCGGTTACTCATTCACTTTATTGCGTCGACAACGGCCTCGAGCACTCCCTTCTCCAGTATCGCACCGGTTGGATGTTTTTTAACCTGATAGTGTTAAAGGGACTACTCACAAATATTACAATTCATCATGAGTGGGAGTTGGAATGTGTGCACCGACTGCCGTGGAAATCCATCCAATAGTCGCGGAGACAAAACATTTAAATATAGGTCATTAATATCCATCGTGCGGGAACCGTGAACGTCTGAACCAATGCTGTGTGCCAATCCACGAAGCAGTCGTGAAGCTATTTTAAATGGACAACTAAAGGAACTTTGACCATGAATACTGCCGCAAAAATCATCAAAAAATTTGAACTTCACGAGGGACGCTAAAAAGAAAAAGTCAGGGGATCACAAAAAGGAAAAAAAGGCCTCATCCTCTGGGGAGCATGAATACAAAAAAATGTAATGTCCATTAGAGCCACGCTGCTTTTTTTGTGTGGTTAAAACAACATCTTCGGGATTAAAATGTAAGATTAAGATTACGTTTGCACAGAGCTACGTCTCTTGGTAGCAGAGCCTTTTTTTATTAGCATTAAAGCATTCACAGTCTAGTTTTTACATGCACATGTTACTCCTCCCATAGAACGTCTCCCAGTCACATGTAAACAAAAACACACATCTTTTAATTTATAGTGCAGACGCTATGAATTGCGCACCGAATAGCAGACGAAAGACAAAGACATGCATGTTTAGGCTGATGAAGGACTCGCGTCGTCACCGCCGAGGCGTTTTCCAAATATCCGGCTCAGAGAAAATCAGATAACTGAAATATTGCATTTGTTCCCAGAGAGAGTAGTATACTGTAGAAAATATGAATAAATAAATAGATTAATAGGAAACATGTTTATGTTTTAAAAAAAAAACCTTTTAAGCCCCAATTTTTCTGATTGGATTACTGTTCATTTCCTCCTAAAAACAAGTAGTAATCGTGCGTGTAGTATTTCTATTTATGTAATCAATTCTAGAGGGAACGCGGAGCAGAATGGCACATTTCTGAGATGTTTCCACTGGTATAGAAAACAGTGAGTCATTTCAAATAAAAGGAACATTAAGAGGGATTTTACAGTCTGGTGTGTGTGTGTGTGTGTGTGTGTGTGTGTGTGCGCGCGTTGGGGAGGGGGGGGGGGTGTCCTCAGTCTTAGCCACACCCCACATGTCATGTCAGTCATGTGCTGAGTGACTCAAATCCTACATGATCTCTCTGTTTGAACCTAAATGAAAGAAGAAGAAGAAGACGAAAAGAAGAAGAAGAAGACAATAAAACATTTAATTTAATTAATTTAATTGTCAATTCCCTTGAAAACAATTACTGTTATTTCTCACAGAGGAGGGTCCTCGACAAAATCCCACCCGCCCACAAACAAACTGTGATATAGCTCCCACCCCTACGGCCCTGACGTGGACGCGCAGTGCGAGTGCACGCGCGCGGTACGACAGGCAGGCGATTGTGGAAGAGAAGAGAGAAAAAAAGGAGAGAGGGAAAAAGAGAGAGAGAGAGGAGGACGACGTGACGGGAGCACCCAAAACAGAAGCTCTCAGGAGTACGACCCACACACACGCGCACACACACACACACACACACACACACACACATACATACACACACACACGCACACACACACAGATACGCGAAGGAGAAGAAACAACTGGCTCATATCCACAGCAGGTCTGGAGGCTCGTGGTGCGGACTGTTACGCACGGCGGCGTTTTTCCCTGCGGTAAAAAAAAAAGAGAAGAGAATCCGCTTTTTCGGACCGGAGGCGCGCGCGCGGCTCGCGGCTCTTCCTCGTCAGAAAAAGAGGGGTTCGGTAGCGGCGGAGACTCACGGAGCAGAGGACTGACGGCACCGCGCGAGGAGGAGGTGAGCCCCCTTCTTCTTCTTCTCCTTTTTCTTCTTCTTCTTCTCCTTCTTCTTCTTCTTCTTCTTCTCCTCCTCTTCCTCCCTTTCAAGTCCTCGCGGTGTTTGCGTGTCGCTGTCAGTCAAACGGAACCAGCGGAGCTCGTGGGGCGGAATGTCAAACCCTCCGCTCGCTGTCCGTCAATCTAACCCCCCCCTCCCCCCCCCCCCTCCCCCCCCCTCCATTACAATGTGCCATCGGTCCACGTAGCGTGCGTGCTTGTGAACGTGGTCCAGATACCCTCCAGCAGCAGCCCGCGTGCACGCACCCGGGGCGCCATCCTCGGTGAAATGTCACACTTTTCTCACACAATGCGTTAAACTGTGCCGTTACATATGTGACACCCTCCCCCCCCCCCCCCCCCCCCCCCCCCTTGGACGCCACATCTGGGCTGCAGTTTTTTTTTTTTTTTTTTGTCTTGCGCCCGCGTGCACGTGTGACACTGCGCGTGCGGCACACACCACGGACTGTGACGCACTGGCACGAATGGACGATGACACCGTTCAGGGCTCGATTCATCCGGAGATGCTCCGGTCGTGCTGTCGCAGAGGAAGGTTTAGAGGGAGGGGGGGAGAAAAAGGCTGCAAAGCTTTGTGTGTGTGTGTGTGCGTGTGCGTGTGTGTGTGCGTGTGTGTCACATTATTACGCGGTGTTGAGAGCTGTGACGGTTGTGGCATTCTTCGTCATGTGAGGCGTTTACTGCCGTTTACACCGCTACTTCCTGTCTGAGGCTTTCTCTCTCTCTCTCTCTCTATATATATATATATATATATATATATATATATATATATATATATATATATATATATATATATATATATATTTATTTATTTATTTATTTAATATCTGCTGTACACTTGTACTACAACCCTGTGTTGCTAGATGGAGAGTTATGTTGTCGTTGTTGTTGTTGTTGTTGTTGTTGTGGTCTCACACGTCCTGTCCAACTTTACATAGTCAAGGTTAGAGATGAATTGATTAGTCGAGTGTTCGATTCGTCGATCGATGGACAGAAAATTCGCCCCCGACCTCAAGTGACAGACATCGAACTGGTTTCAGCTCCTCCAGTGAGAATATTTGCTGGTTTTCTTCGTCATATATGATATTAAACTGAATGTGTTTTTGGACTGTTGGTCGTACAAGGAAAAAAAATAAAAGGCAATTTGAAGATGTCAACGTTGGCATTCCTATTAAAACCAACCGATGAATGTATTATTCTAGAAGGTAATCAACCGATGAACCCACAGTGACGATAGTTGTTGCAGCTCTTGGATGAAGAGGTGGCTAATTTAAGTGTCTGAACACACGAAGCCTTTACACCTCAGCTTTAAAGCAGGAAACCACTGCGTTCCCAAATTGCTTCACGTAATTAAGTGTTTTGATATCGTAAAATGGATTATATGGATTTACCTAATTCAGAGTCGAGAGACTCCGCAAAGTTGACGTGTTAAAACAGACCCTGGATCAGCAGTGACCCCCCCCCCCCCCACCCCACCCCCACCCCGAGGTCTCTGTCCAAAAAAGCCCCCCCAGAAAAAGAGAGAGAACGGGGTCCTGACCTTCCTGTAGATGATGTGCAGTCTGAGGGGGAATTCCCTTAATGCAACGTCAACTTTGCTGACATTAACATTTCATCCGGGTTGTTATGTAATTGGCAAAGCTCTCGAGAGCAGGACCTGAAAACATCGCTCTGACAGCTCCAGCTGCCCGGGCCGAGCAGCTGAAAAAAAATTTGCAGCTGCTCTAAAACTCTAAAAACCTCTAAAAAAAAATGCTTTAATTTTTTTTTTAACGGGTGCTGGATGAAGACGTCACGGCGGAAGAAGAAGAAGAGCACCCGCGGGATCCTAGCCGGTCCAGAACAACAGCAATCGCACAAAAGGGACCAGAGGTGTTATGAATTGACATGTCACTCCATTTTAATAATTCATATAAGAATGAAAGCCTCTTTCTGGAGCTGTTTGAGGACCGATATATACTTCTAGAGTTGGCATTTTCTTTAGGGGTTTGAGAAAAATGTCTCCGCTGCTGTTGCCACTGGATCCCGGCGTCCTTGCTCGATCCGATCGCGCTCGAAACCTGCTGCCGCAACAGCGCTCAAGGCTCCGTGTAAGACAATACCGGGATGAGGTCAATGCCTCGCATACCATGTCAGCGTGGCTATATGCATCTGTAACCAGGTGTATTCATAGAGCCTTCCACAGAGGTGTGTGTGTGTGTGTGTGTGTGTGTGTGTGTGTTGGGCATCTTAAATAGTATCTGCCTTTTGTCCTGTCACAGGCGAGAGGACTTGAGAAGATACTACATGGAAGTAGTCGGGTTTCCATTGTCATCACTGGCGTTGGCATTATTGTTTGAGAGCATCCAAGTGATGTTTTTTTTTAACGTGAATCGACTCCTTCAAACCTTTCGTTGGAGCTGCAGTGAGACGGTTTTTATTCTTTATCCATTTAAAGGAAAGCCTTTTTGTCACCTTGTACACGGTCGTGTGCACAAAGTGACCGGAGAGTAAATGAGTGTTATCATTTACTCTCCAGGTGTACCAGTTTTCCTCATTCGTCCACTTGGCACTGCATTCTGATTTCCCAGAATGCTTTTCAACACTTCCCAGAGAACCTGAGCAGAGATCCGGTTGCATTGCGCTGCATGTTTGATGTGTAGTTTGTGTGTGTGTGTGTGTGTGTGTGTGATTGTAGAGTGAGAAGGAAGAAGTCCCACAGCCCACATTAAAACAAAAACAATCGTGAGGCTGCAATGCATTCTGGACAATTGAGTAGTCGACGTGTCTTACATGTTCTTTGTATGCATCTTCCACTGCATGTTTGTCATGGGTTGTAAGTTGAGCGTTTGCTAATGCCATCCTTATTTCATGTTATCATAATTTAATAAGTTCACTCTTCTGAATAACGAAAAAAACAAACAACATTCCCCCAAAAATGCAAAAAATAACATCAGACACTTCTTGACGTTTCTTGGATGCTGCTCATGTACTTAGGCCACATCTGGTCACATTTCTTTCCACTCTTAACTATCCTTTTTTGCTCCTAGCATAAACATCCCCCATGCACATGCACGCAGCTGCGTAAGAAGAAGAAAAAGAAAGAAAAAAAACCCTCTGTAATTTTAGCATCTGAAAAGTATTCCTGCATACTTCTCAAACCAGTTGGATCGTTCAGTGGAACCCGTCGCCGCTGGACACGCTTCTGCTGGCCGCGGCCGGCCCCGCTGTGACCTCTGTGACCTCTGTGACCCCTCTGTGACACTCGTGTGACAGGAAGACTGCAAAGTCATGTCGCTAGAGCTTCAAAGTGAAGTCTCATCACGTTGACCACGGTCGGAATCGAACGACCTCCCACAGCCACGTTCTCTCCTCTTTTTTTTATTTCTTCATTCATTTCTTCTTAAGCCTTCATCCAACAGACGGGGTTAATTCACAAACACGTTCTCCTTGTTAGGTTTCACGTATTCTTTAGAGAGTAACGCTCAAATAAAAAGACAAGCCGGCTAGAAACCCTACCTCTCTTGTGCGGCTGTCCAACAACATTAGGATCACTTTCACTTTTTTTTTCTTCTTCCGCCGTCTCCTTCAAAGGAGTTTCCGCGGTATAATAAGTGTCACTGGCGCAGATTGTTAGCATGATAGCAGAAGTCCTTTTGATTCCAACATGGCTCGATTCCTAGCGGGGCACTGCTGTTTGTTATTCCTCCGGCTGTTCAAAAGCCCTCTGCGAATTTCTCGCATCCATTATCGCTCCTCGCATCTCTTTGTATTATTCATTTAACCTCGTTCTATGGCTGTCGCCGCTTTTAGGCGTCGACGCGGCACAAAGACATTTTCTCATCGTGCGAACGCCTTTTCGGTGTTTGTGTCCGCCGAAGTTGTTGTGACGTGGAGAGTCGGAAGGGAGCAAGTCTGAAATTGTGTTTTTTAGTGCAACAGGCGGCAGCTGGCGAGGGCGCTGATCCCCCCCCCCCCCACCACCCCCGCCCCGCCTGGCATTTCCTGGGGTCCGGCAGCATCGCCACGCTCTGCTCTGCTCTGGTTGGCTGACCACAGATGGAGAGACAAGAGGAGAGAGTTTTACAGCGATGATTAGGAGAAGGAGTGTGTGCATTAAGAGAGCCAACAACTCTCTGCAGGATATAGATCTGTAGATCTCTCTACTAGCTTAGGTATATAATGGGGGAGGCGACCTGCACCGGGTAGCTTAACCGTTGACACGCTAGCAAGAATTGTGCAAGAGATTTCTTTTCTTTGGAAATGTTGAAGTGGCCTCTCATCCGCTACAGGCGGCAACCTACGGGTCTTTAAAGTGGGGTGCGACCTTGTGATTGACAGGTCGCAACCACAGCATTGTCCAGTCAGGGAGTTGTCTGTGTTTTCGTCATCCGACTTTAGCCCTTTAACACCATGTGTTAAGTTCACGGAGGTTAATTGTAACTCTTTTGGTGGCTTTTAAATGTCTTGTCCAGCGTCTTAGCTCCGCCCCCTCTCGTGTCGCTCCTGGTTGCAAAAAGCCAAGATGGCGACGGCCAAAAAGCCGAACTCGAGGCTTCAAAATGGCAACCCACAAAAAAAATATTTCGGTTTTAAATTGGTGCTTTTGAATAATGCTTTGAAACCCCAGAGTATTGGGATCCTGTCAAAACCACCCAATACAGTTTTAATAGATTACATAGATAATAGGTGGATAAGATGTCGGTCATTTTGGTTTTACACTATATGCAAATTAACTGTATCGGTATTTTCTTCTTCAGGCGGCGTTATTTACATAACTATTCATGTTTTGAGAAGAAACAAGTGAACATTTTGCTATGATGGTTGTCTCTTTCAGTAGTTTGTTTTTTCTGGAGTCCCTGTGGAGGATTAAGACCCGAGCTACATGAAACCGTAACTTCCCCTTCAAGTCTTTCTTTTTCATCTCCCTCTTCTCGTCTGCTTCTGGGTGGTTCGGTGCTCAGAGATTCCCGTCCACATGATCCACACGACCCCGAGCATTAAGCTCAAGTGTCTTTGATCAGTTCCCTGAATCGCCCTAAAAGCCTCGAGGTCACTGTGTGACAGCTTACCCTGCACTCTGAGGGCGAAAGGCAAGAAAAGGGGATTTTTTTTCCTGCCGCAATCAATAAAATATTATTAATTATTTTTGTTTTACCATCTCGGGAAGGTGTTTTTTTTCTTCTTCTTTCTTCGAGTCGAGCAGCTTAATGTCAGTTTTGAGGAATCCGAAGAAACTCGGAGGCTCGGACGATGGGACGCACAAAGCGTACTGGAAAAAATTCAAAATAATTGCTATTTATTTCCGATTCATACTCCCAGCCGGTTGTGGGGGCGAGCCCGAAAAGCTTGCTTGTGCCTTGAGCGTCCACTTGTAGTGGTGCGTGTTGCTGCTGATGCTGCATTGTGTTGCCAGCAGATTGATGGAGCCGCAGCCCAGATTGACAGATCTAGCTCAGCAAGCCACTTTCCCCCATGAAGCCAGCCAGAGTTTCTATTTTTCTGCCTGTGGAAAAAAAGGACAGGAAAAAAGAAAAGAAAAAACCTCTTGCCCCTCTGCAATTAGCACCGTGTCATTTTGGGGTCGGGAGGCAGCCGACAACGTCACATCTCCCTCTGTGTATGCGACTCGAGGTCCTAAATATTTCGTGACTCGGGAGGCGGCGTTGTCCGGCGCTCGTGTCGCTTTTCCAACCCTAGAAGCATGTTTGACTTTTTTTAATAAGCGCTTGTCTCATATTTTGTGCCGTCTGCGCGGCGTCTGGTTTCCGTCACCGTGGGCTTGGCTGCGAGTCTTAAAAAGCCAAGTGGACGGCCTGCATGTGGAGCGCTGGCAGGAATTTGAATACACTAGAGCGAGAGAGAGAGAGAGAGAGAGACTTGGATGTGGCACTCGGTTTGATGAGGCACCAAGTGAAGGCTGATCTCTCAATTCTAGTGCTTTTTCTACCTTTTTTGTTAATATTAATTTCAGCAAACCTCGACACTTACCTCGAGTTCTGATTGCAATGTGTCTCATCGAGCGTCAAAAAAACGTCAGAGCCCTTCGAAGTGCTTTGAGAGGTCTTGTTGACATATTCTTTCATCGGGTATTTCACGATTTTGAGAGCAAAAAAAACATCCAGTTCCAGCTTCCCAGCCGCGAGGATCGGCTGCTTTTGCCCGCTGCTACATTTCTATTTGATATTAAACTGAATGACTTTTTTTTTCGGATCTGAAAAAGACGTCACCTCGGGCTTTAATAGACGCACTTTACACCCTTTGACGTTTCATAGACCAGGTGGTTGCTCTGCGGATGACTCGAACGCAGTCGCGGTCTAAATTTCACTTCTTGTGTGGCTGTCGAAATAAACAAAACAAAAAAAAGTATTTAAAGTACCCCCAAAAATAAAGAACGACTAAAAATGTCTCATCGAAGACATTCAAATGACACCCCGGCACCCAATCAATGTGCTCCTGTCTCTGTTATTCTGGCCCGAAAAGCCGAGTCATTGTGCCAAGGTTGTCTGAAAGTGGCTCCGTCCTTCTCTGGTGCAGGTGGACTGCGGTAGACTGCGGGGGTTCGGACATCTTGTCCTCTGTCCAGTTCATGTTTGTGTCACATAGCCACCCGATATTTAATTTTGAGTTAAACTTGCTGGAGGAGCTATGAACGTGTGATTATGCCGTTTAACAGGAAGTAACACACCTAACACTGAAGACATGTCTTCATCTCGTTTGTGTTTTTAGTTTAGGCTCCTGCTGTTTTCCACGTGTTCCTGACACAAATATTTGCATGACACAACAATGATTTTAGAAGGATTAACTTGGAGTCTGAGGGCCGGTGGTCCTTGGGCCAGCAAAAAATGGTGATGGACATTTTTTATTTTTTTTATTGACTAAATGAATCAAGTAATTTAGAAAATAATCACGGGGTTTATCGCTAATAAAATGTCACCATTAGTTGGAGCCCTGAGGCAGCTCGGCAACAGATCCTCATTAGCTGATTTGGGTCAAACAACAACAAACAACAAAGACCTCGAGCAGCTGTGTTATTCTGTGTTTCCATCATCACGATACGCCCTCGGTGCACAAAGGCCATATAGGAAAATTACCAAATTATTTTTAAATATATACCTTTTTTACACTGCTATGTTTCCATATCATTGATATTTACCTTATTGATACTTACTATATTTCTCTCTCTCTCTCTCTCTCTCTCTCTCTCTATATATATATATATATATATATATATATATATATATATATATATATATATATATAAATAAATAAATAAATATTTATTTATATATAGATATTTATTTATATATATATATTTATTTATTTATTCATATATATATATATATATATTTATTTATTTATTCATATATATATATATATATATGTATTTATTTATATATAAATAAAATGTAGTATATTGGAAAACACAACAGTAGTCCATTGTGCCCAAAGACTAGATCTAGTTTAATAATAAGACAGCTGGACAGATGGTCGTCAGCCTTCTCTTTAGGGATTTGCAGCTTGGTCCTTCTTCCACTTTTTCTTTTACTCCACATCATTCCTTCATTCATTGGTTGATTTATGGTCTGCACCGCTCCATCCCTCCTCAGCCCTGCCTGACAGGCAGCGGTTGCTAGGCGCCTCTCAAAGAAAGCAGCTAGCTGGGAACAATCAGGGTCACCGAGCTGCTGTTCTCTGTTTATTAACTCGGCTTCAGGTAAGAGAGATTATCGGTATATTTATGTTCAGACGCAGTAAAATCAAACGCCAAGAGGCACTTTGTCCGTCTGTTCAGGTGTGATGAAGCTGTGTCGTTGTTTTTCCTCTTTGTTATTGATCTGTAACTGTCGGCCCGGCTTTGTCAACGACGTATCAAATGATTGACGTCACATCGGGAGATGCCAAATAATCTTTTAATTTGGCGTCAGTAGGTAGCTTGAAATATTTGAATGACACTTCATATTTCCCACTTGGCTTCATTTCAAACAATAGAGCTGAAGCAGCGAGACGATTGGTCGATCAGTTAAAAAATAAAAAAAAGAATGTTTTCTTGGTTTTCTGATGAGCGTAGCAGGTTGATGATACCAAACAAAACATCACTTTTTAAATTAGAGAACATTGTTGACAGATGTTATCAAATAATGTTACTTAATAGTAACAAATGGGCCCTTTTTTTTCATGTATAAGGAATCAAAGACGAAATACAAGCTAATCCAACATGGAACAATGCAATCGGAAATCAAAAATCTTTAAAAAGGAGCAGTCGGCGTTGCCCGGTGGACGAATCCACCATGAACAAGGAGTCCCAGTCTGCTGTTGTGTTAATGAAAAGCTCTTCGCTCCCTCTGAGGCGGCGGCTCCACCCTCTCATCTGGAAACCAAGATGAAAGCCGCCCACGTATAAGGAACCCTCCCATTGGTCGGTGGAGAACGAAGGGAGGCGGGCGATTGGCTCGTCGAGTAGCACCGATGCGGTTGGCTGTTGTCACGGTGCTGACAAAAAGTGTGTGTGTGTGTTTGTGTGTGCGTGTCAAAAAGCTAAGGTCAAGGTGAGCGCGGTAGGGTTTAATTTAAGTCGATGCAGGGTGTGAAAACCGGCCTGCTGTTGATACATGGGTGTGAATGAAGGGTCTTTGAGTCAACACACACACACACACACACACACACACACACACACACACACGCACACAATTAATAACCTATGTCCACATTCATGTCTCCTCTTTGTCTCCCAGTCTGTGTTAAAATCAGAGTAATAATATCTACTATTAATTAAAAAATGCGGTTGTTTCCATGCTGCGTTGGATGTTGTGCAAGCAGCACAGATGGGACATGCAATATATATACATACATATATAAAATATTTAATAGTTGCTTCGTTGTGTGTTATTTCAAGCCCAAGTCTGAGTGTTTCTATAGGGAGGAGCCAATTACATACAATAAACCTTCAAGCCAAGGCTGAGTGACTTTTAAAAATACCAGCTCGACGGTCGTGAATTCAACATCTGACACACATGTGACGACAGAGATTAGTATTCGTCGCCGGGTTTAGCGGCAAATTCTATTGCCAGATTAAAAATAAATAAATAAAAACACTCCAATATTAAATATATACGATGCTTTATAAAAGAGGAAGCGATCCTCCCATTGGAGAACCTTCAAAACAGAGAATCCTAATATTTGTCGCCAATTTTTATCTGTAACACGTTTCCTTTAGTTCACTGTGTGTGTGTGTGTGTGTGTGTGTGCACTTTGCATTAAACGCAATCTCGTTAGTTCACATATCAGCTTGTGATAATGAGATGGCAGCCCCCATCGTGACCTTTTAAGCTGATTTACCCCCCTCCACACACACTTGGCAATCATTGGAAATAGATTTATATCATCACACGTTTGTTTTTTTTCCTTTCTGAAAATAACCAAAACATGAATGAAGTGTCATTACCGTACCACGCGTGTCACTTCCTGTGTGCAGATGGAGGTTTCGCACCTTTTTGGTCTACTGGGGGGTGGAAAAAAATGAGGTCATGCAGGCAAAACCATCAGCGTCAGATATTAATTTTCCTGTTATTTGCACAAATAAGAACAGACACTTAATTACATTTTCAAATCTATTGGATCCTCGCTTCGAATCCCGTATTCATTACCCTCGTGTATACGACTGCTGGAGGAAATTTAAATCTCCCACCTCTTGAGTTCGTCTCCGCCTGGCTGACAGTTGATTAGGTGGAGGAGACGGGGGAGACGGGGGAGCAGCTGCTGCCGGAGAGGAAACAATCAGAGACTCTCTCACTCTGGCCTCTAAGTGGATTTGGTGGCGGGATGGAGGGATGGAGGGATGGAGAGGGGGAGGGGAGACGACGTCTCTGCTACGTGTCTAGATCGCCTTGTGGACCGTGTGTGTGTGTGTGTGATTTAGATGTGCCTTTTGTTCTCACGATGTGAGGTGTGTGTGTGTGTGTGTGTGTGTGTGTGTGTGTGTGTGTGTGTGTGTGTGTGTGTGTGTGTGTGTGTGTGTGTGTGTGTGTGTGTGTGTGTGTGTGTGTGTGTGTGTGTGTGTGTGTGTGTGTGTGTGTGTGTGTGTGTGTGTGTGTGTGTGTGTGTGTGTGAGAGAGAGAGAGAGAGAGAGAGAGTGTTGCCAGTTCTCTGTGCAGGGATTTGGATTTTGCTGGCAATGTGTGGCGCACGCGTGTGTGTGTGTGTGTGTGTGTGTGTGTGTGTGTGTGTATAAAATGATCCATGTGGAGAAAACTGGGTTATTTACGCCAACAAATTAACAAGATGCAGATAAGAAATGGTACATTTTAATGCGCGTGTCGATAACAAATGTTGCGTTAAGTGACGACATAAAAAAAAAATACACTGCGTCACCGGTTTATTAGGCGCTCCTTCCAGCGAAAACAAATGCAGTTCAGTGCAACAATAAATCATATTTATGGTTCTTTATTAAAATGTTATGAGAGGTGTTTCTATTGTTTAGCCGACCAGTGTTGCTGTAAATGTGCAGACGCCAAAGGAGGTTTTCTGATATTTTACCACAGTGTAGAAATACAGTAAATGTACAGAATTATTATCTTTAAAATGTACTGAAATATCAAAAAGTACTACTTATTATTATTATTATTATTATTATTATTATTATACAATATTGTATTATTCTGTTTTTATCACTAATTGCGTACATGTAAAAGCATTCTAATGTTGTAGTTCATCAGTTTAAGATTGATTAGCAGAATAATGTCATTTAGAAAGTAACTACAAGTGTCAAATAAATATAGTTTGAGATGTGGTGGACAGCCGACTGTTGGCTGGACGTGTCTTTGTTGAAGGTGGAGAGAGTTTAAAGGGAAGCGGCAAGAGCTCCGCCTCTCGTTTGAATGCAAATATCTTATGTAATATATAATAATAATACATTAATAATGATAATAATACAAAATAATATATTATAGTATAATAGATTAAAGTTTAAACGGTTATCTGTCTCTCAATTGACCCTTTGCTAAGTCCCGCCCCTCAAACGCAGACTGGCCAATCATAATCGTTTTGCATTAGTTTACATTCCTTTTATTTCCCAGGCTGTTTCTTTGTGGATTTTCAGGGTTTGTAAAGATAAATAAGTTCCTAAAGTGTAAAAAAAAAAAAAAAAAACGTCAGAACATCGTGAACTAGCGTTAGCGCTTCTATGCTACGCTAGCTAACTGGAGGAATACTAAACGTCAACACATGCTTCTTTTGCTTTTCAACGAGTGTCACGGGGGAACACAGGTCCGGCTTTACGGGAACCGTGTTGTTCTTTAATTCCATTGTCGTCCCTCTCCGAGGTTCCCTTTGACACTGAATCAGTTTGATATATTGATATACATCCTCCAAACGCATATTATACACCCTTTTTAATCTGCTTCTTTCTCAAATAGCCTTTTTCCCCCAACGATGTGATGGTATTTCTTCCGTGTTAGTGACAGCGTGGGCTCCACGGTGGCTCTGACGGTATAACAAACAAGTCGTGTGACTGGTGGTGTTGGAAGAGGAGTTCACACGTTCACATTTTAATATGTTTTTTTTTGCGTTTTTTGCTCACCTGGACTGCCGGTCGACTTCCTCCTCCTCGCATGTTCCACATGAGCAAAGATGAGAGGGCCGTCACGGCGGAGCGGACTTCCTCTCCATTACCCCATCGCATCCGCACTTGATTTATTGATGAGCGTGGTATCGTCTCTTCTGTTGCCGTCTCACACACACACACACACACACACACACACACACACACACACACACATGTGTCGCGTGTCTTTTGTATTATTCATTTCCGCGTGGTCATGCGTGTGAAAATCCTCTGCGAGTGTATTTCTGTGTTTACGATCTCATGTTAATGGCTGAGAAGACATGGTTATGTATATGATGACGGAGATGATCGTTGTCTCTGTGTGTGTGTGTGTGTGTGTGTACGTTTGATAGAAAGAGAGAGAGAGAGAGAGAGAGAGACTACCTTTGGTCCTACCCTGTTTTTGTAAGCATGCCCTGAGGCTTGTCCTTGTGGGAGATTTGGCCTATTGGCTGCATTCTTGGGAGTAAATGGAGTGTACCTAATCCACGTCATTGATACCCCCACAGACACACACACACACACACACACTCGTACAGAGCACACGTCTTCCCTCAGGGCCCTCTGAGCAGGAAACAGACCGGTGACCGACTCCACAGAAGGACCCCTCAGTCGTCTCTTTAGGACGTCGTCACGAATGCGATGCGTCTAAATGTTAATCAGAAATAGCTGTCGGCCATGAAACCTTATCACCGCATTAAATGTGTACTCGAGCATCTCTGACATCATCCAGCTGAAGAATCTGACACCACTTTCTTTTATTTGTCCCTTTTCCCTTCGCTGCCTGTTCTCTTCGGACACTTTTTTTTTCTTTCTTCCCCCATCCTAGCTGACTGAAAACAGACATGTGGTCTGCAGGCGGCATGCAGGTCTTAAAAAAAAAACACGCCTTGAGGTATTCGGAGAGTCGGCTTCGGTCTGGATCCGAGGAGTCGAGAGAGCGTAGAGCTGCGAGTCCGTCACACGCTCTCTCTGTTTTCTGTGATACACACGAGCTGAAGGCTCTGGGATGGTGTGTGTGTGTGTGTGTGTGTGTGTGTGTGTGTGTGTTGGTCCTATCTAAACTGTACTGGATTGGACTTGGAGGGCAGAGAGGGTGACTGAGACGGGCGTTGCCACGGAAACCCCAAGACCAGGGACAATCACTGGCCCAGGCATCTGTAGAGTGTTTTTTTTTTTTTTTTTTTTAAGGGTTTCTGTGGCTCAGATGATGATAATTCCACCTCAGTTGAGCCTTTTGATACTTAGTCAAAGGTTTTTTTTGGCACATTAATGAAACCTTATTTCATGTCCATACGGTAAATATCAAGCTACAGCCAGCGGCCGGTTAGCGTAGCGTAGCGTAGCATTAAGCGTCACACTACATCATACTGTCAGCACCTCCAACGGGGTTAGCTTTATTATTATTTGTGTATTTAATGTGTCTCTTGACTCTTTTGGAAGAACAAAACCTACCCGAGGTGTAAGCGAGTAGCTGTAACCAGCGCCGCTGACCTCCTTGAGGTAAGACCTTGATTCATGACCCTATTTGAAAACTCCTTTTGCCAAAGAGCCTTTTGTGTCACTTCTCGTTGCAAAACTCAAGATGGCCAAGGCCAAATTGCCCAACTCCAGGCTTCAAAAACCACAAGTCCACAAACCAAACTTCCTGTTGGCGGCATCCACTCGATCCAAGTTAGCATGCTGCGTGTGTTTCAGTCTACCTGGAGGATGCAGCAGGCGCCTCTTATGTTATGTTATGTTATGTTGCAGCTTTACAACAGATCCGTTGACCAAAATCTGCCATATATGTCCATCTATACCTGTTTGTACTGTAGAAAAGCTCCAACTGAGCACCGTACGTTTCCTGTAGCAGCCTCACAGTAAAAGCCTCCTGCTTGTTCGCCAGTGTTCTCGATGGCTATTTCGTTCTTTTGTTCTTTCAGTGTGCTGATTATTTCCTGCCCTGTGCGCCTTTCACGGTCCTTGTTGTCTTCGACATCTGAACTGAAGCCCTCGGTTTACGTTTCGCCTCGAAGTCGGTCTCATTTGGAGGGCGTAATGAAAGGTTGAGCCCCGTCTCGCAGCCTGCAGAGCACCGTCATTACCTGGCGTTGCACCACAGCCTCAGTTGTCTCTTCTGCTTGTCCCCCCCCTTCCCCCATCTGTCTGAACCGTTCAGAGCACTGCAGTGGCAGGGACAACAATGCAGCTTGTCAGGGAGGCTTGTGGGTAATTTTGGCCGTCCTGCAAGTTCAGTCTCTCGGGGTTTCTCACGACTAAATAAATTAATGTCCGGTGCTCGGGCAGAAAACCTTTTTGAGTTATCAGATGAGGGCCCGCTAATGCTTTTTTGCTGTTCTGCATATATTCAGACGGACCATCACAGGAAATGATTCATGGGCAAAGAGGGCAACAGCGATGCAGAGAGCTCTGTGGCTTAAAACCTCCGGAGGTGGAAGTGAAAGCGACCCAGTGCCGCCGTTTTTTTTTTTTTTTCCCCTTCGCCCCTCTTATCGTGTCGTGTTTCACCAGAACGAAAAGAGGACCTTGAAGCATCTTCCTCTTTCCCTGATTAGAGACTCATTTCCTTTTTGGATTTCAGGGGTAAGAGGGAGGTGCGCTGATGCAGCCGAATGAAAACTGAGAAGTTAAAATAAACTTCCACTATCGAGAGAGAGAGAGAGAGAGAGAGAGAGAGAGAGAGAGAGAGAAAAACAAGAGGGCGAGTGAATGTGTTATTGTTATTGTGTCCAGTCTGGTGGAAATTGCTGAAATACAATAGGTGGGGGTTGAGACAAACAATGCAGGCTTTTCCTCCAGAAAACAATTTTAAAAAAATGTCAAACGGCGCTGCTGGGAAACGGTAGTACCGTTTTTTTAAAAGCACGTACGGACAGCAGAGACCCCTCATTTCCTTCCCTAACGGCACCTCGTGTGGAGTCAGAGGTCAAGGCTGAGAGCTCTTCCACCTTCAAGTGTTTACAAGCCTTTAAAATGGATGTTGCCGGAGCTCAAACATTGTATTTGTGTTCAGTGATGTCAGATTTTCTTCTTGAGGACAATAAGTATAATTCATTTACTAAAAACGCTCTTTAAATGACTGATTGGTGTGTCACCGAAAGACCTTTTCGTCTTTGCTCTTCCTGCGGCCGTCCTCTTGCCCTCAACCGCCACGTTGCCACGGTTCGGTCTCTCTGGTGACTCACTGTGACAGGACTCAACCACCCCCCCCACCCCCCCTTGGAGCCTCCTGTCTTTCTTCATCTGTTGTTTTCATATCAAGGCCAACGACGTGCTTTCATGCCTGTACCGCCACGTGCTTTATGTACTGCATCTACATGCAGCCCAAGAGCTGCACGATTTAAATTATTCTATTCCCATTCAAGTTATCATAGGGCTCACCGGGAAGTTACATAACATTAAGAAAAAAGAGAATTAAAAACATAAAACAGTTTGCTAATCAGGTTTTCTGATGTCTAAACATCACTTTACATTACATACAATACATGTTCTTTTATAGAATACTGCAGGCGGCACTTGAACGCATCGTTTTTGGCTCCAGTAGATGTCATAAGCCTGTCCAACTCCCTGACCTCCACACTCTCACTTTTCTTCTTCTTGGACAGGCTAGTGCTTTTTAAGATCCCAACCAAAAAAAAGAAAGAAAAAAAAAAAAAGATCAAAGAGAATAAAAGCCAGAGAAAGGCGGTGAGGAAAAGGAGGCAACACGTCATGTTCATGTACATCTGCAGAACGTTTAAGAGCCCAAAATGTGGACGCGAACACGCAACTTCGACGTCCCATCTGCTGATTGTCAAATACCATCTCGAGGCACGCCGCCGCCCGTGGCACCCTTATTTTGCCCGTCTTTGCCTTTTTTTTTTGTTTTCTGGCTGTCATCTCAAAGCTGCAACTGCTTTGAAGTATTTATACACACACAATAACTTGCACGCGCACAAACAGATATCAAGGCATTAGCCGCTGACCTGTTTTGTCCCGCAACAATCGAGGCGCGGCAGCCGGTTGAGTAAACTGTGTTTCGCAATATGACTGCGTTAAAAAAAAAAAAAAAAAAGCCTGCATTTTCTTTTTAAGGAGCCACGTTTTTGCATCTGCATAACAAACAAAAAAAAAAAGCGTTAACCTCCGGTTCTCCATACAAACACATGCCGGTCGTGACACGTTTGGTTCTTCCTTGTCCAGCGCTGCGAGGGCCATTATTAAGGCCAGACTTGTTTTTGCTTTGATCTTCCCAAAACGCCACGGCCCCCGCCATTCATTACAGCGCAGAAATGATGCACGAGCAACAAGCGTTACTCAGCTGGAGCCCCTTTTTTGGAGAGGAAAAACTGTTTTAAATTCAGGGTTAAAAGAGGGATTGCATCCTTTTTGTGGGCATTTAATTGGTCCGGATATTTTACTTCTCTTTTTTTATGGATCGTCATCATAACCAGGGCAGCTTAGAGTGAGTAATGCAGTAATTTGCTCAAATAATTGAGCCTAACCAGCGGCATCCTCTTGACATTTTAGAGCTCTGGCTAGTGGAAATAAAAATCTGAGTTTATCTCGGCATTGATTGTTTACGAATGAGGAAAAAAAAAAAAAATCCTAATGCACGAAACGGAGAAACGGAGAAACGGATATTGATCGTTTTCCTGCAGACACAAATCCCAGCCCAGAGCTGCGGGACCGACGGGAAGCAGAGGTTGGAACCGGAGGATCAATGAGGATGATGGAGCCATTAGTGACACCGTGAGCCCGTCCGTGTTTTGATTTGGTTTTGGTAGCGTTGTTTGGAAAGTAGCGGCGTTGACGTTGGGTAACAGGCAGAGCTGATGCTACCTCTGTGGTCCTTCTGTTGACATCTCAAATTCTCCTCCTTTTTATTTTCCACAGCTCTGCGGCGTCCAGTAGTTTGTTCAGCGGCAGCTCCTCTTGGATAACGTTCAGCTGACCTTCAGAGCCAATATTCTCTTATTCTGGACGCGCAAAGCTGCTTTTTAATGCAAACGCGCTCGGGGGTGTTTCTGTTGGCCTCGCTCCGGTTTGTGGGAGAGCGATGTAGGCCAAACTTGTCCTGGGCTCAGACTCGCGTTGCACTTTTTTATTCTGCACAGTAGCGGCGAGAGAAGGGCGAGAGTTTACATTTATTAAAAGTCCGACCTGCCAATTCGTGGCTGCATCATCCGAAAGTCAATGTAAACCTTTTAACTTTGTTATCGACGTCAATCGTGTTTATTTGCATGAAAACACGCAATTCAAATGTTAAAGAAAAACACGTTTGTATTTTCATTAATAATCTTGCCATTATTAGTTTTAAATGATGTATTAGCTAGTGTTAGGACAGTAAACGGGTCATAATTCTCTCAATAATATTCTACTATTGCAGTGAAAACACCTCCTTCAAACATTTTCTAACCCAAAGTAAAATTTGACATGATTTCATTTGAACAAATCATAATCTAAATTTCGCTCAATACTCATTTTTTAACCGAGTAGAGCTTGAACGCATCATAATGCAACAGCAGGACCGTGTAGGTGGAGAGGTCGCTGTTTCGCCAGATTATATAATATAGATATAATAATAAATATCTGATTTCAAGTCGGTCGTTCCAAAATGTTTTTAGGGTTGTTGCTCCGCTGATTATTTTTGGTTTATGTCTTTTTGCCCCCTCGCACGGAAGAGCTTCCACATCGACGACATGTCTTAAACCTGGATAAAAGTCTCACATTTAGTTTTAAAATGTTGAAACTATTGTTGTATCGATGACCGTATTCAATAAACTTTGCAAAAATAAGGACGTTGCCCTTTTTTTTGTGGACCTTTTACATTTCCACATTTGTGGTTGCAATAGTCGGTCCGACAACAGCTCTTGTTTTCATCGCCCTAAAAGTTCATATCTTCAAACGAATGACATTCTGCCAATTAGCCCGTTGTTGGCACGCCAAAAACAAAGATGGCGGCGAACATGGTAAACACTGTTACAGTGCAGGAAGCTCAAAGCCCGGCGGTGCCTGAGCAAAGCTCACAGAGCTGCCAAGCGAGGTCCTGTTTGGAAACCGTCAGACACGTTTCTGAATAAATATCTCCGACAGGCAAAATTACTTCAGAGTGAGCGCTCGTTCCCTGAGCGGTAACTGCTGCCGCGATACGATGTCAACAAATCAGCAAAACACAAACTTCCACTGCGCACTAAGCCCTTTCTTTGTTGTCTGTCAAGCCTTCGCAGGGACATCGTTGTTCGTCCCTCTTGAGAGACGGTTTTAGTTAACGCACGAACCGACGAGCTCGTTCACACGACGTGCGTCGTCCGGCTTTTCTTTGAGAGGTCACGCCGGATACCACAATGCACATGGAAGCCAACCCGCCAGTGTCTCTCAAGCTCGATTCCTGTCGGTCATGTTCAGGCTAAACCCCCCCCCCCCTCCCCTCACAAGCCTGCAGACGAAGTCGGCGTTCTCTCTCTCTGCACACGGGCTTCGGATCGATAACCACTCGCTGTTCATCACTTATAGTCATGTGCGTCCCCTCCGGGGGGGTGGGAGGGAGGGGGGGGGGGGTGGCGGTTAGCTGCATTCTGAGGAAGAATAGAAAGCAAAGAGCCAGATAGAACTCACTCTTTTGTGTGCACAGTGCAGTTTACTCACATGTTTATTAAATAAGCTGGTGTAAAAAAAAATCCTTCCATGCTCATATTCAGCTTCATACTTGTGTTTTCATGCTTCATAATGTGCAAAAAAACACATTATTTGACATGCGTTATTTGCGTGTGAGCTAAATCTGAATAGCTTGTTGAATCTCTGAGCTTGTCTTAAATGTACGTGCACGAGCACTGACAAAGTTATTGTTCGGAAAACATCACGGTTGTGGCAAAGGGCATTCAAAATAAAATGTATTTAATCTTAAAGAAAAAAGAGGGCAACAATACATTTTTAAATGATACATTCACCTCTGTGAAGAATGTCTTTTTATTTATTTTTTAATTAGATATTTTGGTTTTTGGCCCACAAATGTTTTCGCTGATTGTTTGCCATCGAGGATTGCGTGTTTTACGACTCATTCTGTTGTCCTCGAATGGCCCACGAACACTAACGACGCCGCTTTAACTGCTGCTGGCGCTGCAGCTCGTTATGTAGCGTAATAAGAAAGCACTTTTAAAAGGGAGCGGGAGGTGGAAAAAAAAACTGAGATTATTGGGAAGTAGCCCCAAAACAAAAAACCTCCCCATTCTGGTCCTGGAGTGTAGACGGTGCAACAATGACGCACTGTACTACGCAGGAAACACAACGATACCACATGGGAAGAGGTAAGATGGTACTAATGGATTACAATCGGCCTGTAACCACGGCAACAGAGACGCTCAGATGACGTCTGATTGTACTGAGCGGTCTTGCAGAGGGAGATGGGGGGGGGGTTCTTTTTATCAATACAGTTCCCCACAGTCGCTGCCCTTTTCCTGATATTGATGCCCCATTAGAGTGTGTGTGTGTGTGTGCCACTTCTCCATCCTCTGCACTATTACACTCCCCCATTGGGAGATGACATCACCTCGACCTACACACACACACACACACACACTCTAATGGGGCATCAATATCACCTGCACACACACACACACACACACACACACACACGAACCTCGGTTGCACATTTGATTGTGATCGCAGGTTCGAGTTCCACTTATTTAATTTCTCGGCTTTTTCATCTATATTTTCCTCTCCTCCTACAAAATCGGGTCAAAGGAGTGTAAAGGTAAAAAAAAGAGGAGGATTTGGAGGTGAAGGAGCAGCGCTGATGAGGCGAGTGCCTTCGTTGATGTCGTGAGGCACGTTCTGCAAACCTGGTTCGTTCCCTTTCGTCTCTCTCGCCTGGTCGTTTGTTTTAAAACTGTTGCCTCTAACCGAACAACGTAGTAGAGTAAAGGGGGAAAAGACCAGAACGCCCCGCGGTCCTGAGTTCTTTTTAACGTATTCACACACACACACACACACACACACACACACACACACACACACACACACACACACACACACACACACACACACACACACACACACACACGCGCGCGCTGCACTGAATGACTCGGCACTCTGTCTCAGTGTGTGCATGAGTTTCAGGCAGATGTTTGTGTCTGTGTGGGCTCAGTTCCTGTGAGCTCTGCTGGCCTGCTGGAATTCAGGAATTCACACACACACACACGCACACACACACACACACACACACACACACACAAGGCATTTATTATTGGGCTTTTTTTTACTTTCCAGGGAAAGTTGCCTGAAGACATTCTGTGTCAGTCTGTGTCGCATTCACACTTGAAGCAGTAAATGCTGCAGTAGACGCTCAGTCTTCAGTTCTCAGGCTGAAGCAGGTCATCAGAACCACGTCTGAAGGTTTTTTAAACGGGGGATGGGGAAGGGGGGTGGGGTGGGGTGGGGAGACAAGATGGAGATGGCAACACACACTTTCGGACGCTCCAGCCTCTTCAAAGACGACGATGACGATGCCCTCCGTTGTACACCTGAGAGGTATCGGATGTATTTCTTTTCAAGTAAAATAAAAACAGCCGGCCAATCGCTGCCCCGAGTTGGATCGTCAGATTCTCAGTTTCAGAAAGTTCGGAGCTTCTGAAAGGAACAAGTTACGTTACACGTAGCCCCCCTCATTCTGACATTGTGTGTGTGTGTGTGTGTGTGTGTGTGTGTGTGTGTGTGTGTGTTCAAGCGCTTCGCTCAAAGCACACTGAGGCTCTTTGGCAACTCTGCTGCAACAGTTTCGCGGGAATGTCAAAGTTCCCAAAGGGCACTTTAGGAACTTTCAACTTTTCTAGAAACAAAAGTAAAGAATAACCGACTTATTTTAGCGTAATAATTTACGTCGGAGAACGTTCTACATCTACTGTACGGATACGGCTACTTTTATTTTTGCTTTTTACTCATAGCATTCAGGAATAAGTCAGTGTTTGATTACATAAGTAAAAAAACAACAACTAATGTACACAAAAAAAACCAAATGAGACAAGATTCCAGGTGACTTCTCGTCCTCCGCAGCCCCAGCTGCATGCAAATCACACACACCTTTCTTAGTTTTGAATCCTGGGGCCGTTGGTGAGATGTGTGAACACAAGGCGTGGCATGTGTGTGTGTGTGTGTGTGTGTGTTTGTGGAGTAAGCTTCAGGACCTAATGCAGATATAGCTGCAGCCGCTAGTGTGGAGTAAACCAACAGGGAGTTTGAAATATGCCTGTAATCTTTTAATGATCTTCACTGATGAGTGATCAGGGCCGGGAGCGAATGCGTGTGTGTGTGTGTGTGTGTGTGTGTGTGTGTGTGTGTGTGTGTGTGTGTGTGTGTGTGTGTGTGTGTGTGTGTGTGTGTGTGTGTGTGTGTGTGTGTGTGTGTGTGTGTGTGTGTGTGTGTGTGTGTGTGTGTGTGTGGGTCGAGAAGTATTACTGTGTATGAGTCACAGTTCAAATGAACCAGATAGTAACTTCTCTACTAATGCAGTCGTCTTTGGTGTAATGAAGAAAACACACCTTTCGTGTTGAGAGATTAAAAGTGAGGTGAACTTTGTGTGTGTGTGTGTGTGTGTGTGTGTGTGTGTGTGTGTGTGTGTGTGTAGGTCGAGAAGTATTACTGTGTATGAGTCACAGTTCAAATGAACCAGATAGTAACTTCTCTACTAATGCAGTCGTCTTTGGTGTAATGAAGAAAACACACCTTTCGTGTTGAGAGATTAAAAGTGAGGTGAACTTTGTGTGTGTGTGTGTGTGTGTGTGTGTGTGTGTGTGTGTTTGTGAGCAGTGTCGAGGAATGCTGAGGTTTGGTGTTTATTGCTGTTACACTGGTGAGAAGCGACTGTGGGAGGGGAGGAGGGGCTGTTGCCGTTTGCCAGCCAGACTCTTGAAGACCTGCAGGACGAGTTGAGCTTCTCATCTGTATTTAATATCCCTGGCAACGTTCTGCTTTAATAAGATCCTAAAGGTCCCCCCCCCCCCCCCCCCCCCCCCCCCCCCCCCCCCCCGGCTCCTCGAACACAGAGTAATTTACTGCATGTTTTGCTGCGAAATGTCAGTTTTTATTCTCTTTCTGTGCCAGAGGAGGTGGAGGATGTTTAAAAAAAAAAATGATGAGAAACACCCCTCGTACTTCATCTCAGAGACACAAAGGGGGGCGGGGCATGCTGATGACTTCAAGTCTTTTCTTGAAGCCTCTTTTAATTACCAAGGATTTCCAGGAACTACTAAGTCACATAGACAAGAGTAAGAGGACACGAGTGACGGTTCCCTCGAACAAATAAAGGAAAACGCATAAATCCCCTTAATAATATTCTAATGCGGCAAACTAATGGAAATGTGCGACCACAGTGGAGACTCGCAGGCTTCACGGGCGAGACGGCAATATATGATTTATGGGAAGTAGTCGTGGACAATTAATTTGTTTTGAGTCTCCAAAGCAACGAAAGCACATTTACAGTGTAAGTTATTAAAGTCATGCTTTCTGTAGCCCCCCAGTGGAGAGCTCAGTTGATCAACGGAGATTTTTACGGCATTTAAAAACAATAATCAATACTTAAAGGGACAGTGCGCAGGATTCGGTGGCACACTGAATATACCCCTCAGTTTCCAAGAAGCATGTTGGAGAACTACGGTGGCCTGCAGGCCTTCGGGCTCTCTCCCCCCCCCCCCCCCCCCCCCCTCTCTCTCTCTCTCTCTCTCTCTCTCTCACTTTCTGGAGCCATTGTCTTGTTTTGTCCCTTCTGGGCTGCTGTAGAAAAGTCCTCTCCTCTCCGTCGCTGTTGATGCTCAACTTACAGTATTAAGGTTCCTGCCTGAATGACCTCACCACATGCAGCTGTTCAAGGAAATGCAAGAAAAAAAAAAATCTCCAACCCCACCAAAAAAAAAAAGCTCCACACATGTGATTTGCCGGAGCCCCAGCTGTAACCCTGGATCCTCACTCTGACCTTTTGACCCATAAACGACCATCCGTCATTCCCCGCCCCCCTTTCGCCTTCCTGTGCTCGCCGGTTCATAAAGTCTCAGCAGACCGTCTCAAAATTAAACAATAAAAACGTCATTACCCGAAGTAGGGATTTAGATTGCGCTCCTATATCCTTTAAACTGGTAATCCGCAATATCCTTTTATTTTTGGTGACATCTGTGGTGTTTATGAATGGTATTTCCCAGAGATCCTTGGTGCATCAGAGTGATTACTGTACTGCAACGTGGTTTTTTTTCTTTCGGTTTTATGTTGATAAAAATCTTTTTCTACCCCTGCATTATACTGTTTATTACAAACGAACCAAAAAAGCATGGGAAATATATAAATAAATATATAAATACAATTATCTAAAAAAAAACTAAAAAAAACTAGCAGACAGTTTAGAAAAATCTCTTGTTTTATATCCGGAAAAAGGGTAATAAAAAAAAATAATAATAATTGCATATTCATATTGGTTTCACCCGCTGGTTCATTATTTAACTACTAAAATTCAAAGTGCATCCGCATAACTTTGTTGACACAAGCTCAGTTTTCGGGGGGAAGCCCCCCCCCCCCCCCTGAACGCCGACTGTATTTACGCTTCTGCATCACAGACTCGACGCTCCGACCCGTCATCCGGCTCGTTGGCGTCTCGACAAGCATCCCGTGTACTTTCTCTCTCTCCGTCGGCTCTGCTTTCATCCCTCACAGTTCACCTCTTTGTTTCTTACAGGCTGGTTATTTCCCCTCTCTCTCTCTCTCTCTCTCTCTCTCTCTCTCTCTCTCTCTCTCTCCTGCAGACTGCTGTAGGTGGTCAGGATCCCTGCAGACAGCAGGAGGGAGAGGAGGGTCTGTCTGGGGCACTCAAAGGACGGCTGGCTGGCTCTTCCTCTCCTCTTTCTCTCTCTCTCTCTCTCTCTCTCTCTGTCTAGTGCAATGCACTCGGCTGAGGGAGCCATTAAAGAAAATTAAAAGTCATCAGGAGAGATATTTTTAAAAAATAAGAGCAGGAGTAAATTTTAGGAGAGGACAGTGGCGCATGCTTTAATCGAAAAACCATAACCTCACATTAGTGAATATATATTGTTTGGGATCTCATCCTTAAGTCTTCTGCTTCCCCCCCCCCCCAAAAAAAATAATATTTGCGAACAGAACTTGAATTTAGAAATGTAAAAAAAACTAAATGCATATTTTCATTTTATTTGTCTGCGTTGAAAGTGAATCTCCAGAACGCAGTCGGAAGGGAAAAAGAAGCCGGAAACCGCACGAGAGAGAGATGAAGGAAAATAAAAATAAATCAAATGGGAAGAGACGAAGGAGTGCAGCGGTGGTCTTCGTTTGAGTGCTTGTTTCGACATGTTGGGATACTTTCTCGATTCATATTCGTCGTCCAGGTTATTGTTTTTTTGTGTTTCCATGGAGACTGCACTTCCTTTATTTAGTTGTGATGCAGTAGAATAGAATAGGATGTGACTGACGATATGAAACAAACATTAAACTAACGTCAGAGTGACGGTTTCCTAATGATATTAAACAAAAACAAATAAACACAATTGAGTTAAGAGAACACCGGCGGTGATTATTCCCCGTCCCTTAATTAATATGTAATTAGCGTGTTGTGTGTGTGTGTGTGTGTGTGTGTGTGTGTATTAGTTTTGACGCAGAACGCTCTGTAATTATTTTTGTTTGAGAGGCCTAATGAATCTCAAAGAATCTCAAAAAAGGACATTTCAAACTTAATAAAAATTATATTTGGAACGCTTAACGATGCCAAGACTCATCTGAATAATAAGGGTGTTAAATAGTTACTTTTAGTTTTAATTTCAGTGTAACAGACACATTGCGACACACAGTACACAAGTATCAGGTACTTAGTTTGATCTCATAATCATCAACTTATTTAACAGTAATTTACAGTGTCACAAATCACATTTGAAAGCCTTTGTAGTCTGTGAAACTGGAAGTTGTGTGTGTGCGTGTGTGTGTGTGTGTGTGTGAGAGAGAGAGAGAGAGAGAGAGAGAGTGTGGAGTGCTGTGTTCACTATCAACAGGGAAGTGGTGAATTAAGCCATTGTGCTCTCATTACAGCCACTTTTGTGTGGAAGGGAGCAGCTGTTAATCTTGGCACATGGCTAGAGCCCTTGGATTATCACACACACACACACACACACACACACACACACAGGGTCTGTGGCTCTGATAAGCTGGCGGGTAGCCTTTAAATTCATGAAGTGGCGACTGTTCCTCATTGTTTTCGACCAGCTATCAGTTCTCGTCTCCCTCGTCGACCCTCGTTGGTCTCATGCGGCTCTTTTGTGGCGTGCGTGATCGTCGACTCCTTTTTTTTTTTTTTTTACGATACAAAAAAAACAGAAAGCCCTTTGAGTTGCCCAACTCTGTCATGGGACGGATGAAATCGCCATGACTCCACTGACCCTGTTGTGACTCAATGTGCTGGAAAAAGCCCGAGGGCATGAACCGATGTCTGAAACCACGAGTTCCTCTTTGTAACCCTTGTTGTCGAGCGGCCGTTCCACCATGTTTGACCCCCTCTCTTCCATCTCTTTCCTCTTCCAGTTGGGATGCCCTGAGCCAGTCCTCTGGGCCCAGAGAGCGGTGTGCTGATGGGACCTGCTGCGCCAACATGAGTTTACAAGATGGCGGCTGCAGCTACGCCGGCAGCGCCAACGCGGCCTCCGCTTGTGGCAGCATGCGGCGGCGCCTGGAGGACCAGGAGTTCGCCCTGCGCGTCTACCCGGGCGCCCTGGCCGAGGGCACCATCTACTGCCCCGTCAGCGCCCGCAAGAACACCACGGCGGCCGAAGCCATCGAGTGCCTCATCGAACGGCTGCGCCTGGATCGCACCAAGTGCTACGTGTTGGCCGAGGTGAAGGAGTTCGGCGGGGAGGAGTGGATCCTGAACCCCGGCGACTGCCCCGTGCAGCGGATGATGCTGTGGCCGCGCAGCGCCCTGGAGAACCGCAGCGGCCTGGGCAGCGGCGACGACTACCGCTTCCTCCTGCGGGAGAAGAACCTGGACGGATCTATCCACTACGGCGGCAGCCTGCAGATGTGGCTGCGGGTGACCGAGGAGCGTCGGCGCATGGTGGAACGGGGTTTCCTCCCCCAGCCTGCAGGGAGCGACCCTCCGTCCGACCTCTGCGCTCTCCCGGAACTAACGGAGCGCACCATTTTGGAAAGCCTTCGCGCACATTTCCGCCAGGAGAAGATCTACACCTACATTGGGAGTATTCTCATTGTGATTAACCCCTTTCAGTTCCTGCCCATCTACAATCCCAAATACGTCAAATTGTACGACAACCACACGCTGGGGAAGCTGGAGCCCCACATTTACGCGGTGGCGGATGTGGCGTATCACGCCATGCTGCAGCGACGGAAGAACCAGTGCATAGTAATTTCTGGGGAGAGCGGGTCCGGGAAGACCCAGAGCACCAACTTCCTCATTCATCACCTGACTGCGCTCAGCCAGAAGGGGTTCGCCAGCGGGGTGGAGCAGATCATCCTGGGAGCGGGGCCCGTGTTGGAGGTAAGAAACGCCACATTTTAAAACAAAGGATCCAGTCAAGATCTTAACAATAGATTTGTCTTGAAGGATGAGAGGATGGATTGTGGTCAGATCTCATTCCCACCTTTTTTTAAAAAAACAAATACAGACTAACACTTGGAATGCTACCTGGTGATGAAAGATGAACCCGTTGTCGTATGTATCTGTGACTGTCTGGTATGCCCGTAATGCTAAAAGCAACAGTACGACCCAGTTACGTTGTCGTGTGGTCATTCGGACCGCTGGAAAATAAGCGTACCGAGTAGACGGCGCCCCCTCGATCTCTGATTTGCGGGCGCGTTCAGTCAACTAACGAGAGTCGGGGCTTCGTTCTGTAGCTTCCGGCTTCCATAGAGAAGGACTTGCAGGCTGCAGCCGTGTCGCTGAAACCCACGAGCCCTTTGACGAACTCAGGAAGTGAAACAATGGCGGTCCTGATTTCACTTCCTGATTCACTTCCTGCAACCATTTGGTGGAAAAAAGAGTAAAAAGTTAACAGCGAGTACACCGTCCGATCTGAGGCGACTTCGTCGTCGACGTTTTTCTTTCACGAGATGGCATCCCGACGGAGTCCATCTCGATTGTTCAGATGGCTCGTTGAAGTTCTCTTAACACGTCGGTGTGGAAGATGGTAAAGCTGGAGCTTAAGGTCAAGAAAGGTCATCGCGTGTTGTAGGTCTAAATTTAGGTCTTTAGACATTCTACTATGTTTTCTATGTGTGGCTGAATGCGATTCCCTTGTTAGTGAATTCTGCACCTCGAATAAAAAGTGGAGAAAGTAAGTGACAAAAAGGCCCGGATGAAATCTGAAGAGAAGTCAGCAGGTTATTTCTCCGGTGTTGGAATGTCGGCTCGTGAGACGAGGCATGAAATGGATTATAGAAATGTCCTTCTGACACTGGAATGCCTCCACGTGCGGGGAAGCCTCGATTCATCCTCCCGGCTTTACCACATATGACTCTCATATATATATATACATATATATATATATATATAT
Organism: Cyclopterus lumpus; assembly: GCF_009769545.1. NCBI lineage: Eukaryota > Metazoa > Chordata > Actinopteri > Perciformes > Cyclopteridae > Cyclopterus > Cyclopterus lumpus. Next base: position 5,224,254 of record NC_046971.1, on the reverse strand, counting down.
ACATATATATATATATATATATATATATATATATATATATATATATAAATATATATATATATATATATATATATATATATATATATATATATATATATATATATATCTCTCATTTGACCCAGAAACTGGGAATCCAATCTCTGCATTGATGGAAAAAAAAAAAAATGGAAATGGAATGTCGACTAATCTGCCCGGATTATGAATCTATAATGGTTTATGGATTATGGAATTTCATTGGGAATTTCATGTTTTCAGAAGGTCTCCTCAAGGGCGACATTGTTCTCTTCAGCCTCATCGCATATGACTTCGGTGAGCTCCCGGCAGCGTGCGGGGTTCTCTGGCGACCATTTTGTCCCGTGGCACGCAGTTTCCTGACTTCGGTGACCTCCTGGTTGCATCCGGGGGGGGGGGGGGGGGGGAGAAACCGCTTTCAGTGCAGCTGCTTTCGTGATGTTATTTAAAGAAAAAAAAGAAAAATCTTTGGAAGCAGCCGGTTTGAATGTGACTTTGTGCTTTGCCGTGCATCCTAGGAATCTCTTGCTAACGAATAACATGCGTGTAAAATGAGCGGTATGTTGGCGTCTCGCCACATTTCTCACCGTCGCTCCTCTGCAGGTGATGATTTGACACCCCGTGACTGAATACCTGTCAGGTGCCCGAGGCCACAACACTGGGAGGACCGAGAGGCTTTGTTTTTGATAATAACACAGATAGAGGAACATTTCTCTCTGAGGAACCAGATACTGTGGCTCGGTGGCCTGTGTGTGTGTGTGTGCGTGTGCGTGTGCGCGTGCGTGTGCGCGTGCGTGCGTGCGTGTGTCCCGCGTAATCACTACTTCCCCATCAATCACCTGCCGGACCGAAGGTGGGAGACACACGCCGCGCGGTCGAGTTGTCACGGAGACGGACACGCGAAGGGAGTTCACGAGGGCCGCGGGAAACATTCCTTCCACTTTTGTTGTGTTTTTGTGTCTTTTGCTTGTTTTTGTTGTCGAGAATTTGTCAGTTTGGTGTCCAAAAAAAAATGCTTCAGAGATCTAAAATATAAGAACTCTAAAATCTGAGAAAATATGAGCTACTTTAAGGAAATGACAGCAATATTAGTTGGACTTATTTCACAGTGTAGGCAGAACAGGTTTATCCATAGTATGGAATAAGATATACCATTTAGCAGGAAGTAGAGATAATTAGATTGTTATTCACGTGAATCAGGAACCATTCGAGGTATCTCAGGTCAAATTGGGTACAAATGTCCTCTTCAACCTTATATAAGAAGTGGACGTAGCACTTCCACAATTGGCGTCACTTTCAAGGGGTCAAAGGTCAAATCATCCCCTGCGAGTCCAATCCATTGGCGTGATATCTCAGGAGCGCATTGAGTGGATTCCTTAAAATGTTTGATCAAAATGGAACTGATTAGAAATGTGTAGGTCAAAGGTCACCGCGATCGCACAAAAAAACCCCCAAAAACCACATGTTGGGCTACAAGTCACGTTTGCCGTGTCCATTAAAAAAAAAAAAAAGCCCTAAAAAAAAGAGCTGCTTTTTACCTAATAGGATAATCGGATAATACGAAAAATATGTGACCACGCTTGCCAAAAGTGACGACATCATAACCGTCTGAACTCTCGTCCTCATCCAGCTGCTGCTCACACACACACACACACACACACACACACACACACACACACACGCACACACACACATTCTCCTGTAGCTTCTTCCAACAGCTGAACATGACGTCCACATTACTGCTCCGTTTGCATCCCACGAACAACAGCTGGATGCCAGAGACATTATGGGCTGCTGCCTCAGAGGGGGTGGGTAGCAGCCCATGGGGGGGTGGGTAGCAGCTCTCTGGGATATAAAAAAAAAACACACACACAAAAACGACTAAAGTTTTTACCGCCGGCCAAGAAAAACGAGGCTGCCGAGTCGAACCAGCCAAATTCTTTGGTTTCCACAAGTCGTAATGCCAATTACTGAACCATTCGCCTCGGTCAGACGCTGCACCGCCTCTCTGCACTGGAGCTGTGTGAGAGTCTGAATGTGAGTCAGACTCTATGTATGAGGTATCCGCAAAGGCCTGCATGTTACTTCAAAGGGACTTCAAATGCACGCCGGGCCTGAAAAAAGGTTTAATTCTGACTTCTTTGTTGGTTCCTAGATGTGGTTCATGATGCTCTACTCCACATCCTCCCTCTTAATGCCTGTAAATTGGTCTGTTGTATTTCCAGGTATTCCAATTACTCATTGCACACTCATTTGCTAGTTCATTTGGTACAACTAGTGCAAACGTATGCAGTCTGATAGTCCGTCAATACATCCAACCCTCATGTGATGTTCCTTTTTAATAATGGATATAAAGGTGTTGATTCAACTCTACGATGAATTCGGAGGTTTACTTTATTGTGTTACACCTTCTTCTGTTATTTTGTCCATTTATATCAGTGATTTTTTTTTTTTTTTGTAAGACCAAAATGGTCTTAAAATTTTTTAGGAATAATTGACGAGTTCCTGCTCTTCCAATGTGACGGTTTGCTGATTTTCTCTGTTTTACATGATTGTAATATGGATCTCTTTTGAATATCTATACATTTGACACTCTACGCATTAATTAGAATATATTCGGTCGCTGCAGCCCGAACATATTCTTTTGAAATAAATTATCATCACAATCGTATGGCTTTTTAAAAAAAATCCAGATGCGACACCTTTTATATTCACAGCTGAGAAAAAGGGCTGAACAATTTAAATATGATATATTGAAATGTAATCTTTACATCGTCAGTCTCATTTTCATGTGAAAAAGAAACATATAAAAATGAGCATTATAATTATTATTCCTGGTTTCTTAAGTCAGCCACGTTGCGATTTCCATAAATTTGTGATTAATTGTGCTGCCTGGTTTATATTGCTGTTACAATAAAGAGGCAGCTACTCTGCTCCGGGTTCTTTTCACGGTCTCTCGTTGTCCAGAAAGACGTTCTGAGACGGAACGTGGGAACGTGTCTCGGGGAGAACCGCGCGGTGGAGAACATTTATGTTTCCCGGCCCCGTCGACTCCGATGAGCCATTCTTCTTGGATTCCCTTAAGAAGCTTACTGCCAACCGCGTGAAAGGAAAGGAGGCGAGTGACACGTTAGTTTTTAAACCTTTTTATAAAATATTCAAAATCAATTATATTGCGTTTTTTTTTCTTTTTTTCTTTTACACATTTGATAGACAAATATTAAACGTGATAAGCGGATCTCAAAAACGGCACCACGGGGCGTGCTTTGAGTCAAAATCCAAAAGGGGAGGGGATTATTTCCTCTTCTTCTCCCTCAGTTTTTTTTGGGGGGGCGGGGGTGGGGGGGGGGGCTCAATGAAGACCCGCCTTCCAGTGACTGTGACGGTGAGAATGAACCGGTTTCCTCTTCACCTCCTGCGTCCGTCCACCTCTCCTTTCGGCACGCGTTACCCGTGAAGCGCGAGGTCAACGGCGTTACCGGGGCGACGGCTATTCCAGTGTGCAGGACCCCCATCACCCCCCCGACAAGCTCATCGCGGAGAATCGAACCGACGGCTCCAAAACTCCCAACGTCGAAATGCACGTATTCTAAACGTCCCGATTAAAAACGGTCCAAAATATCCAATATTCAATTTGGTATCGCACAAGACTGTGTGTGTGTGTGTGTGTGTGTGTGTGTGTGTGCCACATAGAGCTTTATTGTCACCCGATGGACGACCACCGTCTCTTGACGGGACACGTCGTCCGGCGTGGGGATCGACCCCGTGACCTTTCTTGGACCACACACTGTGCAGCCTTTGTAGCCACCGGGATCCACTCCTCCAGATATCAAGGGTTACATCACGCCGGCGCTGCAACCGCTGGGTCGTCGTGAAAAGAACCTTTTTAATAACGCACCGCAGATGGCCGGTAATGCAGTGGCGTGTAATGCGAGCCGGCCCGACAGCGGAGACGAGACCGCTCGGCGGGGTGACGCTGACGGGAAGACAGCTGGTGGGCTGACGGGAAGGATGCTCTCCCATTGTCCCCCGGCTTCAACGCGGCACACTATTGGGTTTCAGACAAACTAAATAAATATATATATATATATATATATATTTATATATATATATATATATATATATATATACACCCACAAAGTTAAATTTGACTGTTTGATTATTCGAGATCAGACTCACAACTCAAATGTTTGTATTTATTTAGAGTGCTCTCGAGGTGACTTTTTAGTTTTCTAGGCCAGACGGGGAAGTTAACATCGCTCTCTTGTCCCCTTTTTGACAAAAAGCCGAATGCAAATAAACGCTTATCGATAATTGCACGTGTTTGATCTTCACGGACGAACGAAGCGAAGGACGCTCTCGAGCGAGTGTGTAATTAACTGATGTCTTTTTTTTATGTCACTTAAACTTGTTTCAGGCATCTCACCCAAAAAAAACTTTGATTAACTAACTAACTGACACGTTTTGGGGGTATTTAAGACTCATTCCTGCAGCACCCCTTTGTGCTGAGAGTCTTACGGTCAGCTTTATTCATTAAAGTATAAGTCTGGTGACACTTTGTATTTTTCATCCACGGGAAAAAGACCAAAAAACAGCAATAGATTGATCCGTCTAACAAGTGTTGTCATATTTAAACATTAAAATCACATCGGTGAGTCACCGGATATACATCACCATGAATAATAACCACGACATTACACGTCCTACTGTCGTAAATATTCACTAGCGCACCAAATGTGTATTAATCCGCCACTGAAAATAGTCCCTATAATAGTGCCTTTTTTATGAAAAGTGAAACTATCTATATTGATCCATTTAAAAAAGATTTACATCTTCAGTCGGACCAGTTGAATTATTAAGAGACGGCTCTACATGTCGTCTCAGTTTGACAATAACAAAAGAGTCCACCTTTTCCTTTTAATTATTGTACGTTTGTCTTTTAGTGCGACCTAATCCTAAGTAATGCCTAATGTAACACGCTCGTCAAGTCATTTTTCCAGTCAATGCAGAGTTTTGGGATAATAAGCCGACAGTTGAAGCTGACGTGCATAAAACAAGGATTAATGTCTTACAGGTAATCTGACTAAGAGCAGCATATAAATAAATGGGAGTTATGTATTGAAGTTATCGTAGATTATAAACAATAATGTGCCGGATTTGAGCTTCACCAGCTGGTTTCTGTCCTCTGTGGCTCAAACCTCTTTGAGCTTCATCCTCAGACTGGATGTGGTGGTGAACGTAAAGATCCTTGACATCGCGTCAGACGGTTACGATGTCCTGGGGGGGGGGGGGGGGGGGGGGGGGACACGTTTACGTCATCCTTGTTTCTGATGGAAGCTCCACAGACTTCCACCCCAGACTCGTAAATCTGAACAGGACAAAAAGAAAAAAGAAAGAAAGCGTTTATCCAGAAAACCTCCTGCTCTGCATGCGAGACGGACCTCAAGGTGCCGTCTGATTCAAGGACGCGTCGGCTCCACCGGACCGTCGGACTCTGTCTTTGTTTCCTTTTTAACCGGCCTGCACGTTAAAAAAAACGCTGGAATAAAACCTCGAATGCCAAATGACCCTGAAAAAGAACAACGTTGTAAATAAGTTACACATCTTGGGACTCAGACGGGACCCTGGGTGACCCCGGGGCTCTCGCGTGACGAGCGACTGACCCCGGCTGGGTTGCTGCTGTACCTGTGGGGGGGTGGGGGGAGATTACAGCCCGTCTTTGTTCTGGTGGTGTGGCCGGCAGACCCTGTGCCTCCCTGCATGCTGCATTAGAAGCCGAGCCGAAACCCCCGCCCCTTCCTTCTCTAACACCAGATGGTTCCCATCCAGATGTCACCCCCCCACCCCCCACACACACACACACACACAAACACACACAAACACAACCCCTCTGCTCTTAACCAGGCCCTCAGGGACAAGACCCGTCTCCTGTGGCTGATAGATGGCTCCAGGTAGTGCCTCGGCCCTCTTGGTTTTAAAAGTGTGTGTGTTCAAAGGCCCGTGTGTCATTAATTGGGTCAGGGGCACCACGACTACTCACTTTTTTTTTTTTTTAAAGCTTTAAATCCCACGTTGCACAGCACCTTCACTTGAGGCCGTGTGAGCTGCTTCTATTCCCACTCGAACCAGGACAACACTGCTACTGTGTGTGTGTGTGTGTGTGTGTGTGTGTGTGTGTTACTGTGTGTGTGTGTGTGTGTGTGACTCTAACCTCTGTGCCTGTCAGAACGTGTTAGCGTTCAGCTCTGCCGGGCCGAGACGTTCACCCACGGCCGAGAGTGTCTTTTAAAAATCCCGATTTTTTTTTGTTTTTTGTGGCAGATGCTGAAGTTTGAACGTGGCTGTTGGGCTGAAGAATCCACTCCTCTTTTTTTTTTTGGGTAGAACGTCATCCTTATTTCATTCTCGTACACTTTAGCCACGCAGGCCTCGGGCCCCTCTACTTCCCCCTTAAGCAATTCCATCCCATAATCCGTACGCTCTTCGATGGGCTCCCCAAACATCTGTTGGGCGGATTATCCTCCGTCTCCTTCTCAATCCGTCGTTCTCGCTTCTCCTCTTCAGGCGGGATATCGGCGAGCGAGTTTTCGTGCTTTCTGCCTCTTTTTTTTTTAATAGTACAATAAAAGCGCGATTCACATTTAATCATGTGTCTTGCCTCTGATCTGATAGTGGGAGAAGTAGCCACATCTCATCCCTTCTTCTTCTTCTTCTTCTTCTTCTTCTTCTTCCTTTTTCACCTCCTCCTACTTCTTCTTCCTTCTCCTCCTCCTCCTCCTTCACCTCCTCCTTCTCCTCCTTCTTCTTCCTCCTCCTTCCTCTTCCTCTTCTTCTTCCTCCTCCTCTTCTTCCTTCTCGTCCTCCTCTTCCTCCTCCTCCTTCTCTTCTTCCTCCTCCTCCTCCTCCTCCTCCTTCTTCTTCCTTCTCGTCCTCCTTCTTCTTCTTCCTTCTCGTCCTCCTTCTTCTTCTTCTTCTTCTTCCTTGTTCACCTCCTCCTACTTCTTCTTCCTTCTCCTCCTCCTCCTCCTCCTTCACCTCCTTCTTCTCCTTCTTCCTCCTTCTCCTCCTTCTTCTTCCTCCTCCTTCCTCTTCCTCTTCTTCTTCCTCTTCCTCCTCCTCCTCCTCCTTTTCTTCCTCTTCCTCCTCCTACTTTTCTTCTTCCTCTTCCTCCTCTTCCTCCTCCTCCTCCTCCTTCACCTCCTTCTCCTTCCTCCTTCTCCTCCTTCCTCTTCCTCTTCTTCTTCTTCTTCTTCCTCCTCCTCTTCTTCCTTCTCGTCCTCCTTCCTCTTCCTCTTCTTCTTCTTCTTCCTCCTCCTCTTCCTCCTCCTCCTCCTCCTCCTCTTCCTCGCTGACTCGGCGCGTCTCCACCCATCATGTTTAGTGAAAGGCTTCTCAACAGGAAATTGATAGTCCAAATGGGCCCTGATTCGATCTGAGCCCGCTTACGTGGTGTCGGATGAGATTACAGACATTAGGAGTCGCGGTTGGACGCGAGGCCGTCTGGGAGGACGGGGAGCGGAGTGACCTCGTCTGTTTGAGCCCGTTAACGAGACTGCCGTCAATCAAAAGGGGGATCTAATTGGCCGTCCATCGAAGCAGAAAGGGGTCGTCTGTTATAATGTGTTTTTTTTTTTTTGCTCAGGATTTCATTTTCATTCCTCGAAAAGGTTTTAGTGTTTCTCCATCTGCCCTGTTTTCTGCACAGATCTGCAGATCTGTCCCCCCCCCCCCCCCCCCCCCCCTTTTTTTGAAGAGTTATTTTAAGTCTCCAAAGAAAACAAATGGATCTTTTTGGGGTTTCTGTGGTGGCCTCGCTGCATGACGGGCAACCTATGGAGGAGTTTTCAGAAATGACAAGAATTAGTGTGCATCACACGTGGGGAGGTTGGAACCACATCCACACAGTAAACACAATTACAAAAAGAGAGGGGGAAGCTTTTTTTCTTTTTCAATATCCGATCTTTAGGATTTATTGGTTTTGTAACAAAAGGACGGCCGGTGTCATTTAACTCTGTGCGTATTGATCACTTGCGGACAATGGGATGAATCTATAAATGACCCGCTGAGCAGAATCGGACACATCCTGATGCCGTCTCAAATATGGAAGTGGAGCCATCGGCCATTTAGACCACAAGACGAATCTCTCTCCAGGAAAGGGCTTCTCTGTAACTTCCACAAGGACTATTTCCTCAGCAGAAAGTAGTCCCGATGTCGTGGTTTTTCAGCCGCCGCTCGACTCTTGTCTTTTTGTCTGTGAGCATCTTCTCCCTGTGTCTGTATCTTCTGTGGGTAAATAGACGACGGGCTGAATGGTGCAGATGTGCCATTGAGAGTGTGAGTCAGTGGGCGGGTGTGAATGAAAAGGTGGGGAGCGGCCGCTGGAGGTTTGAACTTGTTCCCGGGCTGACGCTTTGGTTTGCCATTTAGTTGTGTACACACACACACACACACACACACACTGGACTGCACTGTTTCTGTATTCGGTGCACCGAGCCCACCTGACCGAGCACAACGGTCTTTTTTTTTTTTTATCTTCGCCATCTCTTCTCATCGCGGCTCTTTACCACGTTCAAGAGTTTCCTTTCATGTCTCCACGCTTTCCATTGATAAGCCCTCTGCGGTCCAGACATTCATCAATCCCCAGCTTCCTCGTCCTCGTCCTGTGGTCGATGCAGAAGATGGAAGCGCTCTCTGTTGCAGCCCCCTTGCCTCCCGTCCTTCATCTTCTCTGCATCCCACCCACCCTATAGCACAGCAACCGGGGGCACATGGAGGGGAGAGATAAAAATTTTTTAAAAAGGTAGGCGGAGGATAACAACGCAGGAGGAGAGAAAAGGAAGGGAAGAGGAGGAGGAGGAGGAGGAGGGAGATGAGAGACGCAGGATGAAATCTTTGCTTAAATAATATAGAGAGAGAGAGAGAGAGAGAGAGTCATTTTTAAGCTAGCGAGCTCCAAAGTGCCCCAGTTTCTGGGGCGGTTTATTGAAATTGAGATGAGGCTGGATTTTACCGTCTCCGCAGCCCCTCAGACGTAGAGCAGGGCAGCAGAAAAAACGCTTCCTTCAGGGGGGCAAAGCAATTCAATACATACAGTGTGTATATATATATATATATATATATATGTATATGTATATATGTATATATATATATGTATATATATATATATATATATATATATATATATATATATATATATATATATATATATATATATATATATATATATATATGTATATATGTATGTATGCATATCCTCTCGCCTCTCGCTCCCTCTGCAGCTGGTTCCCCTTGTAAACAAGCGGTATGAAGACGTGCGTCTGAGTGCCCTCTGAGCTCTGACTTCCGTAAAGATCCTTTTAAGGCGTTTAATAGTCCGGGTCTGCTGCAGTCTGCGCCGTTAACCGCTTCCTCCCAGTAAACACTAAACAAGCTCGGCTTCATCCAAAACAGCTGCCCCCCCCCCCCCCCCCCCCCCCCCCCTTAGGGCCAAAGGTCAAGCAGGATGACGAGACGAGTGTCACTTTAAAGTCACCGGGCTGGAAAACGTGCTCCGTGGTCGCTGTCGGTGATGTAAGGCATTCGAGATTCTGCTGATGCAGATTTTCTCACGCTGATTGATGGAGCGCGTCCTTTTTTCTCTCCCACAACCGTCATTGGATAAATTCAAAAGACTTAAAACACCCACGGGACCGAACAAACAATACGATAATGCCAAAATACTTCCCCCCCGGGGGATATAATATATCTACGGGGCTTTTATTGTGAAAAAGAATACTCAAAGGAGAGGATCTGGTTTGTGCTGTAGGTTGAAAGGAGTAATGAAGTAATAAAGTCTGTGTCTCGGTTCTCAACACCACTGATACGCATATTAACTGCAATAAAAAAAAAAAATCGCCTGGGGCGTGCGAAAGGCCCGCGTCTAAATCTGTTATGAAAACTGTCAGTTAACAGCCTTTTTTTATCGATTTGACAAAACGAGACTTTATGAAACAAAAACTGACTAAATCGCAGTTTAACATCACCATTGACCATTTGAGTAAATGAAAAAAAAGTCTCGAGAATATAGATGTTACATGTAAATATAATAATATCGTATTATTGATTTCAGCCACGTGACTCTTCCTTTTACCTCCTTAACGTGAACATCACCACATGTCCTGTCCTCTTAATTGCTGCCAGCATCTTTCAGATTTTTTCAGTTTTCAGCCATTTCAATAAAGTGAAATATGAAACGGCACTTCAGTCCGATTGATTGAATTGAACCGCTTCCAGTTCGCCGCTCAGTCTCGTGTAACAGTGATTGTAAGAGATATTGTGCTGCTTTGAGCTACGAGAAGGAGAAACGTATCGCTTCAGGCCCATTTTCAGGCAGAGTATATATATGTATATATATATATATGTATTTATATATATATATATATATATATATATATATATATATATATATATAAATATATGTATTTATCTATATATATATATATGTATTTATATCTATATATATATAAATATATGTATTTATCTATATATATATATTTATATAAATATATATATAAATATATATATGTTTATATATTTATATATATATATGTTTATATATTTATATATATATATATATATATATATATATGTATATATATATGTTTATATATTTATTTATATGTATATATATATATATATGTATATATATGTTTATATATTTATTTATATGTATATATATATATATATATATATATGTGTATATATATATGTTTATATAATTATTTATATGTATATATATATATGTGTATATATTTATTTATATATATTATTATATATTTATTTTATATATATATGTATTTATATATATATATATATATATACCTCGATGGACTGGCGGCCTGTCCAGGGTGTCCCCTGCCTTCGCCCTATGTCAGCTGGGATAGGCTCCAGCGCCCCCGCGACCCTAATGAGGATAAGCGGTATTGAAAATGGATGGATGGATATATATATATATATATATATATATATATATATATATTTTAAAGCGTGTCTGCATCTGTGAGACGCAAAGTTGTTGAGACGCCTGTTTAACATGTTCCTCGACGCGGTCTGGAGGATCCTGTGGTGCTGAGCTGTGTTTTGTTTGTGTGCGTGTGCAGGGAATGCGTGTTGGTTTTGGGGGCTTCCACGCGGCCCGTCGTACTCTTCACGTTGGCGCCGGGCATTCTCGCGGCGTCGCTGGCTGGTGTAAAAATAGATCTTCAAGAGCGAGCTACCGTCAACCTGAAGGCTGACAGGAGGAGAGCCATACGAGATAAGATGGTGGTGGGGGTGGAAGATAATAAAGCTCGGGAGGGAGGGAGGGAGGGATGGAGGGAGGTCGAAGTGAAGGCGGCCAGAGGAGGCCAAGGAAAGAAAGAGAGGGATGATGGCGTGGTGGCATATTATTAGAAAAACTGGAGAGCCAAAGATAGAAGAAAAGAGAATGAATGGCTTCTCAGTTTCCAAGAGAAAAGCTAATTTCAGATGGACGCCGAGGAAATAGTTTGGCAGAGCGCCTCGCTTTAGGGGACTTCAGTTCCTTCCGATGTTGCCCCCCCCCCCCCCCCAACTTCACCGCTCCCCCCGGCACTTTGGTAACGTGATAGCCGAGAGATCGGACGATTATTATTCCACGAGAACGGCCATTTTGGCTCTCGACCCGAACGGTTACATAAAATATACACGGAGGCCCCCGCATCCATGCTGCAGAGTGTGTGTGTGTGTGTGTGTGGTTGGAGAGTGATGTGTTTAGGTGCTTTGAGAGTTTTTGAGCCCACAAACCTTAAGATGGAGAATAATTGAAGTGTCGGTCTTTCCCCCCCCCGCTCGTGTTCGTTGACCTTTCAGACGGACGTGATGGATGAGGTTCTCTCTCCGCTCATTACGCGTTAAAGTGCTTCATCGTTCCTTGGAATGGTTTCTCTGCACTTTTTCCTCCATATTATGCCTCCTGAATAAATTGCCCACTGTACCTTTAACTGGGGACACGGAGAGAAGCAACGTAACGCATTGGGAAGTGGTGAGCTACACTCTTCAGACGTGTTAAATGTTGCACGTGACAAAGAAGGTGGCACGATTGCTTAATGCTTTTTGTATATTTCATAATATACTAGACTGCACCGCTCACGAGGAAATCCAAAGCAGCGAAGGAGCTCGCCAAGGCCCGAGGAACTGAGTTAATGAAGTGAAATTATTAAGAGCGTAGTGCAGGAGGAAGAGGAAACGCCGGAGGTTGTAACCAGCGTTCCCTTCCCCTGCAATCGGAAACCCTGCAGTAAACAAAGCACATGGACGAGCGTCTACACACACCGCCCCCGATCGGTCCTCACTGAATGCAAGATTGCGTTGCAGAAACGATAATCAGAAGATACCATAATGTGTATTATGGTTAAAGGTATAGAACCTGCTCTCTAACAGCCACTTTCACACTGCAGCGTGTAGGAGTCCGGCTCTCCAGGGATTAACAGTCAGTCGGGGGGGATTTTCCCACAGCGCCCCTTCGGGGGCGGAGTCTCATTTTCTGTCAGTCACAGCGTACACCGAACACACACACACACACACTCCCGGATTGGCCAAACGCTGCAAAGAGCTGGAGCGAATGTATAAATAGATGATATGAAAAGACCTTGATAAAAAAAAGTACCTGTATTTGCTTTTTATTTACTTTTAAATTGGGATACTAATCTAGATTATTTCAGGCCAGTAGGCCGCCGCCCGCGTTGCTAAACAGATGCAGCAGACAGCTGAAGTGTTTTAGCAAAAACATGCAACTGTCCCCATTTCTACACTTTTCTAGCTTCATCTCCTTCCTCCTCCCACCTCCTCCCACTTTTTTACATCTCCCTTTCTCTCCCTCTGCCCCTCCTCCCTCTCTTCACCCCCCCCCCCCCCCCCCCCTTCCTGGTGGACAGTGCAGAGGGCCTGTTGACAGTCCCGTACAGTGGAAGGAGGCTTTTATTGGGCCTCTGTGTTCAGCCCTTCCTGAGGCCAATGGGATCCAGATGTGGCTCCGGCACTGTAGTGACAGCAGCCTTTTATGGAGCGAGACAGAAACGTGTGTGTGTGTGTGTGTGTGTGTGTGTGTTGTCGTCAAGAGCCCTTGAGCGAGGAGGCGATGCAGTGTGAGGCGTTGGGATGAAGGGGATCGTTGCGTTGCTGTTGCCTCTTCTTGCGTGCGTGGATCTTTGTGAAGAATCTTTTTTTTTTTTATGACGTTTTTTTGGGGGGGAAAGCGAAGCCATTTTTTACATTCCTCTCATTTTCAAAGAGCTGTTTGGGGTTTTTAGACTTGGTTTCAGGGTTACGGTTAGAATTACTTTCAGTGGCTTGAGGTCTCAGACGCATACCACACAAATAACCACATTTTTGATTAGGGACCTTGTCGACAAATAAAACGCTGGCTTTCTACATTTCTGCAAACCTCGGATATATTTAACTCGTAAATCAAGTGACAAGTTATTGAACGGTGTTTCCCTTACGTAAGAAAGGGCGGCTGTTGTTATTTATTTAAAGTAATTCCATTGTTACCTTTGTGCGGTCATATTCAAAGTTGTTAGCCTCCTCCTTTAGTTTCCATGGCAGCAGTTGACTGACATGTGAGAACTGGAGACGTGCTGCAACGCAACGTACATTTCTTCCTTTTAGTAATAGAAATGTTGACGAGATACGCACACAAACAAACGCAGGGGATGTATAGGATGTACTGCTTTATTATGGTTATCATTTAAATTTCAGTTTTAAAAAGTATTCAATCGACTTAGTTAAAGAACTGTGTTTCTTTGGTCCTCACAAGTACAGAAGAACCAATGTGTGTTTGTCCTGCCATATTCTCTGTCTCTGCCCTCCAGGACTAAAAAGAGTGTGACCCTTTTTCCACGTTGTGCGTGCACGCGTGTGTGTGTGTGTGTGTGTGTGTGTGTGTGTGTGTGTGAGAATGTGTGTGTGAACGGAGTAATGGGCCCCTGTTGAAAAGGGGTGACCCTGACGAAGAGCTGATGACGAATGCTGTGCATTCATGCAGGCACATCCTGGATATGTACAGAAGACACAGAAGGATTATTCTGTACATATATATATATATATATATATATATATATATATATATATGCGCTGTCTTTGTACTGTGTGTTCAGAGGAGCCGGTGTTTCCTCTGTGTAGTCGAGCCAAATGACTACTTGTTACTCTCTTTCATGCACGACTCCCATAGCTTTATGAATATATCCTTACATAGTACACGAGACACGTTGCTTAGCGTATTCAGAAGGTGTCCGTCATCCCCCTCTTTGTTGTGGAGCCGCAGCTTTTAAAGTCTTCTCGTGGTCAATAAATACTGAACGCTCACTCAAAAAAGGGAGGAGGTTTTTTTTCTTTCACGTCCATTAGGCCGCTCGCTCCTCACCGCATGAAACGAACCTCCGCCTCAGTGCGTCACCTCGTGGCGAGAGAGCCCCCCCCCCCCCCCCCCCCCCCCCCCCCCCCACACACACACACACACACACACACACACACACACAGACGCACACACACCCGAGCGCCGGTAACCACACCCACGTGGAGAGAGAGATGGCCGACGAAGCCGGTTATTTGAGAATGATGTGCGCGGATGTGAGTTATGATTAATATTAATATGGAATGTGGAAAGGCTCCCTTTATTAATAAAGTGCATTGTAACACACCCGTAAACACGACCGTTAGATGTTCAGAATTAGATGCATCATCATCATCATAATCATCAACATCATCATCATCGTCATCATCATCATCATCATCGTCATCATAATCATGGTTTTTAAAGTGATAGTTTGACATTTCTGGAAAAAAGCTCCTAATCTGAGAAAGAAAATATGCATTCAGTGCTGAGAAAATATGAATATTTTACACGTATGACTTCAACTTTTGTGTTTATGTACCAAATGTAGCAAGTAAACAACAGGAGACAACAACTGGAAATCATTTTGTGCTATTGTTGTGTATTAACTTACTATCCACGAGGTGGATAGTAAGTTAATATTTAAACAGGAACTACGGTAATGACTTAAAGGGAGGAAGTGTGTGTGTGTGTGTGTGACGATATTAGTGAATGTTTGCTCGAATGTGTGCGTATATATTATTTATGTCGTCTTATTTCTTTGTTTCTCCTTCACCCAAACTGAGTCGCCTCCTTCCTACACATGCTGGCCGTTAGGAGGAGCACCCTAACACGACCCTGACCTGTCATGTTTACGTAAACCGCGCCCCTCCTCCCTCCCTTGATTCCTTTTTTCCTAGAAAGTGTATCTGGAGTAAAGGAGGGGAAACGGAGCAGAGAAATGGAGAGAGAAAGAGAGAGAGAGAGAGAGAGAGAGAGAGAGGAATAACAAGAGTCTAGGGGAATGGCAGTAAAATGATGGATTAGCTTTGTTCACATTATTTAGTGCCCTTTTATGGTTCAGATACACTTCTGGGTCTAAGAGGTCTGGGTCTAAGAGGTCTGGGTCTAAGAGGTCTGGCTCAGTTGTAGTACTTGAGGGTGAAAACCTAATGGTTTAAAAGAATTTAACTGGTTCCAGCTTCTCAAAGTGAGGATTCACTGCTTTCCCCCTGTTCTTACCTTCTTATTTTCTACATTTTAGGCTGAGCGATTTAACTGTGAGTTGCAAGCTCTTGTTTGCTGCCTTGCCGAAAGACACTTTGGCAGCGATGAAAGAATAAAAAGCGCCGTTGTCGTCGTCGTCGTCGTCCCGTCCCCCTCCTGCGGAGGATCGAGCTGACAACAAGCAGTCAGTCACGTTAATGAGGGCTCGTGGGCGTCCACCGGATAGCACTTTGCAAACAGATTGAGGAGGCAGCGCACTTGAGTCCAATGCAAACACACACACACACACACACTCTCTCCTTCTCTCCTGCGTGACTGTGTTTTCATGTCTGACTGCACACATAGAGGGAAAGCTGGCACCGAAGACACTCCAGTGGGTAAACACACACACACACACACACACACACACACACCCACACGCAGACCGCCGCGCGCTCTGTTTTCCCAGCATGCCATGCCGAGGCGCACCTGCTGTAGCGGAGGAATGCCATGTGATGTCATGCCGCCGAGAGCTCCCGTGAATGTGGAAGTCGTAACACCGTAAACAAAACAACAACAACAACCGGGGGGGGGGGGGGGGGGGAATCCGTCCAATCGTTTCTCCAAAAAAAATAAAAGTGATTCAACAAGCCATCCAGATTTGGCTCCTCTTCCGCCGTCACATGCAGGCTCATTAGAATAAACGGCTTGACGTTGTTTTTTTTACATTAAAGCATGTACACATGTTCTAGTAGAAACCCAAAACACATGTATGAACCTGGCAATGAGCCTGAAATGTCCCCTTTAAGGCACTAGAGTCGTTGTGTTGTTGTTGTACACAATAAATACCAGAAGAGCGAACGGTTGCAAAAGTGAATTTAGAGATATAAAGAAAGTAGAGAACAGGCCAAATAGGTAGTGACAGTAAGAAGGGATGCACATACAAAATAAATAAATAAACTAAATGTCCAGTACCATTTTATTTTTAAAAAAAACAACATTTATACCGTATATCCCAAGAAAGGTATATTTAGTCAAGAAACATTACATTTTTTTTGTTGACGGGTGTCAAAAAAACAGCATCAATTTGAAGAATCAGCTTTTTAAAGCAGTCCTTACCTTCCACATCCCGCTGTGTCTGTCTCTGTATCTCCATCACAGTGTAATAGTAGAAACACCAAAGAGCAGGCGTCTGCTTTAACAATGGCCCCGCGGGGCTGAAATTAGCAGACCGGCTATTGAACACATCTTTAAAAGAGGAAAGCCTTTAATGAGAGAACAGGGCAGAATCACGCTCCCAGTAAAAAATACCCCGAATGTTTTACAATCAAATACAGAGTAATTAGACAATATCTTGCAATAACATGAAGTGCGGACTAAAAAAAATCAAAACCGTCATCTGCAAATGCCGCAAATTAGACGACATAATTGTGCATCGCGATATCTCGATGCACATGATGTCATCGCAATGCGATTTCATTGAAAAATATTAATTGGACAAATGATCATATGGAATTAGCGCTCACACATCTGGTTTGATCATTAAGGGGCCCGCCGGTAGATGTGGACCGTACTCTGTCCCCCCCAGGGTTCCACCCACCCCCCCACCCCCCCTCCACATAGCGTCAACCCCTCTCTGACCTGGATCCTCACCGTCACCGTCACCTGGTCATCAGGGCGCTGCAGCCGGCAGCATCAATAATTTCAACCACTCGGCGCTCCACAGGAGGAACCAGCTAATGGAAGCTAGAAGCCCAGCAGTGGTTTTGACACTCCGCCGCTTGTTTGTCACAATCTAGGTCACCAAATGTTTTTTTAGTACGTTTAGGGAAACAGTGCAGCTTTAGTGGTGGGGGTGGGGGTGGGAGACAAAGAGAGTAAGAGCGAGAGAGTTGTTCGCATTAGTATTAGAGCCGATTTTAGCTGCTGCTTTAAAGAAGGTCCGGCCATGCTAATTAGCGGGCTAGCTCCCATCTTGTCCCCAAAACACTAAATCCGGTTCTGAAATAGAAGCATCACTTACTCACCGGCTGCGAGGCTGAGGAGCCTTTACTGCAGCGGCGGAGAAAACAACTGGCTAACGTAATGTGACAGCGTGGAAGAGCCCGCGAGGGGCTAACGCAGCGCATGAGCGTGCATTAGCATAATGCCAGTATGGACCCAGTGCTGGATTTAAATATGGAGATACACACACACGTACACACACATCTATAAATATATATACACACTCTGTCAGAGCAGGATTAAGCCTCAGGGTCAGCACATTTGATTCAACATCAAATCTAGCATATGGCCGGCTGAGCCGCATCGTCGCGTTTCTTTTTTTAACACATTCAAGTTG
The DNA here is from genome assembly GCF_009769545.1 of Cyclopterus lumpus. NCBI lineage: Eukaryota > Metazoa > Chordata > Actinopteri > Perciformes > Cyclopteridae > Cyclopterus > Cyclopterus lumpus. The sequence goes on along the minus strand of NC_046971.1, from coordinate 5,206,327 downwards.
CTTATTTTCTGGATCTCCATATGGCACCGCGGGCCGCGCAGTAAAATCTGAGTTTGATTCAGTTTGTATTGAGTCATGTTGAAATTAAAATTGAGATGACTTTCAAGTCTGTGGGAACAGCGAATGTGTCCAGTCAGTGTTGTTCATGTTTCCTTTGTGTTGTGGTTTTTCAAACAGAAGAAACGCGTTAGTTCTGCTTCTTCTGTTATTAATTTAGACCGAGATCCAAACAAAGCCGAGCATTGTGTTGAATAATGTTAGTTTTGGGGGAAATAAATCCCGCAGCCTGTTCTCTCTCTCCCAGTTGTCGAATACACCGATGTAGTCAGGAGGAAGGAAGTCAAGTGAGGTAGTAGAAAGAGCAATAAGGAGATCCGTGTTAGGGTCCTGTAGTGAAACCAAAATTCAATTATTTATTTTAAGTTATGTTAAAATAACTACGTTACGTAACAAACTGACGTATTTTTAACCGATTTTAAAAATAAAATAAAAATAGCTTAAGTGTATTTTCAAAACACAGTGTTTACAATCTGAAATTGACTCGACGGAAGACGGTGAGCACTGTAGAGCGCCATCGCTTGAAATTTTCGGGTCGGTGAGAATGTGTTCTAGTACGGACGAGACTCTGGACATTAATGTGTAGAAACAAAACAAAAAAAACGCCTTCAGAATTGACCTAAATTAAAACGAAACTGTCTCAACACTAAACGCACACAATGGTTCCCAATGAACGTACACATCTGGACACCGAGGGCACCGCAGTACTCAGTCGTTATCACCTTTTTAAAGAAATTAATTCAATTAATTGACGTGATGTATTGATTTTTTTATCTTTTGAGAGGGCTTTATTGCTTTATTATTAGACAGGAAGGAGGGGACAATAAAGGAGAAGGACATAAAAGTTTGAAGCCAACAGTTACTGAGAGCTTTTTAGTTAGTTAGTAACAAGGAAAATGGTTTTATCTTTAGTTTAGTTTTTAATACTTGCACACACACACACTCTCTCTCTCTCTGCACTAACATGTTTAACACACACGCGCGCAGAGTAATCACCGATTCACAGTGTGTGTTTTCCTGTGCTGTGGTCACAGCAGGCGTTGACCATGAAGCAGAGTTCACCACTAAATCATCCAGACACTTCAGCCCTGCTCATTAATCTCTTTCACACACACACACACACACACACACACAACCAGCCCCATGCAGCCACACATGACACACACATGGTATGCATAATGAGTTCAGACAATGCGTCTTTAATTTCTATTTGATCGTAGTTGTTTCTGCATTTCTTTCTCTAAATGAGGGTTCTCCCTCAATGTGTTTTCTGAGGTTTTAAATGAAATTAAAATAAACACAAAACAAACAAACAAACAAACATAAACCCCCGTTCTCACTCCCTCGTGCTCGTCGTTGTCTGATGCGACGCATCGGGGTCACCCTTCAGCGGTTTGATGCGCAAGTAGACCTGAAGACTAAGTAAACCTTATTTTGAAGGGGTGTCACAAGAGAGGAGTTGAGAGTATGAACATGTTGCAACAACATACCCAGTGTAAAGCTTATGCAAAGACTGCGTGTGGATGTAGTCACTGTGGTGTCACCCACTGGTTTGTGGTCTGCCGCTTCGAAGCCTCCAGTCTGCCATTTTGGTCGTCGCCATCTTGGTTTTGGTCGTCACCATCTTTTTATTTTAGAGGGTGTCATTTTCTTAACACGCAAACATATTACAATTAACTTCCATCAACTTAAAACACACTGTGGAAAGGTTAAAGTTGTAAGACAAGAACACAGACAACACACCTGACCGAACGGCACGGTAACGACCTGTCAATCACAAGGTAGCCCCGCCCTAAAGCTCTATTTTACTCTAAATGGGATCATGATTTACTAAATGAACATCACGCTGTATTGAAGAAGACTTGAAACTAGAGACCATAAACTCATGTTTACAATGTTTTACTGAGGGAATAAATCAAGAGAGAAGAAGAGCATCATTTTCTCATAAGACTTTACGATACAATTGGACAACCAGAGGAGTCGCCCCCTGATGGCCACAAGAGAGAATGCAAGTTTAAGATACTTCCACAGTGGCTTCCCTTCTCAGACCTGGAAGTTGCCGGCAGTGGTTTGATGGTCATTGGCAGTTTACATTAGAGCCGGTGCTCATTTCACTCAATCGTTTCAGGAAGTGGAATATCCTCTAAATCTCATAAATTGAAACTTTTAGCCACAAAAGGGGCTCCTATATCCAGTAAATTACTGAGATTTGAAAACGCTGTCATTATCATATAAATTGCAGTTTCGATTTACGTTTTTTTGCACCGAGGCACATCTCGCTGCCAGTCCACTCTTCTTCTGCGGTTACGTTTATTTATGCAGTCTGGTGGAGAGAGAAAAGAAGAAAAAAATGGACCTGAAGTAGACGATAAGCGTTGGTGTCGTCGGGAAGGAGAAAAGAATAAAGATGAGCCCGAATGCATCTGTTTTTCTTCTTCGCCCCTGAACTCTTTTAAAACTACTCAATAAAACAAGATGAATGAATGAAACCGTGTTATTCCAGAGCTGCAGTTTTCACCCAGCTGCCACAATCGATTATCTGACGCCCACTTCTCCCTCCTCCCCTCTCTCTTTCTCTTTCTCTCTCTCTCTCTCTCGGCTGGTTCTTATTTAGTCATCTTTCATAATTTCAAAATTGCGTCAGACGCCTGAAATTCCGCCCCCTGTTTCCTGTTTCCTGTGGCGCTGGATTATTATGTCTTTCATATCAAAATCCTCCTCATGTTCCTCCTTCGTCTTCTTATAACGTTTACGTCCTCTTTTCCTCGTCTCATTCCTCCTTTTGTTCGGGATCTTCTATCTCGTCCTCTTTTTCTTTTCTTGTCTTCGGTTTTGTGTTTCGTCTTCTCCTCTTTGCCGCCGTCCTTGTTCATTTCTTTCATCTTCTCCTCTGTCCTAGATGATCTTCCCTTCTTCTTCCTCCCCCTCCACACTTGTTTTCTTCTCAAACCCTCCGTTTTTTTCCTGTATTTTCCCTTTCTCTCCCTGTTTCCTTGCCTTGTTTAATCTATTTCCTTTGTTTGGTCTCCTCCGCTCTTTTTCTTGTTTTGTTTCCTTGTTCCATCTCTTTACCTGGACTCCTTCTCCTTTCCACTCCTCTCCCCTCTTCTCATCTCCCCCTTTTCTTCTCTCTTCTCATTGATTCCTCTCCTCTCCTATGTTCTTCCCTCCTCTTCTCTTATTTCCTCTCCTCGTCTCCTTGTTTTTGCTCATCATCTCTTCTCGTCTCCTTTACCTAACTGGGTCCACTGTTGCCCATGTGACACCTAATGAGAACCTGAATGAGTCCTCCAGGGGCCTCTAATGATGGACTGTGTGTGTGTGTGTGTGTGTGTGTTTTTAAGCTCTGCAGTGTGTTTGCCTTTATAGGAATTTGGCAGTTTAGTGCGTGTGTGTGTGTGTGTGTGTGTGTGTGTGTGTGTGTGTGTGTGTGTGAGCCTCATGACCTCTGTTACAGTTCTGTGATTGGTGGCTTTTCCCTCGACTCCTAACACATTTTTTCACTTTGGATCAGAGTTCAGTTCCCATCATAAAGTTTATGTAAAGACCCGTTGGACTTGAAAACCTTCATACCTGTACCTGTGCCTGTACCTGCGCCTGTGCCTGTGCCTGTACCTGTACCTGTGCCTGTGCCTGTGCCTGTACCTGTACCTGTGCCTGTACCTGTACCTGTGCCTGTACCTGTGCCTGTACCTGTGCCTGTACCTGTACCTGTGCCTGTACCTGCGCCTGTACCTGCGCCTGTACCTGTGCCTGTACCTGTACCTGCGCCTGTACCTGTGCCTGTGCCTGTACCTGTACCTGTGCCTGTGCCTGTACCTGTACCTGTGCCTGTACCTGTGCCTGTACCTGTACCTGTGCCTGTACCTGTACCTGTGCCTGTACCTGTGCCTGTACCTGTGCCTGTACCTGTGCCTGTACCTGTACCTGTACCTGTGCCTGTGCCTGTACCTGTACCTGTACCTGTACCTGTGCCTGTACCTGTGCCTGTGCCTGTACCTGTACCTGTGCCTGTGCCTGTGCCTGTACCTGTACCTGTGCCTGTACCTGTGCCTGTACCTGTGCCTGTACCTGTACCTGTGCCTGTGCCTGTACCTGTACCTGTGCCTGTACCTGCGCCTGTACCTGCGCCTGTACCTGCGCCTGTGCCTGTACCTGTACCTGTACCTGTGCCTGTACCTGCGCCTGTACCTGTGCCTGTACCTGTACCTGTGCCTGTACCTGTACCTGTACCTGTGCCTGTACCTGTGCCTGTACCTGTACCTGTACCTGTGCCTGTACCTGTACCTGTACCTGTACCTGTGCATGTACCTGTACCTGTGCATGTACCTGTGCCTGTACCTGTGCCTGTCCCTGTACCTGTGCCTGTACCTGTACCTGTGCATGTACCCGCGACAGTGTCACCTGTCTCCATGCTGAAATGTGTCCATTGTCTCCTCAGGCCTTTGGGAACGCTAAGACGGCCCACAACAACAACTCCAGCCGCTTCGGCAAGTTCATCCAGGTCAACTACCAGGAGAGTGGCACTGTCAGAGGGTGAGACACACACACACACACATTAAAGTCGTACACATGCTGTTTGGTGGAGTGGTACCATTTAATCACTTACAAATGGTGACTTGCTTCATACTCAGACTGTATCAGTTATAATCTGTATCAGGGTCGGTGGCCAACTCTTTCCCCATGAAAGTAGCTAACAACAACACGTCTGTACTTAATATCAGCTGATTATCGGAGCTGCAACTGTTTTCTTTCCTTCTCCTCAGATGTCTCTTTTGACTTTTATGTGCATGTTTTTATTTTTTTAAATTTTTTTCAGAGCCTATGTGGAGAAATACCTGCTGGAGAAATCCCGCCTGGTGTACCAGGAGCACAATGAGAGGTGAGCGAGACGCGGGAGGTTTCGGCCATTTCCACAAGACTTTTTGACACGTGATCATTTTAAGATCGTGTTGTCAACAACAATCAATCGGCTCCATTACAAAAATACAAAGATGTTCAGTTAAAATCTCTAAAAGATTAGAATAATGAACCTGAAGGAACATGGGCACAGCCATAAATTAAAAAAAGGAGAACAGATACAAGAGATAATGTCAAATCCATATCTCTGCGCTGATTTGTTCTTCATCTGAGAAACGTAATACTGAAATAGCCGTCATTTAAGTAATGTGTGTATATATATATATATATATATATAACACCCTTGAACAGTACATTATTGACGATACAGTACTGCCTCTCGTACCTTATTGCTTAATTACGCATCAAAATTATATTTGTGAAAATAAATTCTGAGATATTTCATAGAAATCGGTTTCGCTGTCTGTTCTCACTTCTTGTTTATTTGTTACACACACACACACAAAAACATGCACAGGAATTTCCACCCGTGTCTACATCCCCTTAAAACGTCTTCTCTCACACCCTCTCTTCTCGACCGGCTCGGCATCGCTCGTCTCTCCGAGTCGGCGGTTTATAAAAAAAAAAAAAAAAAAACACCAAACACTTCACAGGTCCCACCAGTGTGACAGCTTACGAGGGAAGGAAACGACAACAATGTAAACCCCTCCACCGGTCATCTAATCCCTCTCAACCTGATTGGCCTCCTGGTTTCTATTTCATCCTGATGACAGGCCCTGGCGGCCATATTGATAGGGTAGGAACTGACCCCCCCACCCCCCCAGACCTGAAGCAGAGAGGGGGACGAGGAAGGGAGGGGCTGATGATGAACTGCAAGCTATCCTAAATCTTAACTCATGACAGGTCGCCTCTGTACGACCTCTGAGCCAGAACATGAAAGACTCTGCTCTGAAATGATTAGTCGTATGGTTTTAAGTTTAAGTTTGTTCACATGTTGTTTTATTAGGATCACCAACAGCGGGTCAACCACCAACTCTCACATCCCCATGACGACGACACACGTTACACATCCGAGCGCACAGCTCACTTTAAATACACACTCGACGCTTTAATAACAGACTTATTTTAACGTGCTCTTATATTGTTTGTTTTATACTTATATCTTATACTATTGCACTGTTTATTGTCACGCACTGCAATGTCAATTTTCTTCGTATATGCAAAAAAACGTACATTACACACGTAAACCGTTTACATCTAGACGGCTCACAAAAACGTATCGAAAAAATTATTAATAATAAGAGTAACTCCACTAGCTTAGCTTAGCTTAGCTTAGCACAAAGACTGGGAGCGGGGGGGGGGGGGGGGGGGGGGGGCAGCTAGCGTGGCTCTGTTGATGGCTACCGCCTTAAATTGAGCATCTGGGCAGGTCATCAAAAGAAGAATAAATGTTCTTGTTGTCGATGTCGGTAATGGTGTTTAGGGAAATGCAGTCATCAAGAAACCCGATCCGCACGCGTGTCGGTGTCGGTGTTTACTGCGACTCAGGCAAAGCTCGGCCATTATTTTAGGAGCTCATTCGATATTTATTGCTCGTAAAATGTTCATTAAAGGTTTATTTTATTATTTATATGAATGTTTTGCAGCAGATGGAGGTAATGGAAAAAAAAAAATACAATTTATATAAACCTTCTGAAAAAAATCTGTTGGAGAGTTTGATGGAAACGTTAATAATAAAAAATAAAACTACTCATCGAGGTATTGTCTAGTAGCTTATTAACAGGGAAGCAGGACTCGTACGTGCGTCTCACGCTGCCGCTCTGTGCGACTTGAAGTGTGAGCCCGTCGCGCGGAGAGGCGTGACCTATTTATTACATGCTGCAGGGTTGAGTTGTGACACCCTGCAGGGTGCAGATGGAGACTGTTTTCCACTGCGCTCTCCTCCAACCCTCCGAGTGGAGTCGCTTCAGGCCGAGCGCGGAGATGTGAAAGCTGCTGTCCTCACTTCACCTCAAATTATTCGAGAAATCAATGCGGGGGAAAAAAGGTTGTTTTGTTTTGAAGAATCATCTCCTCTAACTTGTGTGTGTGTGTGTGTGTGTGTGTGTGTGTGTGTGTGTGTATAGAAACTACCATGTGTTCTACTACCTGTTGGCCGGAGCCAGTGAAGAGGAGAGGAAGTCCTTCCACCTGCTGAAACCTGAGGAATACCACTACCTTAACCAGGTCGGCACACACACACACACGAACGAACACACACACACACACACACACACACACACACACACACACACACACACACATATCCTGTTGTGTTGCCCCGCGAGGTGATTCAAATCCTGTTTCCGCCGCCACCAGAGAAGGAAAAAAAGCAGAAAAGGGATTATTTGTATTGTTGTGATTCTCAGAGTTCGATTTGTTGCCTGCAACTTGTCTCAATTTCATTGTTTTATGCAACATTTCTCTTTGTGTATCTACTTGTTCTAATTAATCTCGTTTCACGCAAAAAATATGCAGCATACAGATAAGATATTGCCCACAAAATATTCAATATCATCAGAATAAAACAATGATCAATGATCCAGTGTGGTCAATGTGTCGCCGGTCAGCACTAAAGACGATAAACAAACATCCGTAGTGACAAAAAATGAAGCTTGAAGTGCGCCATGTAGAGAGAGAGATTGATGGAGGCCCTGAAGATGATGTTAAAAAACGTGGACACGCCCCCTTCCCTCCCTTTTTCTCTCCGTTGGACCTCATTCCCTCGTTCATCTTAACCGGATCACGTCTCAGCGCTGCGAGGTGTTGATTGCAGCAGCTCGAGAAATGTCCACCCTGCATCTGTGACTCTGTGTGTGTGTGTGTGTGTGTGTGTGTGTGTGTGTGGCGGGGTGTGTTTACATGCTTGTGTCCATGCCCAAGAAATCCCCCATCTTTTGCAGGGCGTCTGTGTGCTTTGGCAGCAGATGTGTGAGGTTCGTATTCCCTCTTCTAGGGAGGCCACAAAAAGAGAAGAAAACCTTTGTTCATCTCTTTTTCCCCCCAAAAAAAGTAACAGTTATTTTTTTGCCCCCTCCGTTAATCCCCACAACCACACCATACCCCCCCCCCCCCCCCTTCTCCCTCATCCTCATCCTCTGCTGCCGACTGCCTGTTACCATGCAGCCCTGTTTCCATGGCAACTGCAATACTCAGGAGTTAATCTGGCGCTAGAATTGCTCTCGTGCAGAGGGCGCCGGCGGTCGGTCGCACACACACACACACACACACACACACACACACACACACACACACACACACGGCGTCACAGAGGAACAAAATGATTATCCATATTTATCTCTCGTCTCTCAGAGATGTTTTTTTTTCTCCTCTGTGTGTTCCCGTAACTAAGTATGTTACTGTAATCCTTGAGTAATCAATCTTTTTTTATCATATTAATAGACTTTGAATGACAACGGGGTGTCTCATCGTGCTGAATCCTAAAAATAATTAACCATTCCTGAAATTTAACTTTACGGTTTTGCTTCACTCTCGCAGTTCTGAAAATTCAAAATATTATTGAACACAGTTATTTATTTCACAGCTACAACTCCCACAATGAAATTAATATAATATGTAACAATTTAATAATCACTGGGTAATTCTTCTCTACTTTAATTCAGTACGATTTTGAGGATAATTTGCAAAACTTGTACTTGTATTGGAGTATTTTTTACAGTTTATTGCTACTTTTTAAGTAAAAGAGCTTGTGTGTGTGTGTGTGTGTGTGTGTCTGTGTCTGTGTGTGTGAGGATTGGCCTTTTGTTTCCTCACATATTTACCAGCCTGTGTCATCTTTCTCCAATCGGTGTGTGTGTATTATGGTGTGTACTTCCTGCCCTCCTTAACCCGCTCTGCCTTGCTTCCAGATGACAAAGAAATCGCACAAACTCCGCTGGGACAATTCCTATGAGAGCGATCTGGTCAGTATCACGTGGACGACGAGTTGTGTGTGTGTGTGTGTGTGTGTGTGTGTGTGTGTGTGGGTGTGTGTGTGTGTGTGCTCTTTTGGGTGTGTCGTGGCTCTCTGGTGTGTTTTTGGTGCCAGTCTCGGGTCTTGTTCTCTCTCTCTCTCTCACACATGCTTTTCTCTGAAATGGAATAAAAGACGGAGGCGACCTGAACTGACCTCAGCTGGACGAGCTCGATGATGAAAAACATGTTTAAAGGGATTCCTTTTTAATGTCATGACTTTACTGGACTGAACAGATTATGTAATTTACTGTAAATGATCTTTTAACAATGATTTAAAAACACATCTATCTTTTAGTTATAGACTGTGTAGATAAACACTGGTTGACCCAGTAAAAGTAAAACATTAAGGAATCCCTCTAATCTATATTAAATTTTTTGGCTTTGGACGCTTTGCTAATTGATTGATTGATTGATTGGGTCAAACCTGGAAAACGACATCTTTTAAAGGGGAGGTTCAGGATTTTACCTTCACCTCTACATTTAAATGTATTATCCCCCACATTTTTAAAAACTTAGAATAACGTTCAACAGCATACTGTTAAATTACAATCTCAAGATCATATTAATGTAAAGCAGCGACAGAGGAAAAAGGTTGAGGAAGTAAACGGTGAGATTACGTGAATCCCTAAAGCAGCAATGGCCCACAGTAAAAAGTACTTTGTAGAGAAGTGTATTTACAGGAAGTACATACATGTTGATGTGTTTGTACTACAGGAGTAAGAACAGTTGGTTTTGCATTAGCAGTAATTTAATTCCGCCTTTTTGTGAGGCTTTATGAGAGTAAAGCGTTGAGGATTGAGATAAAATGAGTGGATTACAATCCTGCATGGGAAAATGACCATATGAAGACGTGAAAACACATTGAATTCCTACCGCAGTTACCACAGAAACATGCACTAATTACCTCCGAACAATAACTTTAAACATCCAGAGACGATAATGAAAACATCGAGCTAACATAATTATTTATTTCCTTACGCTGTTTTATCATTTTTTTTCTTACAAGAAGGTTTTCAATAGCGATCAATTGGCCTCACATCCTGAAACTTCCCTCTAAGTGTGTGTGGTCCAATTTGTGTGTGTGTGTGTGTGTGTGTGTGTGTGTGTGTGTGTGTGTGTGTGTGTGTGTGTGTCGGTCTCCGAGCCTGCCACTGTCTTGCCAGTCTCCCCCTGAAAGTGAGTAATGTTTGGTCAGTGGGATTTGGTTCCGTGTGGTTAAGGGATTCAGTGTCTCCTAATAGGAGATCGGGTTACTTTGACTTTGCCGGCGAGCAAACGCTCGACACGAGAGTCGGTTTCGTATAAACACGACTCATCTCATCCCTCTTGACTTTGGCTCTTTGGCTTTTTTTTTTTTTTTATTACTTTTTTTTTTTTTTTGAATTGGCTCCTTTATCAAGGAAATGGGGTTTTCATGGATAACTTACTTGTAAGGTTCTGTTTCACATGTAACCATAACCCGATAACCATAAACCCGTCGGGCTGGATAACAGCGTCGTAGCAACAACAAAAAAATGCGTAGGGATAATTCCTGTCTGTCCTTTTTCAAATCACTCTCCAGCAGTTTGTAGGCAAAGTAAACATTGTTTGAAACGTAGTGAGTGGATTTTACTTTTGGAGTGATTTGAGAAGTTTATACTACGTTTTGATTCATGTTTTTATCGGGTTGCCATTTAAAACCATCGTAACTTCTGCGAATCAGCTGCTTTCCTCTGAGCTACAACGATATTATTACTGCAATGTTACGTGTTTGCGTTCTTTCCACGAGTGAGATGAGAAGATCGACGTCAATGCGGTTCAGAGTCAGGATTTGGTTAGCCTAGCTTAGCCTGGCTCCATCTTCAGTGAACATCTGCACCATCACATTACAATTAAAGCTGACTTATTCTCACACCGGATTTAGTTTGTCTACTAATGGATGAACAGAAATGTAAGGAGATAATTTTATGTTTTTTGTTGGAGTTACATGCTAACCTGTAACTCATGCATTAGCTCAATATGCTTCACAGTAGCAATGGTCGTAAGGGAGAATATAACTCACTTTAAAAGCTCACATTTATGTTTTTTACGTATCTCTGTTCATGTACTGGTCAAACAAACCAACATACATTGTGTAAAAATGTCAGAATTAAAGGTGTGAGCTAGGCTAGCTGCTGCCTCTGTCTTTACGCTAAGCTAGGCTAACCGCACCGTGATTCTTCCATAAACTTGATTTACGGCGTAATCCTTTTTCCTGTTAAATTGGCTTTATTTTGAATGTTTTGAATCTTCTATTTTATTTTACTCTTAAAATCCTACTTCTACTGTGTCGTTTTATATCGCCTCGCAAAAGGAAGCAAAAAAAAAAGAAGAGTATTTATCCCAAAATGATGAACTATTCCTTTAACTTCAAGGACTTTTCTTGGCTCCTCTCGCTTTTATATTTTTCCCTTACACAACCGTCCCGCCTGTTTGCTGACACACTGTCTCCCTCAAAGGTCAGTCAATGACCTCATCGGTCTGTGACCCCCACCGTCCAAGGAGATGAGGTCACCGTCTTGACAAACACACACACACACACACACACACGGAGCTCTTGACAGCTGTCTGAGCATCTGACCGCCCCTTTGGGCCTATTTAACCCTTGACCTCTACCATTGGTCAATGCGTGCGGTGGGGGGGGGGCACGCTGCAGTAAATAGAGACACCCGGTGCTTTAAACAGTGACAAGTGTATACACATTCCAGATGTCTGGAGACAAAAATAGAAAATAAACCAGAGTATTTGACTAAAGATCCCAAAGACCAAACATTTTTCTGGATGTTTGCATTTGATGTGTGCAGCTGGGTGTTTGGTGCTCGGCCTCTGTGGCTGTGTTTTGTTTTTTTAAGGTTTCTTTTTGCATTCTGTGCCTGTTTGGGTGTCTATGGTGTTTGGTCGTGTGGAATGTCTCGCGACGCGGGGCCGGCATGTTGTTTGTTGGTGCAAAAAATCGACGTGTAAATCGCCGCGAAGTGACGGTAAGTATAGCAGGAAAGCCGCGACTGGATGCACATCAACTTTTAACTGAAAAAAGTGCTGTGTCGGCTCGTCTCCGCTTGACTCGCATTAAGCGGTGTGAGCCTGTGTTGCAACTGGCACGACGTTACGCTTACGAGTGAGTTTAAAACGAGCTGTTTATTAATCGTCCCGTCACTGCACTCAAGAACTACCAACAGCGAAGGTTTGGGTTTTATTTTTTTCGACCAACTCGTTCCCCTCGCAAACTTGCCAAAATGTGTCCTCTTTATTTTCCCGTATCCCATTGTGCTGCTTGGCGCTGAGGGTCCAACATACCCGGCAATTAAAAAAAAAAAGTGTCTATTTTTTCTCCCGGGTCTCGCCGAAGCCTAAAAAAAAAACATTTTTTTGTTGCAACTGGAGACGCTCGCCAGGGGGAAAGATCGCCGACTCTAGCCAAAGTAAAACAATGGAGAGGCAGAGAGAGAGAGAGCGCGCAACGTTGAAGTGTAGAGGAGGCAACCCAGAGTGGATTATGGGGTGTCTTCCCTCGCTGCCCGGTAGCTGTGGTATGCGCTAATTACAGCCCGAGAGAGGAGACATGCTGACTGACCCTGAGGACACACACACACACACACACACACACACACACACATCATTGTGAACATGCACGTCCCCGCTCTCTCCATCCTGTACCATCACTGTATGACGTCGGTGTGTTTTACATACAGATGTTCTTTCTTTTTTTTTTTTCGACGTCGCTTCGCCGATCGCTCCGTTTAGTTTCTCCACTGTGGTCTTTATCCATTAAAAGATGGCGGCCTTTGCTGCGAGTCACGTGATTTCAGACCCAGCGTCATGAATCTGACTTGAGACACAATCCAAAAGACGAGCAGCTCGATTGTGAGTCTTGACACCGATGACTCGTGACTTCGACTTTGCCCTTTTTAATTTGGAAAGATATCGGAAGTCAAAATCTATTGTAAGAGGTGCAGATGTTCACTGGCTGTCTTCATGCTACGCTATGCTCAACACATCCTGACTCTGTACACAATATAATACTATATATTGTAAAAACAACAACAAAAAGCTGACTTTTCAGAAGGAAACAAATCACTTTTTCCCCACTTTATGTTATAAATAAAATATTAAAATGAAGAAAAGTCTTGAAATCGATCCGACAGCAGCCAGTTAAAGACGGGACAATATCCCCAGAATACTAAGACACACCTCAATAATGACCTTTATGTATTTGAATGTCAGACATACAAATTCTTTGAAGGGCGTATGATGACTTGCTTCAGGACTCTAAAGTTCAGGACTTGGACTCGGGGCCTCGTTGTTGTTGTTTGACCTGGGACTCGATAGCCGAGACCTCAGTTCTACTTATGACTTGCAAAGTCAATGGCTTTTTCTTTTCATTTGATCTATTAATTTCATTTTCAGGTGCGATAACCTCCTCTAACGTCAGCGGAGTTCATCATTACGTCAGACAAAGGGAAGCCCCATGAAATACTGCGTGAAACCGTGCTCAGTCGCACACATACACACACACACACACACACACATCTAGCTTAGATAGACACATCTATCAGGTTTTTATATAGGTTATATATTCATAAAACCATCCTTTGTGGTGCTGATGTCTCCCTCTCTTGTCTTCTCTCTTTTCCTGTGTTTGTGTGTTTCCACCTGACACCAGCAGGACTGCTTCACAGTGGAAGGAGAGGATCTGAAACACGACTTTGAGCGTCTGCAGCTGGCGATGGAGATGGTCGGCTTCTTACCCGCCACGCGCAAACGGTAAGATGGGCAACCTGTTCGCAATGTGTACACCTGTGAGTGACCACGGGACCTCGGCCCGGTTCTTAGAGTGTAAGTAGAATCAAAATAAAACATTTTAAATTATTTGATGGTCGCATACTCTTCGAAATATATTTAATGTGTAGCTTCATATTTAACTACGCGGCAACCTCCCGATTTGAAAAGGGAAGCCAACTTGCATTCTCTCTAACGGCCACCAGGGGGCGACTCCTCTGATTGTATAGAAGTCTATGAGAAGATGACTCTACTTCTCACTTAAATTATTCCCTCAGTAAACATTGTAAACATGCGTTTATGGTCTCAGTCTCTAGTTTCAAGTCTTCTTCAATACAGCATGATGTAAAATAGACCATAAAGCAGGGTATGCTTTAGGGCGGGGGCTACCTTGTGATTGACAGGTGGCTGCCACCGTGTCATCTTACAACTTTAACCCTTTCACAGTTTGTTTTCAGCTCATGAAAGTTAATTGTAACATCTTTAGCAGCCTAAAAATGTCTAATTCAGAGTACGGCTGAATATTTAACCTCCGACCTCTTGGGTCACTTCTGGGTGGGAAAAAAAAAACAAAGATGGCGACGCACGAAACGCCAAAGTCGAGGTGTAAAAAAAAACGGCGGTCGACAAACCAAATGGTCACATTCTCTTCTTATATACAGTCTTTATGTATTTAACCAACAGACATGAGAGTGGTATGGATCTTCTCATCTGACTCTCGGCAAGAAAGCAAATAAAAGTATAAAAGTAGACACCAATAGAGGTGGAGCCTAAAATGCTCTAGAGATGTTAACAATACGTTTCTTTGTCCTCCTTTTTGTCAGGATCTTCTCCCTGCTGTCAGCCATCCTCCACCTGGGAAACATCCGCTACAAGAAGAAGACCTACAGGGACGATTCCATCGACATCTGCAACCCAGAGGTGCTGCCCATCGTGTCGGAGCTGCTCGAGGTGAGCGTGGCGCCCGTTCGTGCTATTCAAGTTTAAGCGTCGTCCGTCGGTGAACGTTCAAACGCACATCCAGTTTTTGCATGTATTACTCTAAATACTTTGAAGGATAATAAAAAAAAATGAAGGATTGGAGCGGGGCTTTACAACAGGGCTTGTTTGTTCTCTCCCTAAATACTTTCTTAAAGTTATTCCATTACACGCCCACTGGAGAGACTTTAAAACTCCACGCGGACCGAGTGAAAAAAAAAAAAATCATTTTTATAAACACAGTGAGATATCGTGACTCCTATTTCCAGAGTTTAGCTCCCATATGTGGGCTTTAGAGAGGGGGTGGGGGTGGGGGGTGAGCCGAGGACACAGGATAATTTGGACGGCTCTTTGGGTCCTGAAGCACCTCTTAACTTCACCGCCAGCTGAGCAGCTTCAACAGAGTCGTGTTTGGGTTGAGGTTTATTCTCAGAGCCCCTCGTGCTGCTGCGTAGACGAGCTTTTCCCACCAGTTGGTGTCTGATTTATAAAAATCTATTTCAATGATTTTAAACAATGTTTTTTTGTTTTTTTTCTTAAAGGATTTTTCCTTTGTCTGTTGTTGAAATGTGATGCGATTAGAAATAGATGTAAAAAAAATCAAATTAAAATGTCATAATAAAATCAAATCAAAAGGTACTAATAGTAATTAGTAACAGTATTAAAAAAATCTAATAAATTAATAATTACACATTTGGTTGTGTGTGTATTTATACATTTATACACACACACACACACAACCAAGATTTTGAGGTGATGATGATGATGATGATGAGAGACATGATGATGATGGAAAAACATTTTCCTGGCGTGGGTTAACGTGGCACGCAGCGTTTACAAATTTATGATGTGCTGAATTTTAGTTCATTCTCGACTGAGTGCAGACCGACCACACACACACACACACACACACACACACACACACACACACACACGCACGCTGTTCTGAATAACTATGGGATGGAGGGACGGTGGCACTTCCCAGTCCCCGTTACAACACGTCGACGACCAGCCGGATTTGCTCGTCGAGTCGCCGACGCAAACAATGTCCGAAGTGCGCCGGAGACTCCTGTCAACAGCCCAGCGGGGATGTTATGACTGTGGAGAGCCGGGCCGGGGCTCAACTTTAACATCCAGACACGGAGTCTCCGAGGGCCGGAGTGGCGGTGACGTGAGCTCGGCCACATGTTGGCCACATGCGCCGGGTTTCAAGTTTATTTGGATGTCTGTTTCGTTGGTGCGATGGCTATTTGTCCCCGGGGACATATAAAAACCTTCTTAAAAGGGACGAGGAAGAAAGAAGGAAACACAGCTTAATGAAACCAAACAAACAAAAGAGTTCCTCTTTGTCCCTCCTTTTTAATTTGGCAACATCCTTGCTGGGTCAACCAGTAGGAAATCAGCGTTATTGAATGTGAGGAGTGGAGTGGAGGGTGGGACGAGTGCACAAATATGTGATGGTGTTGTTAAAAATTAGCTCTCCAGGAAATACTTATAGAAATATCTCATTGGTGAATCATCTTAAAAGGTCAAATGTTGACAGAAAGAAAACTGTATTCATTCCTTTTTAGATTGTATTTGATACACAATTAGCTTGGAGCTAAGAGAATTGAAGAAGTACTTAATACTTACGTTGTATGACTTTATGACTTTGCTTAAAGAGCATCCGCTGAATGGTTGAAATGGGATGTCGAGGTTCGAGCGAAGGGAAAGCTCCATGAAGGGAGAAGTTTTCTTAATTTACCTGAACAACCAGTGGGACCTTCTCCCTTCACGGAGGTGGCGCACGTCCGTGAAGCTTTCAGAGCTTTTTTTTCGGAGCTTCCTCCTCCGCCTGAGGAGGAGCACTGATTGGCGCGAGTGTGGACTGATGAATGAATAGGACCCCCCCCCTCCTCCCCCCGAAAACCCGGACGGGACTTCCTGTTTCCTGTGGAACTGGAAGAGGACGTAGAGCTCGGAGGAGCTGACGGATGGCTGACAGACTGGATCCTCTTGAGAGTGATTTGAGCTCACCAGAAACATTCCTGTGCACACTGGTAATCGGCCCAGAGAGAGCGGCTCGCTGCGAGAACAAATCCCACTAAAGCCGGGCTTTCTTGATGGTATTTTAATGCTAAAAACAGTATCTTGAAACACATTTTTTGGAGCCCGAGGCCACTGCGGTCCAAACATGTGATTCATTTATCTCGATCTGACACGTACGTCATACATTTCTGTTTTATTTTTCCTTATCAGTAACCGTACTGTGTTGTTTTTACTCTTTTAAGACCTTTTTTCAAACATATAGGGCAAGTTTCGTTAATTTCTAGAATGATCCCGGCCGGCATCTCATGAATATTTAATGTCTGTTTTTATTGGTTTCCACTGTCTACTGGCATCTGGAGTCGGAGCTGACGGAGTTTTGGTGTGATTTCATCTAAGAATTTGCAAAAGAATACGTATTTTGACCTTCTTTAATGTATTCTTTGTTGTTTGTAGCATACTAGATGATTGATGGCCAAGTTCATGGAAAGCAACGCTGTGATTGGTGCATTGAAGGAAAGAGGCGGGGCTCAGGATCCATCAATGTTGGTGTTTTGGTGTTTCGTCTGTCGGAGCTTAAGATTGGCTTGGAATCGGACTCGAAGGTCTTCAAGGTCAAGAAAAAAGAAAAAGTGGTTAATTTGAAGACAGAATCACTGACCCCAAACCAGTGCTTACAGACTTGTGTGTATTATGGTCTTAGAGCTGTGATCTTAGACGGAGCAGCAAGCCTGTTACTAAGCGACTAATACGTGGACATGTACCGGCTAAAGACCAATCACCAGGCTGCAGAATAGGCTTTGCTCTTAGTCGAGGGATTACCAGGCAGTGTGAAATGAAGTCTGATTATGCCCCCCCCCCCCCCCCTTACACACACCAACACACACACACACACACACACACACACACACACACACGCTTCTGTGTTCATGTCAAAGCCTTTGGAGCCAGTTGACAAACCTAGATCCATAATGGTATTAGCTATAACATTAACACCCTTGACTTTTGTACATGAAGACATCAGGCAATCACAAAGACATGCTGTCACATGTATGCACACACACACACACACACACACACACACACACACACACACACATACACACACGCGCACACTTACACAAGTGGTCTCAGCAGCAGCTGTTCGGGCCCACTCCCATAATCCCTATGGATGGAGGAGAAGTGTGTGTGTGTGTGTGTGTGTGTGAGACATCTGCTTCTCCCACTGTGGCCCTGTCATCAATGGTTCCTCAGGGGCCAAGTTTAGAGGCGGTGTGAACTCCACACACAGCATTGTGCTGCGTGTGCAGTGTTTACGTGCTAATCTCGGCCAGCTGTGTTTGTCCGAGTCATCGTCAGCTTTATAGGTTAGTTAGGGATGAGTGGCGTGGATTAAATCCTGCGTTGCCATGGCAATGCATATCGTAACTTAGAGCACATCTTCTGGAGAGTCGGTTGAGAAACTCCTTACCCTGTAGATTAAATAAACTGAACGTCTCTCTTTAGATATATAGAGACACGGCAATGGTCTAATTCAACCAGAGAAGATACATAAATAAAAACACCTTGATTTAAAGGGCGTCCGGTAACAAACTCTCTCCCTGGAGACACATAAAGAGTCTAATGGTCTTCAGTTCATCCTCAAAATGTCCTGTTCTGAGGACCAGGTGTCAGTGGTCCTCAAATGCATATTCAATGTAATATTTGGTACATTGTGGTAGAGCTTATGTTTCAAAATCCAAAAGTAAATATTATACAAAAGTCAAATGCATTACATTTTCTCAGAAACTCTCAAATGTTCTTTGAGTCGCCTGCAAGAAAGCTTCCCTGTTGCTTTGTCTCGCTGAAGAGTTTGAGGGTGAGTCATGAAGACTTATTCTAAAGGGTTTTAAACACTGGGGGGGGATTTGAGCTCCGCCTTATATATGTCTCAGGCTTTTATTGTGAAAGGATAGCACTGTAAAGATGGATCTTGGCTGCCTTTTGTCGAGGTTGAGAGGAGTAATTAAGTTTTCTGTCGTGTACGTTTTGATTGCTCATCGCTATCTATCGGTTGTTTGAAACCTCAGGGGAAAAAAAATCATATGAAATTTAAAAAGAGTCTGTTGCATTATGGGGAATATAGGATCAATGGCGCGTGACCCACGCGAGGAACTAAAAAGTCTCGATATCTCGGGCCTCTGCCGCCTAATCTTTAATCCGTCTTTTATTTCACCCGTCTCTTGTGAGTCCTCCAGATTTATGGAAGTGCAATATTACATTTCAGGAGAACCTGATATTACATTTCAGGAGAATCTTTAAAATGTCCTTTTAAAGATTATTGGACTGCACCATAGCTGCATATCATCATTTTTACTATTCTCACTGACTTCCTCATTTTAAACTGTCACGATGTCCCAAAAAATACTCACTTTAAGCTTAACTTTTGCTCCTCGGCCCCGTTCAAGTATACTTTTAAAACCCCCGTACTCTTAATAGGTCACAACACATCCCTCTAAGACCTCTAAAAGTGATCTTGACCTTGTCCTTTGTGGTTTTTTTGTGTCCTCTTCAGGTCAAAGAGGAGGTGCTGCTGGAGGCGCTGACGACCAGGAAGACGGTGACCGTGGGAGAGCGGCTCATCGTACCCTACAAACTCGCTGAGGTGACATTTCTAGTTACCGCACCCGTATCAGAATGTGACACCCACTCCTCTCCGCGTCAGACTTCATCTGACCTTTTAAAGCGGATGACCTATTACCAGTAACCGCGGGGCAGTAATGAACATTCAGGGAACGCTTGAACAGGTTTTTGTAGCGCGTCGGCCGTCGGGGGAGATTCTGTGTTTGTGTGTGCACGTCTGGGGAGTTTGTTGTGGCACTTCCTCCCCACCGCCTCCCTCTAAGGCTCTTTTGATAGAGGTCTCTTCCTCTGCAACTTCCTGTTTCCTGTCGAGGCAACAGAGAGGGAGACTTATTTTTTTCGATGGTTCAGAAAATACTCGAGTTTGGTCTGCAGGGCCTTTTTGGTCCGAGGAAGGAACTCCTACACACAGATTAGTCTGTTACGCTGCTTCGGCTCCACCTCCCACCCCTGCTGATCTACGAGGTTAGTTTAGCCCCAACAATTGTTGCTCCCACATACACACACACACACACACACACACACACACACACACACACACACACACACATCCAGTCATGTGGTGTGATCTCAGGAATGTGCAGCCTCCACTGGAATATACAGTCCAGAGGCCAAAAAGCCTGAGTCTCTTTTCCCTGACAGTCACATATGTTTGAAACACACACACACACACACACACACACACACAGTGAGTTCCCCTTTTTCTAGACTAGCTGTGAAACGGGGGCTCCGGCGGTGGGATCAGAAACTTAATCCTGGACCTGCAGCTTTGATGAAACCCTGTCCAGCAGCTCCTGGTTTCCCTCCTTGTCGTTCGCAGAGATGGCCTCTCACCTCCGGGGAGATCATGAGGCAGCGACCTCTCAATTTTTTTAAGTCACTGAATGAGAGAATCTTCACACGATGGCATAACGGGACGTCCCCCGAAGGTCTTCGTGCCTGTCACTATGCAGTTGTTGTTCGCTCTCTTCCCAACGTTTAAACCGGCAATTTGGTCATTTTGGAGGCAGCAGAAACGAGCTGGACTGTAAACGGGACGCCAGCTAACCTCAAAATGCAAATCGCAAAAGACACAGACGCTGTGCTGCGTTTTTTATATGTTTAGTCTTCGTTTAGCTCCGTCCGTCACCGCTGTCACTCCTGAGGGGAATATCTGTCTCGTTTCACTCACACGTCTTGTGATCTGTCTTTTAATACAAAAATAGGGATTGTAGCCGCTTTAAGTCAGACTAGAAGTCAATGAGGAAAGCAATACGTACTACGCACACTCACACACGCCCTATAGGCACCTTACTCTCAACCATCACAACAATATGCTTAACTGTAGGAGAACACACACACACACACACACACACACTCACACACACACACACACACACACACACACTCACACACACACACACACACACACACACACACACACACGTGTCGAGCGGATCGAGGCCGCCTGCTGAATCCAAAACAGGCCTTTTTAAAAAAAAAAATGTACACAAAAAGGAAATGTGGAAAACGAAATAAAGACGAACCTGGCAAATGTTGCCGGTTCCTCTCTCGGAAACAATTTCTCTACTTCTTCAGATGACAAGAAAAAGGTTTGAGAAAAGTGTGCAGCTGTGTGACCGGCTCTGAGCCTCGATGTGCTGCAGAGTGCAGGCTGGTATTTCCCCAACTTCAGCCAGTCAGACTCATTGGATGCGTTCACAGCAGTAACGAGAGTGAAGGTCATTCTTTGTGAGTCAGAATCTGGAGGTGACACTGAAGAAGTGAACGCGTCCGACAATTTACTTTTTGAATCCGGCCTTTTGATTCTTTTCCACGTTTCCCATCATTTCCGGCTTTACGCAGGTCCTCAGGTTAAAAGAAACATATTTCTAATCGATAAGCCACCCGTTTACGTTTTAAGAGCTTATAAATGTTAACGCTTACCTCCATAAAAGGCAGAGAAAAACATATATGTTTTATATTATCAGTGATGCTTTGCGATTGGGAATTATGGAACAATCTTCTTTCATTCTTTTCTGTTTCTCAAATATCAAACATTTAGCATTGAAGAGATCTGGTACGTATATTTAGGAAGGAGCATCTGCTCTTTTCCATCTGTTAATGTTAATGATGATGGTGGTATAACATTTATCTTAAAAAAAAATAGTAAAAAGAAAAGAAATAAAAAGCCTCCACTAGTGATGAGGACAATAACAACAACATATGGACAAATACCGAGACCAGGAGTCTTTAGAAACCATCATCCTTTCACAATATTGTACACTTACGGGGGAACTCCAGACGGGTCGTTGATAACCTTGACCTCCGTGGTTGAGCTCAGTTTATTTCGGGTCACAGCTGCGTGAATGTGTTTCTGTGGAGATAAGAAGTGAATATGTCCCACTGCAACATGTGTGATGTGGCTCCAGATAACATGACTCCACCACTTCCTCCTTCCTGTGTAAATAACAGGCGTGTGGGGGGAGGGGGCGGGGCATCAGACGCTCATTCATATAAAAAAAGTGTGCATCCTATTAGAAGCTATTTTCGAAAGGTGTTGAAGCCCCCCCCCCACCCACCCATTGCTGAGGGATTGTGAAATGTCTGTAACGTATGCACGCCGTTGCACAAAAACAACAAGTCCATAAATACAAATTGGAAACATATGCAGGTCGCCATATTGCTGTGAAACACACACACACACACACACACACACACACACACACACACACACACACGCAAGAACACCCTGCAGCGAGGAGGCTTGCAGGCCACGTGCAGCTCGTGCTGGTGTTTCACACCTCCTGTGGTTTCCAGGGGGGAGAAATGGAACGAAAGACAACAACAAGACACTTTACACAAGTCTCTCGAGGAAGTCCTGCTCATTTTTTTTGTTGTCAGTTTCTTGGGTGGCCCTCCATTTAAAGCCATTTCAACCCATTTGCTTCCAGGCCGCGTGCCCCCCCTCGTTCTTAACTGGTCTCCCTGTGTTAAATATTAAAGTGCATGGCAAACACGGAGATAATTCGCGCTCGGTGAGCATGTCAAATGTCCACAATCCCCCGAGTTCCACGCCCGAAGCGTTTAAAATGAGATTCTTCTCACCGAATGTTGTATTATTCATAACGGTTCTTGCGTAACTTTTTGTGGGGGGGGGGGGGGCACGGGACGTCACGATCCCGCTTGCTAAAAATACCCATAAACACTCAATAATGCAAGAAAGAAGAGGCCCGCTTGTGAAATGCACAGTTCTGCTTCATCATGTCGGCTCTCCGTGGATCACAGACAAAAGGCCTCTGAAGGAGAGAGCGCTGCTTTTATTATACGGGTTTGAGAAACTATTTGTTCAGTTTTAATATCCTTGTAGTTTGAGTCAGTGCGCCTGTTTTCTATCATTGTTTTAGCAATCCTAATGCTGCCCTACCCAAGCTCTGATCGGATCCAAAGGGCCCTCGTCATGGTGCTATGGCGTTCATAAAGATTTATACATAAAGTTTCCAACCTCTGCTCAATCAAAATATTCTCTTATTGGATTACACGCAGTCTTCGGGGGCCTCTGTTGTAATGCACAGGACTATTTCGGGGGGGGCTTTCCTGCCGCGAAAACGTCTGACTTGGTTGCAGCGGATTCCTTTTGCCTTCGGTTCAGTCATGAGACTTCTCTGCTGCCAAAGGACAAGCGCGCTCCAAGTCTGCTCGCGCTAGCTTAGCACGCCTTCCATCATGTCTGAGGAGAGAGCGCATAGTTGCTCTTTGGCTAGTCGAGACGTAATAACGGCTCCTCCTTGGCAGAGCTTTTTTTTCTGGATCAAAATATGGTCTGGAGGCACTTAAGGCTCCCGACTGAAAACACCTCGAATATAACAGCGCTGCGCACAGCAAGACTCCCCAACCCAAGAACAGCAAGTCAGAGTTGTGAGCAGAGTGGGAGCTTTAACGCCAACCCCTCTAAATGCAAAGTGGCTGTTGTTGGACACCTTGAACAACTTAGTAACACCAGCCTGGCGTTCCCCATCTCTAAATTACTGCTGCGCGGTTGCTATCCGACTATTAGCTCGTACCCGATAATGCCGGTTGACTGTTGACTTGGTGCTACACTAGTGTTGTTTGTATTCTAATAAACAAAAAGTAAATTTACCTATGCTAGTTAGTTGTTAATTTTGATTACGCTAACGATTCGCTTAGCTTAGCATCAAGGCTGGAAACATGGCTAGCTCGGCCCTGTCCAAAGGTAATAAAACACATGCACATGAGCTATATAACTCCCCATAAACTCACAATTGGTTGTTATTACAGTAATTTGATTTAATTAGACGATGAATAACATGTCTATTAGTAAAATGTGGAGATGCTGATAACAAGTTTTTTTTCTTTCTACAAAGCCAAGTTAGCATCCAGGCTTTATGCTATGCTAAGCTAAGCTAATTGCTTTCTGGTCCTAGGTTCATATTGAGCATACAAATATGAGCGAGGTATTGATCTTCTTGTCTAATTTAGGTATGAAGTATTCTTGATAGAGATATACACATTTTTCATTATTTTCAATTTCAATATTTCAATATTTAAAATAAAATGCCAACAAATCAATTTGTTTTGAGCTTAAACATCTATTTACTCCTTAAGGTTTTAAACTAACCAATATGTATGGGTCAAAAGATAGATAACCATTATTTTCATTATCGATTAATCTTCTTTCCTTTTTTTAGCCAATAAAAGTCATAAAATAGCACCAAAAAATCCATCACGTCATCATCATTACCATCAAATTGCTTGTTTTGTCAAACACAAACTATATTTAATTAACAATCATCTTTAACAACAAATGTTTGGCATTTTTTTTATTGATAAATGACCTAAACGTTTCATTTCTTGTTCATTCTTATTGATTATTTGACTAAATGTCATCAATGCAGTGAAACAACATTTCTATAGTGGCCATAACATCAATGAATTGATCCCTTCTAGGTTTCTGGATCTTTTGGCACCACGCAATAAAATGCAACTAACACAAACAACAGGTTAACACAATAGGTTGGGAAGCGTTTA
This sequence comes from Cyclopterus lumpus, assembly GCF_009769545.1. Taxonomy (NCBI): domain Eukaryota; kingdom Metazoa; phylum Chordata; class Actinopteri; order Perciformes; family Cyclopteridae; genus Cyclopterus; species Cyclopterus lumpus. The sequence continues at coordinate 5,181,946 of NC_046971.1, read as the reverse complement.
AATCCAGATTTGAGACATTTATATGTTTTTTTTTTTTTTTTGTAAGAAACTGACGTGGACTTTGTTGCGTGTGTTGTGCTTTGTAGGCGGGCACGGTGAGGGACTCCATGGCCAAGTCCCTGTACAGCGCGCTGTTTGACTGGATTGTGTTCAGGACCAACCACGCCCTGCTGAACAACAAGGACCTGGAGGACAATTCAAAGGTAGGAATGGAAACACACACACACACACACACACACACACACGTAATACATGTGCACACACACACACACACACACACACACAATCGGTCCTGGAGCCGGACATTTCCTTCTATTTTTCTCTGCAAATCTAATGAAATCAGTAACAACATGTTGAGGTGAAAAGAGGTATTTAAAATATGCAATTCAACATTAACAGACGGTATAGAAGCAAATAGACACTTAAAATGTGTGTTAGTAAAGTAAACTAAACAACAAATAAAACTTTAAATCATAAACAAATTAAAGCAGCAACGCGTCTTTAATCTGTTTGCATCCTGCTATTATTTTTTGGGCTTTGCCGTTGCAGTAGTTTATGAGAGTATTATTAGTGTTGTTGTGTAACGTCATGTGCTGCATGTGTTTTATATAAATACCAGCAGTGGCAGTTTAACATTCATATAAAAGGTGTTTAAGCCTTTAAACCACAGTTTTGGAAAAATCTACATATGTGTACATAACATGTTTCTACGACATCGACAAGTTAGAAATTCTCCATCCTCGTCTTTTGACTTATTTTAAAGAAGTATGTAACCGGCAGGCGGCCCTTGGAGAGCCAATCACAGAGTCAGGAGCAGATATATTCACCTCCTAAATCAACACGCGTCCTTTTGTCCTATTCATGTCTTCTCTTTGTTCGTTTCGTCTTTCCTCACCTTCATTTGTCTGACTCACCCTGTGTGTGTCTGTCTGTCTGTCTGTCTGTCTGTCTGTCTGTCTGTCTGTCTGTCTGTCTGTCTGTCAACCACATCTGTCTGTCTGACTCGATTTCCTTTCTTTCTGGCTTCCTCCACTCCTAGAGGCAGGGAGTGGTGCAATATCACGATTCCACTGTGTGTGTGTGTGTGTGTGTGTGTGTGTGTGTGTGTGTGTGTTGGAGTGGCAGCTGGCGAGTCAAACCCTGTGGGTGCATCTAAAGGATTAGAAAACAGATCATATCTGTCTGTCTATCTGTGTGTGTGTGTGTGTGTGTGTGTGTGTGTGTGTGTGTGTGTGCCAAGAACATTTGGGCAGATGGCATCAAGTTCCCCTTAGCTCAGTGTACCCCCTGTGGCCCTGTGCTGTGTGTGTGTGTGTGCGTGTGTGTATGTGTGTGTGTGCGTGTGTGCTCCCTTGGCACTGACATCATCTGCGTGTGTGTGTGTGTGTGTGTGTGTGTGTGTGTGTGTGTGTTTGTTGTCCCTCGATGCTGTCAGGGGGTCGATGAGGTTGCACTTTCTGTCAAGGTCACTGTTCTTATGTGCAGATAACAGTCTAAATGTGCAGCTGTATGCACTCGTGTGTGTTTGTGGAAAAAAAGAAGGAAGGAAAGACAGAAGGAGAGAAGGAAAGACAGAAGGAGAGAAGGAAGGAGAGAAGGAAAGACAGAAGGAAGGAAAGAAGGAAAGCCCCTCAGAGAGAAATAAAACACTGCGGAATTAAATTGCAAACAGCTTTTCGCAGTCCATTTTAATAATGAAAGGTCGTCTCTGAGTGCACGGATTAATGACGCATGACGGCATGAATCTTATTGACACCCAGGGGTGCAGCCGGGCCACTGGAGCTGCAAAGAATGAGATGTATTAAAAACACACAAAATAAATCACGTCATCACACTGCCAGCGTTTCATATCTTTTGTTTCCTTTCCCCTCTTCAGATCCTGTCGATAGGCGTTCTGGACATCTTTGGCTTCGAGGACTACGAGAACAACAGCTTCGAACAGTTCTGCATCAACTTCGCCAACGAGCGGCTGCAGCACTACTTCAACCAGCACATCTTCAAGCTGGAGCAGGTACAGCTTCCTCTTCCTCTTCCTCTTCCTCTTCACTACTTCAACCAGCACATCTTCAAGCTGGAGCAGGTACAGCTTCCTCTTCCTCTTCCTCTTCCTCTTCACTACTTCAACCAGCACATCTTCAAGATGGAGCAGGTACAGCTTCCTCTTCCTCTTCCTCTTCCTCTTCACTATTCAACCAGCACATCTTCAAGCAGGAGCAGGTACAGCTTCCTCTTCCTCTTCCTCTTCCTCTTCACTACTTCAACCAGCACATCTTCAAGCTGGAGCAGGTACAGCTTCCTCTTCCTCTTCCTCTTCCTCTTCACTACTTCAACCAGCACATCTTCAAGCTGGAGCAGGTACAGCTTCCTCTTCCTCTTCCTCTTCCTCTTCACTACTTCAACCAGCACATCTTCAAGCTGGAGCAGGTACAGCTTCCTCTTCCTCTTCCTCTTCACTACTTCAACCAGCACATCTTCAAGCTGGAGCAGGTACAGCTTCCTCTTCCTCTTCCTCTTCACTACTTCAACCAGCACATCTTCAAGCTGGAGCAGGTACAGCTTCCTCTTCCTCTTCCTCTTCACTACTTCAACCAGCACATCTTCAAGCTGGAGCAGGTACAGCTTCCTCTTCCTCTTCCTCTTCCTCTTCACTACTTCAACCAGCACATCTTCAAGCTGGAGCAGGTACAGCTTCCTCTTCCTCTTCCTCTTCCTCTTCACTACTTCAACCAGCACATCTTCAAGCAGGAGCAGGTACAGCTTCCTCTTCCTCTTCCTCTTCCTCTTCCTCTTCACTACTTCAACCAGCACATCTTCAAGCTGGAGCAGGTACAGCTTCCTCTTCCTCTTCCTCTTCCTCTTCACTACTTCAACCAGCACATCTTCAAGCTGGAGCAGGTACAGCTTCCTCTTCCTCTTCATCTTCACTACTTCAACCAGCACATCTTCAAGCTGGAGCAGGTACAGCTTCCTCTTCCTCTTCCTCTTCCTCTTCACTAATTCAACCAGCACATCTTCAAGCTGGAGCAGGTACAGCTTCCTCTTCCTCTTCCTCTTCCCTACTTTACTCTGTTCCTCCTCTTCCTCTTCCCCACTTTACTCTTCCTCTTCCTACTTTACTCTACTCTTCCTCTTCCCTACTTTACTCTGCTCTTCCTCTTCCTCTTCCTCTTCCTCTTCACTACTTCAACCAGCACATCTTCAAGCTGGAGCAGGTACAGCTTCCTCTTCCTCTTCCTCTTCCTCTTCACTACTTCAACCAGCACATCTTCAAGCTGGAGCAGGTACAGCTTCCTCTTCCTCTTCCTCTTCCTCTTCACTACTTCAACCAGCACATCTTCAAGCTGGAGCAGGTACAGCTTCCTCTTCCTCTTCCTCTTCACTAATTCAACCAGCACATCTTCAAGCTGGAGCAGGTACAGCTTCCTCTTCCTCTTCCTCTTCCTCTTCCTCTTCACTACTTCAACCAGCACATCTTCAAGCAGGAGCAGGTACAGCTTCCTCTTCCTCTTCCTCTTCACTAATTCAACCAGCAAATCTTCAAGCTGGAGCAGGTACAGCTTCCTCTTCCTCTTCCCTACTTTACTCTGTTCCTCCTCTTCCTCTTCCCCACTTTACTCTTCCTCTTCCTACTTTACTCTACTCTTCCTCTTCCCTACTTTACTCTGCTCTTCCTCTTCCTCTTCCTTTTCACTACTTCAACCAGCACATCTTCAAGCTGGAGCAGGTACATCTTCTCTTCCTCTTCCCTACTTTACTCTGCTCTTCCTCTTCCCTACTTTACTCTGCTCTTCATCTTCCCTACTTTACTCTGCTCCTCCTCTTCCTCTTTCCTACTTTACTCTACACTTCCTCTTCCCTACTTTACTCTACTCTTCCTCTTTCCTACTTTACTCTGCTCTTCCTCTTTCCTACTTTACTCTGCTCTTCCTCTTTCCTACTTTACTCTACTCTTCCTCTTCCGTACTTGACTCTTCCTCTTCCCTACTTTACTCTACTCTTCCTCTTTCCTACTTTACTCTGCTCTTCCTCTTCCTACTTTACTCTACTCTTCCTCTTCCGTACTTTACTCTACTCTTCCTCTTCCGTACTTGACTCTTCCTCTTCCCTACTTTACTCTACTCTTCCTCTTTCCTACTTTACTCTGCTCTTCCTCTTCCTACTTTACTCTACTCTTCCTCTTTCCTACTTTACTCTGCTCTTCCTCTTCCTACTTTACTCTACTCTTCCTCTTTCCTACTTTACTCTGCTCTTCCTCTTCCTACTTTACTCTGCTCTTCCTCTTTCCTACTTTACTCTGCTCTTCCTCTTCCTACTTTACTCTACTCTTCCTCTTCCGTACTTTACTCTACTCTTCCTCTTTCCTACTTTACTCTGCTCTTCCTCTTTCCTACTTTACTCTACTCTTCCTCTTCCGTACTTGACTCTTCCTCTTCCCTACTTTACTCTACTCTTCCTCTTCCCTACTTTACTCTACTCTTCCTCTTTCCTACTTTACTCTGCTCTTCCTCTTCCGTACTTGACTCTTCCTCTTCCCTACTTTACTCTACTTCACATTCTTCTCCTCTTCCTTTAATTAACTTTCTTCTCGTTTTCCTCTCCTTCTTCCTTCTCCTTTCCTCCCCTCCCCTCTCCTCTTCCTCCCCTCTCCTCTTCCTCTTCCTCTCCCTCTCCTCTCCAGACAATGATTATTGTTTGAGCTGCTGATGACACATCATTGCATGTTGTGTTTCGTTGCCTCTCTGACGACGTTAACGACATTCATGCGTGTGTCTCGCTGTCGTGGCGACGTTCATAACGGCGTCACAATATTGTGGCTGTTTCCCCGTTGAAGACGCCGTGATGCTTTTGATTGATTCCGCTGATGGAGGGATGAACGGTGACCAAGAGAGGACTTCCCCTCCGGTGGAGCGCTGTGAGCGAGAGGATCTGCTGCCTCTGTTTGGTGTTTTTACGAAGGTGTCTTTCACACATCTTGGTTGTTTAGTCTGATCGGGGACATTTTCACACTTTGCTAAAAAAAAACACACACATTTTAAATAACGTCATTGATGACACGATGAAGAGCACCACAACGCTGGACAGCCACGTCTCTTCCCCCCCCCCCCCCCCCCCCCCCCCCTGACATTACACTACAAGCAGCTGTAATTATGTCGCTTACGTTGAGTTAGCGCGTACACCCATTAAAAGGAATAAGGTCAGACCAGAAGAGGCTGCCAGGCCGGGGTCACAGAGCAGGAGTCAAGCAGAGCAGCACGTTTCCTGACAGCCGAATGCTGCTAACATGTTTTTTAAATTTTTTTTTAGTCTGCCGGTGTAATGTCATCACCGCCTCTCTCTCTCTCTCTCTGTCTGTGCGGATCAAAGAGACGTCAGCATCGTGAGACAATGAGTCTCAATCCCGTTGCGACTGTGTCACAGAAGCCGTCGGCTCGGGCCTCACGTCGTGCCGCGTCCCTGATAGGCCGTGGCACGATTAGTGGGCGGGGCCTGTCGCTGAAGGCCAAACGAGAAAAAAAAAAAGAGGAGTGTTTTCAGTGAACGAGCGCAATGACGTCCCTTCAGCCTCAATGAAGATGACAGGCTGCCGATGCTCCTAATGGTTCTGTTATCTGTGTTTGACAGTTAGCCCTCGGGGGTACTCACACACACACACGCATACACACACACTCACACACTCACTCACACACTCACTCACACTCTCATTCATACAAACACACTGCAGGATGTAACATGTACTAACAAAATTACGGTTAAGAACTCCGGGGGCTTTTATTTTAAAACTCGATTTTCTTTCCACTGCTGAAGCTGGTGGTCATACAAGGACAAAGTTAAGATAACTGCTATAAAAGCTAATCAATAGACTTCAAAAAGTACATAAAATTGAGGCATTCCTGTCTTAGATGAAGACAAAAAGGTTGTCATGTTTATTTATTTATTCATAAACCATGAAAATATAGAAATTAAATTACAGTCAGTCTAATCAATCAATGTTTATGACGACGAATACATGGCCGGTAAAAAAATAAATCACACACACACACGGAAACAATCGTGTTTTGCTGAATCAAATCCCAAACGTCCGAGAAGATGTTTCCATTAGGGACCAAACAGTCAGTAATTTGTAAATAATTATAAAGTGTGTTTTTTTTTTTTCTTCTCTGTGTTATTTTGAACTAATAATTGTCAAAGTGCCGCTGAGACGCTCGGCCCCTCACAGGACGTCGCCCAATATTGTTTCAGCAGAGTTCACGTTCGTTATCCTTTAATCACTCGGGGGGGGGCGTCCGAACCCCCTTGGCTCTCCAGTTTATTTTTACGGTTGAGGTGACTGCTGAGCTTCGAGGCCCCTCTGAGGCCGGTCTGAGGCTCCTCTGAGGCCGGTCTGAGTCTGAGGCCGGTCTGAGGCTCCTCTGAGGCCCCTCTGAGGCCGGTCTGAGGCCGGTCTGAGGCTCCTCTGAGGCCGGTCTGAGTCTGAGGCCGGTCTGAGGCTCCTCTGAGGCCGGTCTGAGTCTGAGGCCGGTCTGAGGCCCCTCTGAGGCTCCTCTGAGGCCGGTCTGAGGCTCCTCTGAGGCCGGTCTGAGTCTGAGGCCGGTCTGAGGCTCCTCTGAGGCTGGTCTGAGTCTGAGGCCGGTCTGAGGCCCCTCTGAGGCTCCTCTGAGGCCGGTCTGAGGCCGGTCTGAGGCTCCTCTGAGGCTCCTCTGAGGCTAGTCTGAGTCTGAGGCCGGTCTGAGGCCGGTCTGAGGCTCCTCTGAGGCCGGTCTGAGTCTGAGGCCGGTCTGAGGCCGGTCTGAGGCTCCTCTGAGGCCGGTCTGAGTCTGAGGCCCCTCTGAGGCCCCTCTGAGGCTCCTCTGAGGCCGGTCTGAGGCTCCTCTGAGGCCGGTCTGAGTCTGAGGCCGGTCTGAGGCTCCTCTGAGGCCGGTCTGAGTCTGAGGCCGGTCTGAGGCCCCTCTGGGGCTCCTCTGAGGCCGGTCTGAGGCCGGTCTGAGGCTCCTCTGAGGCCGGTCTGAGTCTGAGGCTCCTCTGAAAGCCCGCCGCACAGCGTCTCAGGCGTTTAAAAAGATACAGAAACGTTCCTGTCTCGCATAAACTCGGTACGAACTGTATTTTTAGTAATTTAGGTGTTGAGTGTTATTGTACTCATGGAAAAGGAGATCTTGGCTTTGGATAACCCAAAATAGGGACGAAGCTTCCAGATCTCTCCGTCTGCTTCCTCTCAAATATCTTTTACTTTGGTAGCGAGCGCTTTGTTGTTGTTCCTGTTATTAAAAAAGGGGGCGGGGCTCTGCTTCTGCGATACGTCTCTCTGTCCGTCACACTGACTTTTAAAAAAAGGTGATTTATCAGCGGGATTTTCCTCTTCTGCTTTTCTGTGTGTGTGTGTGTGTGTGTGTGTGTGTGTGTGTCTGCCTAGTGTTTACACTCAACGTGCCAATTGGTGCTTGATTTCGTGTCTGTGTGAGGACGGTATATCAAAGAAAGAAACGGACATTATTAATGGTTATACCGGTAGAACCGGCAGTTAAAAACTAAACTCACGGAGCCAGTTAAAGGAACGACATGGGGGCCAATAATCTATGAATAAATATATACAGAAGCAATACATTATTAGTATGATGTACTGGATACAGTACTTTGTGTTATGATGAAATGTGATGAATTGATGTGAATACCACATCTTTATTCAGCCATTTAATTTAATAATTAGTAGAATATTCTAACCTGTAACTTCAAACCGTGTAAACATGTAATATGAGGAACAAATGAGAATGAAGCGCCAGAGAACAACACACCTGGTGGGAACATTAACATATTAAAAAAAATAGATTTTACTAGATTTACTACCACCTGACCACTTCTTTTGAAACCTCCAGAACTTGCTCCAGCTCTCATGATTGCGGCGCCTTTCCTCCTCCCGTCTGCTCGATTTAAAAAAAATTAAAAAAAACACTCTGCTGTCATAACAAAAGAGACAAGAGAGCAATAGAAATACAGAAATGAGAAAACGAGACATTAGCAACGCAGATGCACTCGCAGCCTCTCGGCCCGGCAGGAAACTCATCGTCAAATCAGAAACTGCCTTTTTTTTCTTCAGGACGTTTTAGGTGTTTTTATTTATCTGTGACTGCGTCCCCATTACTTTCATGTCTCTCTCTAGTAATAGTAGTCAGAGAACACTTCAAAGGGTCCATTCACATAAAATGTTTTGCATATTGGGGACACCGGGAGGGCACTTCCTCTAGGAATGACTACGTGGTGGACGTCAGTGATGGAAACGTCCCTTCTACTTGAAATAAAAGTAGCAATAGTACAGTGTTGAAATATTACAAGTGAAACCATGCATTCAAAATATTACTTGGGTTAAAAGTGCAAAAGTATTTGCACCAAAATATACCTAAAAGTATCAGAAGTAGAGTATGTACTGTATATTGTTGGATTATAATTATCTTTTTAATCAGGCTACTTTATACACGGCTGGATAACCTCTTATAATACATCATCATTCATTTCTTGATAATATTTGTTATTATTTAACATAAACACAAGGGGAGTAAAAAGAACAATATTTGCCTCCTGAATTGTTGTGGCGTTTAAGGCATTAAAGAGACAGTGTGAAGGATTTTGGGGGGCATCTAGTGGTTGGATAGCAGATTGCAACCAACTGAATTCTACGAGAACTACGGTGGCCTGCAGGTTTACGAAAAGCAAAACCCGCAAAAGGCTTTTTCTCCAGAGCCGGTGCTTCATGGTTTTGACCGTCCTGGGCTTCCGTAGTAACGTGGACTTCGTCCCACATGGATTGTAAGCTAGCAAAAAACACGACAATTCAGGTGATTATACGCTAATAAAAAAACGAATATCATACTGCATTTCTGCTAATAGATCCCCCAATTAATAGGGGACAAATGCACATTAAAGCTTCAAATCTTCCCATTTTAAAGGGAAGAAATTCCTGAAACAATTCATCTAATTATCAGAATAGTTACCAATAACGAGTTGTAGCAGCTGGTGAGTTCAGAGGTCACATATAAAGCAGTTGTCTGGCCCATTTATGATGAAACTAACTGAGCACCCTCTGTAAATGTCTGAGCATCTGAGTGTCTCTCTGAGTTAACACATCTGTCCACAAACTCTCACGCAGACGCAATAAAAGTGATGAACTGGGCTCGGTTATCTGGCTCAGAAAACACCTTTTCTTATAGCCAAAAATATCACGCACACTCTCTTACATGCATAGAGGGGTACCGGCATGCATCGCACGCACCTTTTATGCGATGCATGCATAAAACGCTATTTTACAGTTGGTCCTGAAGGCCGGGATGCTCGAAAGGCGGAGCCATCGCTCGGCTTCGCCGTTCCCGGGCCAATCAAAAGACGGCGCGCTCCCTGTTCTGACACACCGGGGGGGGGGGGGGGGGGGGGGGGGCAAAGACGAGACATTTGTGTGAAGTCAATGACGGCGATTGTAGGTCCATCTGTTCGTCTTGACATACATTGTCTTGGATTTAGACGCTGCATACGTGGTACGACACGTAGCATATTGTCTTATCTTTGTTGCTGCCTCCGTGGTCGTGAGTCCAAAAGAAACTGGAGCACATGAGGACGACGTATTGCACGATTTGGTGTCAAAATGTATCATTCCTAGAGGATGAGTCCCAATAAATTTCTTGAAAAAATTGTTTTCTTAGATTTCTTTCTTCGGCTCATAAGTTGTTTTTTAACTCGATCTGTCGGCTTCTCTTTTCTCTCTCCCGTAAATGTCTTTGTTTCTTCTCTTTTTGAAAAGTGGCTTCATAGAGTCACGCATCCCCCCCCCCCCCCCCCCCCCCCCCCCCCCCCCCCCCCCCCTCTCAAAACGCAGCTTTGTCCCTGTTAACAATTCAATTGCACGTTGGAAATATGATCTTCTGGGTTGGGTTTTCATGAAAGCATATTCACGGCACCCATAGGACCTAGACTTGCTCCTCCACCGCCATCTGCACGAAAACCTTCCCATTTATACAGAATAAACAGTGTTAAAACACCATTAAAAGTCCTGCGTACATGTATTCTCCTAAGAAAAGCAATTTGTCAAACGTTTTCACTGGAGATATTAATCTCGCAGGCATGTCGGCATTAAGATTTTCTCATCGCGCTCGCGCTTCCAAGAGGGGGATAAATCCTTTTTTTGTTTCTAATGATCCCGCTTGCTTTTCTTCTAAACTCCTGGCAACCGCTCTGAGAACAACAGGATCAGCAGGAGGGTCGTTTTGTTTCCGTCGTTTTGGTTTTGGGAGACGTAAAGAAACACATCTGGAGGCCGCTGCCATGAGCGCTTTTAATCAGTGTTGTTATTGATTCTCCTCATTAAACCGCCGCCCTCCCCTTTTTTCTTCCTCGACGGCGACGACCCGTTTGTACGTTGGTTTGCTGAGCGAGCTCTTTTCCAACAGTCCAACAGTAACCTGCATACTGTGACCTGCGAAGCCGTTTGTTGACCTTCAAATGGGCCTCGATCCGACCCACTGACCTGCCTCAAGTATCTACTGACCCAAAGTCTTCCTCTCCTCCGTGTGTTTTTTTCCCCTCGGCAGGAGGAGTACAGGGCCGAGGGCATCATCTGGCACAACATCGAGTACATCGACAACAGCGGCTGCCTCAACCTCATCAGCAAGAAACCCACGGCGCTGTTCCACCTGCTGGACGAGGAGTGCAAGTACGCCACCTGCCGAATTAGAGAGCTCGCGCTTTAGGGAGCGGCGGTTAGCCCGAATAACTTTAAAAGAGAATAGATCGATCATAGATAAAGATAACGTTCTGTGACTCTTTACTTTAACCCGATGGGTGTGTGCATGGTCCCCAGGTGATGATCCACTTTCCTCTAGCTCTGCTATCAGGACATAAATGACACTATTTCAAATAAATTTAAAAAAGAACGGGTGTTTTTATTGTAGAAGCATGATTTTTGGTGGTCGTTGCCGTACGCGGGCCGCCAATTAGAGGGAAAAGTAGCGTTCACAAAGGATGAAGTCTTTTCCCCTGTGCCTCATTGACCTTAGCTTGCCTGAGCGTTGTGGGGAGCAACACATATTTGTGCTTTTGTTGATCTCCCCTCTGCACGAGCGCCTCCAGCGCCCCCAACTGGTGAATCCAAGAGACGACCGCTTCCTCGTTAGCTCGAACGATAGCAGAAACGTTGGCGCTTCCACCGGAGCATGAAGGCGTGCTCATTCCTCCGCCAGCCTCTCTCGATCGCGCTCTCCCTCTCCCTTTTCTCTGAGGTGAAACACTCTCCTCCTGCAGGTCAGCACTCTGCCTCTGCATCCCCCCCCCCTCCTCCTCCTCCTCCTCCATAAATCAAACCCAGAGCCCCTTCCCATAAAAACACATCAGGCGGTACGCACACACAGCCATATTTATCTATGTTAGCTGTCATTTTACTTGCCACTTAGCATAGCTGGTTCATCTGGATCTAATAACACATGGAATGGACCAAACTGGTGTGTTGTGTGGAGAAGGGGGGGGCGGGGACCACTTTTGGAGAATTAGGGTCAAAGGGGGGATCTCTGAAGGAAAAGGAGGGAGGTACCGGGTCTCTCTTGGGGTTTCGTGCTGTCACAGGAAGGAGCTTCATGCTAAATGATTACGCAGTAAGAGAAAGAAGACGCTTAGAGATCTCATCATTCACAGTCAGTGGAGCTCGCGGGGGCTTCGGGGGGCCCTCTGGAGAAGTGGATTAGGTTTCTGCAGGAAAGGGGTGGGGGAGTGTGGGGGTCCATTTCTACAGTAACTGCATCAAGACTTAAACCCCCTGCGGATATATACTGCAGCCAGCGGGGGAGTTTTTCTGAGATGCCAGGGGAGGAGAGGTTGAGATGATGTGAAACATCCCCCTGAGCTACGTTGAGGTTCGAGCTAAATGTGAAAAAAAATGTGCACGAAGCAGATGTTAAAACACCAAAAGATAAATATTTAAATCGAGGTGCTGCAACTTTTGGTGAAGTTTGAGCCCCGGCATTAGCTTTTTAATCCCTGAGAGTTCAAATCTAAAGTCAGAAATGAATGAATTAATTTTAGAGTCTCGGATGTCAAACGTCGAGTGTTTTCAACCTGCGTCCGACCAAAGGTTTCCTCTAGTTTCCCCCAGGCCTCCAACCAGACCTTGCTGGACAAGTTCAAGCGACAGCATGAAGGAAACAGCTACATCGAGTTCCCCGCCGTCATGGAGTCCGCCTTCATCATCCGACACTACGCGGGCAAAGTCAAGTACGGAGTCAAGGTGAGGAGCGCGTCAGCGTGTGCGATGGGAGTCTCTGTTCTTTTAAAGATGGGGGGGGGGGGGGGGGGGGGGGGGGGGGGTACAACGAGATAAATGTCGACATCTCAAAAACCCACAATCTGGATTAACGCTCATTCAGATGCAAAAGCCGCAACTCGAGTTTTTACAACCGAGCTCCCGGATGTCCTAATTGCATCCACTGCGGTCTGATTTTTATCTTCCTTTTGGTCGACTTAATAAAGAACAATTTTCACGACAGCTATAGCTGCGAATTTGTAAAAGATGGACGTGTTTTTTTTAATTTGCGGATTCGAGCTCTTTTACTCACACGTCGGCAAGTTGAAGGACGTCCAATCACGACAAAGCTTTCATGATCCCGCAGCGAGGAAAGATGTTCATGCAACACAATTCCATAAATGTACATTAAACAGAGCTCTTCTGTCAGTGTGGTTAAAGGCTGAAATCAAAGCTGCGGACAGATGAAGGAAGCTTCTCCTCCTCGCTCCTCTATAAACCTCCATGAGTCTCTGCAGCTTGTCGTTTCGGTCGACCTAAATCCAAAATTCTCCGTCGGCCTCCCGGCTGCTATTTTGATAAGAAGCACATGTGCTGGAACCGGGGAGGGGGGGGGGCGTATTGTTGTTCGACTGTATGACGTAAAATCCATAACAGTCGGTTATCGTGGAGGTGGAAAGGCATCCCGATGTGGACTGGCAGCCGAGGAGTCGTTGGGTGTGAATCGCGCGGCGTGAAAATGTGTCTGAGCGTTTGCTTCCAAACAGATTATACGTGTTACAAAAAAAATCATTCAAATTTGGCTTGGGGGTGGTTTATAACACATTTATTCTGTGCTGGGGTGAACCAAACGCATTTATTTTTTTTGCCTTACCCAGACTTTAAGTGGACACCGGTCTCCCGGGTGAAAGTCCCGTGTTTGTCTGAACCCATTCGTCCACCCCGACCTCCTCTATAAGTGGACTTTTCTCACTCTTGACAGGGTGAAAGCAACGTAAAGATGTCACATGTTAATTACTGAGCTTTTAGAGGTGATGTTGTTACCAGTGCACCGGCCCAGGCTAGCTGTTTCCCCCCCGCTTACAGTCTTTATGCTAAGCTAAGCTAACCGCGAGGTACAGATCTGAGAAACATGTGCACATGAACAAGGCAACATTTAACTTGAGGTTATCATTTTATTGGTAAATTAGCTCTTTAATAATAGAATAATACTATTGCTGTATAACTTGCTGTCACTTCCTTCCATGCAGGACTTCAGGGAGAAGAACACGGACCACATGCGGCCCGACATCGTGGCCTTGCTCAAGAGCAGCAAGAACGCCTTCGTCTGCAGCCTGATGGGAATCGACCCGGTGGCGACCTTCCGCTGGGCCGTGCTGCGAGCCTACTTCAGGGCCCTGGTGGCTTTCAGGGAGGCCGGCCGCAGACACACCCACAAGAAGACGGGTGAGGGAAAAAAAAAAAAAAAAAGCATCTTCTCGCCCCCCCGATGTAGCGACGAAACGAGGCTTCAAGGTCAAAGGAAAACCTTCTCAAACCTTCTTTGATGTCTCTTTGTTCACTAAACACCAAACCGGTCCAATAGGAGGTGACATCACTTTACTTTATTTCAGATGTGAAGAAAAACATTGGTTTTAAGTGGATCAATTAAACCAATCAATTTTGATAAGCAGTTCACTGTTCACGGAATTTAAAAAGTAATAAATCCCTGCACCTTTTTTTTCTGTTTTTAATCGTGAAAAGTAATTAAAAAAAATATCTTTTGTTTTGGAACGTTTTGTCAGACGAGACTCGAACATTCGGGATCTGCAACGGGCATTTTGACATTTTGACTAAACTTTCACATAATTAAAGTAATAATCCAAATGATTAATCCAAAAGGAAAATATGCGTGAGCTGCAGCCCTAATTGTGGTATTATATTGACTGATAAAACCTCAGTTTGAACCCAAAACACCTTAAAAACTAGTAGTTCATTCATGTCCCGTGTTTGCAGGCACGCAACAATAATCGTGCGCTTTAATGTTTCCACGTGACGGTTTGATTACTATTTACTATTACTAGATGATCTTAACTTCACACGAGCACTGAACCCGGGATTCATTACCGGGAGGAAGGCCAAGAGCAACAGGGTGTGTTTGAGGAGGTTTCACTTGGAGTTGTGCTCCTGCTGTTGATGATGATGATGATGATGATGAAGGAGGAGGAGGAGGAAAAGGTGTTGATCTTCTTCTGCTGTGTTTATTTTCACAAACTGGGAGGAGAACGTCACCAGTGACTTATCTCAGAGGGGTTTGAGTCTTTGTTCTCTCTCTCTCTCTAATTCTTATCTTCCTCGTCATCCTTTTAGTTTTTGCTGCTTTTTCTTGATTTTTTTGTATTCCAATTTTTTCGTTTCTTGTCTTTTTATTTTGTATTTAACATATAAAACATACATATATATATATATATATATTAATATAAGTCTCCTCTTCGCTCTTCACCTCTCTGTTTTAGGGAACGAAGCAACGGTTCCCTGCGCTGTTGTCAAGACCGTCGACAGCTTCAGTTTCCTCCATCACCCGGTTCACCAGAGGAGCCTGGAGATCCTCCAGAGGTGCAAAGACGAGAAGTTCAGTAAGTGACTCGAAAAATAACTTCAAGACCCTCCGACCAAATCTCCGAATCGCGAACGTCTTCATAAACGGGGTCCGCCTAAAAAAGTTTTTGCAGTACTTTCCTCAAAACGTTGAGAAATTCCCTTTTAAAAATAATAATAATCCATTTGCACACACAACAGACACGAGAGGCAAATAATAAGATAATATAATAACCAATATGCAATGTTGTGTTTTATTCAAAATCTCCTCCATCTGTCAGTGCAGGTAGAACACTGTTATAGAAGAAATACACTTATGAAGCTGAGGTAAATAAAATATATATATAGATATGTATGTTTTAGTTGGTAAAGTTTTCTTTTCTTCTAATGTTTATATATTTTTTGCTATAACTACATGTTTGACATGTTTGTAATTGAGTTTACTGGCGTCAATAAAGACCTTATTGAGGTTATTGAAGAGCTTTTCTAGAGGATCAATTGTTATAAGTGTTATAAACTGGACTTTAAATCATATATTTTTTATACAATGATGGTATTTTGGAAAGAATCTCAATTCTCATCTCATCCTAGCAGTTTTAGAAAAGCTGCTCTCCGTTAAAGGGGTTTATGATGGGATGGATTCCTGTCGATAAAAACAGTTCAATTGAATTGAGGTGAAGTGAAGAATAACATTTTTAAAAAAAAGAGACAATCGGAAGCCGTTCAACCCCGTGAAAGAAATGAATTTCGGGGGCCGTGTCCAAGAAGTCGTTAGTGATGAAATTGAGAATTATGGATCGCTGATTGATCTCCAGCCTCGGTGAGCTGGTTTCATGACGGCTGTTAATAAGATATTGGAAATTGGAAAAAATGAATCTGCGCCCGCGTTGAGCTCTGAAATGAATCAGGTCCCTTGTGAACCAGGAGCCTTGGACGCCTTTGGACCCTCCGACCACCCTTTTCCCCACATTGAGCTCCGGGTGTGTTATTTATGTGGGGCTGAGTGTGTGTGTGTGTGTGTGTGTCACAACGTCCTCACGTTGTAAAGCACCCTGTTGACGTCATCAGGGGGGTTTGTTTCGCCGTGGGTGTTTTTTTTTTTTTTTTTAGAGACGATGAATGGAAATCCTGTGTTTGCGAAAAAAAAGATGGCGTGGGTATATTTATCAGGCTTTTTATAGTGTGTGATGAAAAGACGCTCAAGTTGCATTCTGGGAAATGGAGGATATACAGCATTTCTTGACTGTCGCATTCTTTGAACAGAGCCAGGCTAGCTGCTCTTTATGCTAAGCTAGGCTATCCAGCTGCTGGCTGTCAATATGTATATTCATGGCACAAACATAAGGATGATGTCATGAAAGAGAACGGGAGTAGAACGGACAAGTGAAATAAGACGTGTGTGTGTGTGTGTGTGTGTGTGTGTGTGTGTGTGTGTGTGTGAAATAAGTCATTGCACATTTAAGAGCAGTGAGTTTTAGACTTTTACAAGAGAAAACCACAAATGTAAACTGGACACACCCAGCCAGCTCATTAGCTGCTTGTTTTCATGTGTAATGTCTCCATCGGCATTACTGCACACATTTCCCACTGCCTGCTCCACCAAAACACACACACACACACACACACACACACTCACAGTTGAGCTCAATGTTTCTTGCCTTTGGTTGGCCTGTGAAGGTGAAGCGATGGGGGAGTTGGATCTTCTAGAAGAAGGTAGGCCATAAATAAAACATAATCTTTTCTTACATGTGTCCTTCTCTCCTTCTCTCCTTGTCTCCTCCCGTCTTCCTGCCGTCTTCCTCCCGTCTAGGTATCACGAGGAAGAATCCGCGGACGCCTCTGTCAGATCTTCAAGGCACCAACGCCCTGAATGAGAAGGCCAGCTGGTGAGTGTGACCCAACACGAGGGTCTGAGTCAAGTCTGCCATATGTATATATATATATATATATATATATATATATATATATATATATATATATATATATATATATATATTGTATATTGTTTATTATATATATATATTATATCCAATATATATAACAACAGCCACCATCTTTTGACCTTTGGACAAGGAAGAATTTAACCCCAAAAACACATCTAAACAGAGAAAAAATAATGATAATAATAAGTATTATCATTATAATTACTTCAAGAAATGAAAATAACAAATACAAATACACAGCAAAAACAAATAAGAATCAACGGATTAAATATTAACGAAAAATTGCAAAAAATGTTTTCTATCAACATTATCTCAAATTGCTCTTCTTCTTCTTCTCCTCCTCCGCCAATACCACGAACCTTTTGCAGGGATGGCTACGGTGTCGGCTGCAACGGTCGCAGCACCAGGTCCGGCCGTCTGTCCTCGACAGGAAGTCCCGCCCTGGAGGAGGACGGGATCTTCCTGAACTCGACCAGCAGCAAGCTCCTGGAGAGAGCGCAGGGCATCCTCCTGTGAGTGACCGCACACAGACACAAGTTGTTTACTTTACTTTATCTACCTCTCTGGAAACTATTGACTCCAAACTATTGAATGTAACATTATGACATGAACATCCCCTCAGCTCTAGGCTCTAATCAATAGTACTGATATCGTCGATATGTGCAAGGAATAACGTAACGTAACTGTCAGCTGGTGGATGAGAGACAGTTTGGGAGAACCTAGGGTTAAAAAATGCTTCCCATTTGCATTATGGGTAGTGTAGTAGCCAGGATGAAGCATATATGGGTATCTCTGGTTCCATTGTATTACTTTTTTTTTTTTTAGTATCTGTCCTAATGAACTTTGAATGGTATTATCATATATATAATATGATGGTATATCTTATATAATAAATATTTTTTAATATAAATAATAATATTTTTTATTGTAATAATATTTCTCACCTGTAGGAGGAACAAAAACGTGAAAACCAAGCCGAGCCTTCCCAAGGTAAGACCCTGAACAGGTCAGAAGGGTTTAGGGGTGTATGAATATCAGATATCAATTTATTTATCTTCATATCTTTTATGTTTATTTTTTGTGAACGCAGCACCTGCTGGACGTGAAGTCCCTGCGTTACCTGAGCAGCGTGACGCTGCACGACCGCATCACCAAGTCCCTGCTGCACCTGCACAAGAAGAAGAAGCCGCCCAGCATCAGCGCCCAGTTCCAGGTCAGTGCTGCCGTCGCCCCCTGCTGGAGGAGCGACGTATTACAACAACATTAGTGACTCGGCTGCAGCTGCAGCCAGGAGTGTTTTCAGGTGTACACGAATATATTTAGTTAAACATTTCAAAGTAAAAGATGTTAACACCACTTTGGAACTTATAGAAATAATACATATTGAATAAAGACATACTTCAGGATATGAGAGGGTTTTACTATACTGAAATGCCAATAAAATAGGTGTGAAAATATTCGTTAGTAAATTAAAAAGTACAAAATGTATTACCAGCAAAGTACTGATGCATATGATTTGATCATAAATATTGATGTATTGTGTGGAAATCACTTTAATGTTGCAGCTGGTAAAGGTGTATTTAATATCACTGCTTTATGTGCTGTTTATTAGTTTAATATATATCGTATTTTATTTATTGATGATATTTTCTCATAAAAATCTGAATCTCTAACTAAATTAAATGCGTGCTGAATTATAAAGTACAATATTTCCCTCTGAAACGTAGTTGAGTAGAAGTTTAAAGTAGCATAAAGTAAAGTACAAGTTACCTTCAAAGTACTACTTGAGTAAATGTACTCGGTTGCTGTCCAGCTGCGTTTCTCTCGTCGTTGAACGAGGACGTGAGGTCACCGGTTGGTGTTTGTGTTCTGCAGGCGTCCCTCAACAAGCTGATGGAGACCCTCGATCAGTCGGAGCCGTACTTTGTCAAATGTTTTCGCTCCAACGCCGAGAAGGTAAAGTTTTTAGTCACGAAGGTTTCTCTTCTCCCACGAAACGACGTCTGATTTCAGTCTCTCTCTCTCTCTCTCTCTCTCTCTCTCTTTCTCTCTCCGTGTCCGTCAGCTGCCTCTGCGCTTCAACGACGGCCTGGTGCTCAGGCAGCTGCGCTACACGGGCATGCTGGAGACCGTCCGCATCCGGCAGTCGGGATACAGCATCAAGTACACCTTCCAGGTAACCCCCCTCTGGCAGCCACGTCGGTGCTGAATGTCTGCAGCTTCTTTACTTCCATGTTTTAATGTGTGCATCGTTTTACTTCATGTACGTATCTTTTCTCCTTTTTGTAGTTATCTGTTTTGTTTTTTTAGTGCAATCCTTCTTGTACTTTGTTTCAATGAACCTGATTGTGATTATAATCATACTTTTTATTGCTGAACGTAGAGATTCACTGTCATCAAACGTGGTTTTATTTTAAAATCGAAGAGACGGTTTTCTCAACAAGCGAGATGTTTAGTAACGGTAACTTTTAATTAACCCGATATCGTCACGCTTCCTCGTGTCTAAAGCTGCATTTGCACCGCGTTGCAGGACTTTGTGCGTCACTTCCACGTGCTGCTGCCTCGAGGCACGAGCCCGACCAAGTCAGGCATCCGGGAGTTCTTCAGGAGGATCCACCTGCCGCCCGCCGGGTACCAAGTGGGCAACACGACGGTACGACTCCCCTGTGGAAAACCAGTTCATCTTCAGTGGACCGTTGCCACGACGTTTATTTAAAATGTCCCCCCCCCCCCCTTACCCACCTGTGTGTGTGCTGCAGGTGTTCCTGCGGGAGGTGGAGCGCCAGCGCCTGCAGACCCTCCTCCACCAGGAGGTCCTGCGGCGGATCGTCGCGCTGCAGCGCCGCTTCAGGGCCGTGCTGGAGAGGAAGCGCTTCGTCGACATGAGGCGAG
Organism: Cyclopterus lumpus; assembly: GCF_009769545.1. Lineage (NCBI taxonomy): Eukaryota > Metazoa > Chordata > Actinopteri > Perciformes > Cyclopteridae > Cyclopterus > Cyclopterus lumpus. Next base: position 5,162,263 of record NC_046971.1, on the reverse strand, counting down.
CCTGCTCCGTCCTGCAGGTGGGACGCCGCGGTGGTGGGGGGGTGGGGAGGGCAGAGCTTCAGATAAACATGTCAGGTTCTTGATTAGCTGTAGGATGACGTGCCGTGAGTGCATCGTGAATCAATTGAACAATCACAGCACGGACGAGCTTCTTCCATTTCAGGAGAGGTTTCCGGAGTGCATTAAGGCTGCATGCCCTGAAGCGTGTTTGGGCTTTAAGTGATTAATAGCGCTGCATTTACCCCACGCTCCTCTAAATATAGTCTGATTAGAGATGGCGCACAGCTTTCCACTTAGCCATCAGTGTGTATTTGCCTTCTCGAGGGATTTCCATTCTAAAAATCTAGTGGTCGGTTCCTCTTTCAGGGCAAAAGATGACAACTTGTTTAATGATGTCTTAAACACTTATTCAAAGAGTTCTTTTAATCAAATTAAGTCACGCTTTGTAAATCTGAAGTGGCCAAACTGCAGCCTGTTGAGACTAATACATATACGAGAATATGGCTCGAGCATATTTCTAATGAATTGCATGGTATGTACGTTAAAACATATATATATACACATATATATATGTGATATGGACTATACTATGTTATCTTTGTCTTAACATTTTGACGGACATATTTGACCATTGACGATGTAAACTGGACATTCATTATCTTGATAATAAACGTACATTTACATTTGCATCGTCATCTTTTAAAGTGAGGCCAAGAACCAAAGAAACAACATCTGTTCAATTTCAGGCTTGATTTAATGGCCGTGTTAATTCATTTCAATCAAATTTGAGAGGAGCAATAAACTACCGTTTCAATGTAACCGGTTGAAAACTCCACATGTACGGGGGTTGTTCTTTCTGAACATGAGTCCACGATCCAAAAGGTTTGGCCTCCCGTCAACAGACAGTCTTTATGTTTTTTCTGGAAGAGTCCAGAGAGTCCGGTTCTTTGTCAGATGGAAAGAAAACAAACTAAACTGCTGCTGGAGCTCTAATAACGGTGGTTTCAAGACGGACACTGAAACCACCGCATTTCAAAATGTGCTGTGCTTTGTAATTAGGAAAGTTTTTTTTATTTTTTTTAGACATTTCACATTTACAATCTGACATTTAATGCATTTTTCTAAATCCGAAGAAAATGAAGTTTAAAAAAAAAAAAAAGTCCTGCGTCTGATCGGGTGTTTCATCCCATGAAAAACTAAAATATTACATTTCACAAACTTCCTTTACTCATTTGGGTCTTATAACATAAAGTAGCTTTCAAGGCAACACAGCACGACATTAGATGTTTTAGAGGGCCATGAAGGAGGGTAAAACTGAAAAAGTACATAAAAATGCCCAAATCTTCAAGTACATCAGCAACGAGGCGTTTTTCAGACAAATCTTTCATTGAAGAAAATCAATATTGAGCCTGTATTTCCATCTCTTCCTGCAGCGATGGTGGCGGCGCTGCCTCCTCAGACAGTCCTCCGCGGACTCGGCCGAGGAGGAGGAGGCGGCGGTGTGTCTGCAGGCGGCCTGGAGGAGCTTCAGGGAGCGCAGGAGGTTCCTGCAGCGGCGGCACGCTGCCGTCGTCATCCAGGGGAGCTGGAGGAGCCGCTGCCGGCGCCGGTGTGCGGCGGCCGTGACGGTCCAGGCGGCGTGGAGAGGATTCTGGGAGAGGAGCCGCTACTGTCGGACGCACGGGGCCGTGACGCGGCTCCAGGCGATGGCCAGGGGACACCTGGCTCGACTCAGGTGAACGGACGTCGTCTGCAACAGCTTCAGTTAATACAGATATATCAGAAAACACTGGGTCGGGACCCTCGGGGGGGGGGGCGGCAAATTATTTACCGACCTTTTGAGCCACATGAGGGAGCCTGAATGCTCTGGTTTTGTTCTGATAGTTGCAGCCTGGATGCATTTATTTGGTCTCTTTTTATAGAGCTTTTCATAACGTGCATATGTTTTTTAACGACGCCGACATAAAACATGTTGTTATTTATCAAATGTACATCTCTTCAAAAATGGCTGGTTCACCTGTTCAAGAGGAAATTACGTGATGCAGAAAAGTCAGTAAAAAACGGACAGGAGCGTTCAGAATGTATAGAAAAGGGAGATTGTGATTTTTTTTTTTCATGGGTGCCAAGAAATCAAGTTTGGGAAACACCTGATAGAAATGTGCATAGGACGATTAGTGTTGAGTCAGCTGTTTGCACAGGTGACCTATTTGCACATCACCGCATTGTGATGTGCAAATTGTAAGTGTTAACAACTGTTACTGCTATTATTGTGTATTATTTTATTATTGTGGCCAATTTTTTGCAAGTTAAAATCTGTCAGCAAAATTATGATTGGTGTGTCTTCATATTCTGTTCAGTATTCTGCCTTGAATGGAGACAGCTACACTTATTGTGCATTATTCACTGGTAATGTCTTTTAGGTTCAGGGAGGTGAAGCGGAGTCCACCACCGGAGGCGGATGCAGGAGCCGCGGAGGACCTCGCCTCTTCGGCACGGGAAGCTTACGTCCAGGACGTCTCTGTCGAACCGTCCGAAGACTCCAAGTCCGCCCCGTTGGATCCGGCAGAGGCGGAAAAAGAGGAGGACTCGGAGCGAAGCCGGAGCACGGACGAGCCGAGCCACAAGAATCGGTCCAAGCGGGAGAGCAGGCGCATGAGGGAGCTGGAGCAGGCCCAGTTCAGCCTGGAGCTTCTCAAGGTCCGAGCCACCGGCGTCCAAGAAGACTCGGCTTGCCAGCTGGAAGACCCTCACAGACATTCCCCCCGGGGATCTCCGGTGAGTCACGGTAGTTTTGAACTGCTCGGTGTGGAAGACATGGAGACGACTGACCCTCAGGAACCGCCCCAAGCACCGGACGTCCAACCGGGAGATCCGAACTGCGACGAGAAGCCCGCGGCGGAGCCGCCGAGGGCGACGTTTTATATCGCCTCGGACCAAAGTCCGGTTCATCAACCCCAGAGAGAGAGACGAGAGTCCACGTCTCGTAGGCCCGTGGTGGTGTTGATCAGCATGCAGAAGGAGAGCCCCGTGGAGGAGGGGGAGCAGCTGGGGGCCCGAACCCCAGAAGGAGCTCCTGAAGCAGGAGCGGCGTCGCCCGGTTCCCAAATGACCCCCGCCGCAGGCCCGGAGGCCGCATCGGAACAGCCACAGGCGGAGAGTGACGCATCCGGGGCGGTGGATCCGTCTCCGGCCGCCCGCGCATCAAGTCCAGAATCGGGGCTTTGCTCCTCGGAGGTGGACATCCAGATCGTCCTGGAGCCGAAGTCCGACGTCGTTCCCGACGTCCTCCCCGGTCAGATGAAGGTGGTCCGGCCCCAACAGGAGGCTCCCGGTCCGGTCCTGGACACGAAACCACCGAAGGCTCAGAAGAAGAGCTCGGCCCAGACTGTGATAGTGAACATGGTGGAGAAACCCCCCAACGCCGTGTTCTCCCCACCCAGACGCAAGCTGCCCTTCTCCAAGTAAGTGGGCTCGTCATTTGACTGAAGGCCAGGGTGCTTTTAGAAGATCTCAAAATACACCAAACCCAAACAATTACAACAAAAGACTTTTATAAGCAAATATATGCTCAGAGAATCCAGGAAAAGATCCTATGTGTGTGTGTGTGTGATGTATTGTAAAGATTAGAAGCCCTTTATCTGATTATAGCTGCCTCGCTTTTAGCTTGGTGAACATTCATTTTAATAAAGTGACATTTATTTAAGATGTTTTTCTTCATGCAAACTTTTTCTAAAACTTTGAATGTCTGTTTTTTTTTTTGTGTGTTGCAGGTCCGATAAGGATTTGGTGAACCAGGAAAGATCTCTGGCCATGTTCAGAGACGACTCTAAAGCTGTCGGATACAGAAACAGAGAGGTAGGACACACACACACACACACACACACATGCACACACTTGAACACACATGCTCCCTCACACATCACATGTGCATCGTGGGATTATTATACAGTCGTCTGTATAAGAATCTTGTTGTGATTTTACATTGAGGGTAAATTTCTCATTGTAAAACCCCCCAAAAATATATTTTTTAATTGTATATATTAAGCGCTTTGATATATATATACTGTAAAAATATTGAAGCCATGTATGTTCACGAATACAAGGATGTTTTTGTGTCCTCATACTTGGCCAATAAAGCTGATTTTAATCGTAATTGAACGTGTTTTCTCAGTCGCTGCTTAAAAATACACACAAATAAAAAACGGCGTATACAAACAGCAGATTTTCATACAACACATTTATAGATAATAAAGAAGCACATTCTGTACGGCTGTCAGATATGAAAATAAACCCGTAGAGAAAGAACAGCTGACCCTGTGCAGATGTTTGAACGGCCTTCTTCATGCATTCACATCTGTATCCACAGATTCATCTGTAAGTGTTGTTTAATTGAGAATCTGTCGCTACTTTTTTGTAATTTCTGCAAAGAATTGACCACATAAAAGATGGTCTTGTGCACACACACTCTCACACACACACAATCACACACACACATCAGCTGACCTGATGTTCCTGTGGTTCGACCTGGAAGCAGGTGGGCCGCCCCGTCCCCAAAAAGAAAGCGCGAATGTCCCGGACGCGCTCCGACTTCCTCACCCGCTGTAACTCCGAGGGGGCGACCCAGTCGGACGACGACGACGACGAGTACTACGTCCCCGCCCACCCCCACCCGCCGCCCCCCTCCCCGTCTCCCCCAAACGCCGACTGTCACAGCGACTCCGAGATGGTAAAGCGCCCCCGGATCTCCGGTGGTCCCTTGACCTCCATGAGGGGGGGGGGGGGGGGGGGGGGGGGGGGGGGGGGCACTGCTAACACTGCTAACCCCTCACCTTTCACTGTTCACTGCTGTGTGAGCACCGGGCTGCAGCACGCCGTTCCTCCGCCGGAGGCCTTTTACGCCATTCAGGCTGAGAGGCCTTTTCACCTCTCTCTCTCTCTCTCTCTCTCGGTGGATACTTCAACATTTTGCAGTTTAATCTCGTACTTGTTCCTTCAGTACACAACGTGCCATGTTGTAGACATAATTATAGAAAGATGTCTGGTTTGCTTTGAGCCCCCCAAATCCACTAAAGATGATTAAATTACGGTAATATACCGTAACACTCCCCCCCCGGTGCAGCCCCACTTGCTCCTTAATAACTAAGGATGGGTCAAATGCAGAGAAGAATTCTCCCCACATGGGATAAATCAAAGTGTACATTTCTTATTTCTTTCTTTCTTAAACATGCCGGACCTCGAGCGAAAGGGACTCCTCACTAACAACGTCGTTTTGTTTTCTCCTACGCATGAGCTCTGCTTCCCTCTCAATGTCTCCACATCGTCCTCCCGGGATGCCGTCATTTTCACACGGATATTTACTGCACACTAAACTCCATGCAGTGCAACAGAGTATATTGATATATCACGACATAACGTGAATATAAAGGAACCACGTAAAGGTCTTCTATAACCTGCCGATTTTGAAATACGTGTGAATGTTCCTGTTTTTCTCACCCTGTTGCGGTTCTCTGCTCTGCAGCCGTCTCACAAAGACCAGAAGAAGATCCACAAGACCATGTCGTCAGGGGACCTGGGCAAAGTGGAGGTCCTCAGGAAGACCTCCAGTCAGGATGGAAGGTGAGGGGGTGAAAAACCCGAGAGTCTCTAATCGCATTCACGTTTTTTTTTTGGTGGACATTTGAGTATTAATTAATTCGCCTCGCGTGGTTCAGCAGGATGAAGGGGAGGATCCGATTCTGGAGTAAGACGAAGCACCCCGAGAAAAAGCTGTCGCGAGAGAAGCAGGCCGGCGGCGGTGAAGCCAGAGAGACGCACGGTAACGCACGTTCAATCCAATCTTGCGCCCAGATTATAGTTCTGGTTGCCTTCCGCGAGGAGGTCAGAGGTCACGACGGACAGCGTATTGCAGTGTACAGAAAAAACATTTAAAATAAGTCATTTCTTCTTCTTCTCCACCTCTTTCGTCCTCCCCGTCCTCCCAGAAGGCCATTCTTCTCCTCCCCGCAGCCCCGACTTGGAGGCGGCTCCGCCTCAGGCGGTCCGGGACAGCAAGGAGAACAAGGAGCCGTCTCCCAAGATGAGGAGGCGTCGCAGCGTGAAGATCGGCAGCATCGCCCTGGAGCCCGTCCAGTGGCAGAACGACGCCCTGCACATCCTCAGCTCGGCCCACGACTACCGCAGCATGAACGACTTCCTCATGAAGAAGGTGAGGGGCGTCTTTTTTATTTTATTTGAATTTATTCAAACGCCTGTCTGTGAAGTTTCCGGCGCCACCCCGACACGACTGGGCTCAATACGATTGTGTTTGATGAATTAATCTCGTAGAAATGACATACTATTTATCATTTTTATTTATATGAAACGTAACTTCCCGAGACACTTGTCTGTAATTCTTTCATGCTTTAATCGCCGTAAACTAAATTAGAGGAGACAGATAATAAAAGAGAAAATGTGTTTTACTTGGATTTAGGGGAAATATTGGGGGCCGTTGCAAAAAGTTTTTTTTTGTCAGTCTAACACATAGTTTATTGTTGGGCATAATAATAATATAATATGTATTAATTAATGTATAAAAGTCTTTATTTTGTTTCTCACTATTGTCAACTTTCTTGTTTTTGTGTCTTTTAGCACGTAAAGTACCTTGAGTACCTTATACAAATAAAATGTATTATTATTATTGATACATTTAACTCAAAGTATTTTTAATTCTGACTATGAATGGGCTAAAAATGGCCTCAAAAGATGCATCGACAGCATATTTTGAAGTGTAACAAACAGCACAGTGTCCACTTTTTTTTTTTTTTTTAAAGGAAACTTTTAAAAATCTGATCCCGGTTGCTGACTATTTTTATATTTTTTTCTTCTGTCACCTCCAGATCGCCGACCTGGAGTCCGAGGACGGTAAGAAGGACACCATGGTGGACGTCGTCTTCAAGAAGTCGCTGAGGGAGTTCAGGATCAACATCTTCAACTCCTACTCCACCGCGCTGGCGGTGAGTCTCATCTCGGATGTTTTTAATCTGTCATTTGAAACACGAACGTCGCCGATGATTCTGAGTCATTTTAAATATAAAAACCCTGCCAGATGGACGACGGGAAGAGCATCCGGTACAAGGATCTCTACGCGCTGTTCGAGCACATCCTGGAGAAGACCATGCGCCTGGAGCAGCGGGACTGGTGCGAATCGCCCGTGAAGGTGTGGGTGAACACCTTCAAGGTCTTCCTGGACGAGTTCATGACCGAGTACAAGCCCATGGAGGGGACGATCGGCAGGGTGAGGAAGGGGAGGAACACTGGACCCGCGGAAAGATGGAAGAAATACATGATTATTACAAGTTACCGGGGTGCATTTATTATCAAATGCGGAGGAAAAAATTCCTCCTCTCTGATCAAATCCCCTGAGAGACGTGTGGTTCATTGTAAAATACTTTAAAAGTGGATGTAAAGTTTAAGTTTTTAACCTTTTAAATTGTTTATGGAAGAATGGAATTGACTTTTGGGATTCTTACCGCCTGCTACAGGAATAGAAATATAATAATAATAATATATATATAATATAATGTTTCAGCACTCGCAATAAAAAGAAAAGAAAAAATGGGCTGTTAGGTAAAAAAAGATAATAAGAAAATTATTCTTTTCAGGCTCCGAAACGCGAGCGCAAGAAGTCCCGGAAGAAGGAAACTGACATTGTGAGTTTTCTTTTGTTTTTTTTTTAACGGTGCACTCAAAGGGGGGAGGTTATTAATAAATGAAATTTGATTTTGAGCCGAGCTGACCGGTGTCCCTCCTGCAGGTGGAAGAGCACAACGGCCACATCTTCAAGTCCACCCAGTACAGCATCCCCACCTACTGCGAGTACTGCTCCTCCCTCATCTGGATGATGGACCGCGCCTGCGTCTGCAAACGTGAGGACGCTTCACTAGCTAAAACAAACAAATAAACAAAGTTTATTCCATTGAGAGACAGCGGGAGGCCTCGCTGCACTTCGCTGTGTTCTCTCTGATGAATAAATGAAGGATCGTTAATCTTTAATGTCAAGCCACTCGACCTTATACTTTATAAATATTGGCAAAGAGGTAGAAACGGGTCAAAAAGCTGCAGTGCTTCGTACGTTAGTATGATGAACGTGGGTTCACAGTGAAGGTCACCTTCGGAGTTACTGACTAGAAAGCAATAGCAAACCTAAATTAACGGTAAATAATAATAGTATTTGCCTTATTTTTACGAAATATTTATTTGCCTTTTGTTTTGCCCATTAGTCTCTCTCTCTCACACACACACAGACACACACCACCAGCAGTTCCTAATGCTCTCCTAACTCACTCACTCACAGGCACTGACGCTGTGTGTGTGGTTTTTATTTCCACCCACACAGCACATTACACCCCCTCCTACTCTTTACACACACACACACACACACACCACCAAAAATAATCAGATTAAACCTCATAAATCCGTCTTCTATCTAGTTCCAAGCTCTCAGTGAGCAGCAGACATCACTTTAAAACTCTCTGACGCCTCGACGTTTACCTTCTTAAGACTTTGAGGTCCTGACTGTCTGCCTGACTGTCTGTCTGCCTGACTGTCTGCCTGTCTGTCTGCCTGTCTGTCTGTCTGACTGACTGCAGCTGTTGTTGCCGGTGCGCAGAGGTTTTTAGACGTCTGACAGTGTGGGTCTTTATGTTTTGATCTGCAGTGTGTCGCTACGCCTGCCACAGGAAGTGCTGCTCCAAGATGACCACCAAGTGCAGCAAAAAGGTGAGAGGACACTTTTATATATATTTATCCGTCAGCGTCTGAAACGCACAAAGAAAGATTAGAGTGGATATCATTTTTTAGTCAATTTTAGCTCCATTGATTTAGTTTGTAAAGTAATACAATTATAGTATGCCTGCTATATTTTTGAGTATTTGTGCCGGCCGTTTACGCTGAACTGACCGACACTGTGCACCTTTTTTTAAAAGATGAAGTAAAAAAAACTCTTCTTTTAATATCAAATAAAGTTGAATTCATGACTAATAAAGTGCATTC